>NC_090695.1:1698214-2037857 GCF_013368605.1 Nyctibius grandis
CTTTAGGGCTCAGAAAGAGATTGTGCTGGAGGCTCCCATTCCTAGGTAAATGTATAATCTACTTATCGAAGAGGCTGACATAACATAAAACTGAGGCTCAGAACCCCTCCCAGAACTACCTTTTTGTGAGTAACCCTGTCCTGTTCACGCATGCTGGGGATTTGTGTATTCATACAGAGCACTTAACACCTTTCTGGGAAGGGTTTTTAGCAGTCCTGCAGTGCAGCCCTACACTCTATCTTACTGCAGTTGAATTTGACCAGCAGATGGAAGCAAAATAACAGGTTAAGAAATTGAGCAAACTCCTGCTTAGAATCAGAATCATTTTGGTTGAAAAGGACCTTTAAGATCACCAAGTCCAACCGTTAACCCAGCACTGCCAAGGCCACCACTAAACCATGCTCCTGAGCACCACATCTACAGGGCTTTTAAATCCCTCCAGGGATGGGGACTCCACCACTGCCCTACGCAGCCTGTTCCAATGCTTGGTAACCTTTTCCATGAAGAAATTTTTCCTGATATCCAATCCTGGCACAACTTGAGGCCATTTCCTCTCATCCTATCACTTGTTACCTGGGAGAAGAGACCAACCCCCACCTCGCTACAACGTCCTTTCAGGTAGTTGTAGAGAGCAAGAAGGTCTCCCCTCAGCCTCCTTTTCTCCACACTAAACACCCCCAGGTTCCTCAGCTGCTCCTCATCACACTTGTGCTCCAGACCCTTCACCAGCTTCGTTGCCCTTCTCTGGACTCGCTCCAGCACCTCAAGGTCTTTCCTGTAGCGAGAGGCCCAGAACTGAACACAGGATTCGAGGTGCGGCCTCACCAGTGCTGAGTACAGAATACAGCTTCCTTCCTGGTGCTTGACCCATCCATGGGATGGAAGCACGGCGTGACTGTACAGCCCTGACTTATGGAAAAGGCAGCTGAAAGAAGAAGGAATAGGGACTTGAACGCTTTTGCTGTATCTGCTCCTGCCATGGCCATGCAACACACAGGGGCTGCGGGGAGCAAAGGGGCCTGCCCTGCACTGAGGTGCTGGCAGGACAAGAAACACCTTCGTCCTGCAAAGGGGAGGGAAACGAGAAGGGGGGGCTGTGGGATGCCCCCACGCTTAAGGAGAGCCAGGACCGCCGTCACGCCGATCACACCGAGGGCCTCCAGCCTCGGCCCTCCCCATGCCCGCCGCAGCCGCCATGACACCGGAGCCTTCCCCGCCCCTGCGCAGTGCGCACCGCCCCCCGCGCCTGCGCAGAACTGCCCCCCCGCCACGTCCATAGCAACGGGGACGCGCGGCCGCCCGGCCTGCCGGTTCTTACCGCCTCCCTCGCCTGGTAGGTGGTTCTCAGCGTCTGGCACGAGAGCTCCATCGGGGCGGGCAGCGGGCCCGGCCACGGGCCGGTACGACCCGCGGGGAAAGTCACAGCGAGCTCCCGGCCCCGCGGAGGCCAGCGGGCGCCCTGAGGAAGAGGCCCGCCCTACCGCCCTCACGCAGCCAATCGAGACGCCGTAGAGTGAAAGATTGCTGGCAGAACTGCCCAATCACGAGTGGAGTAGGCGGTGGCCGTTTAAAGGATGGCCAATCAGAGTGGGGAAGGGAGGCGGGGCTGACAGTAGTGCCGCCCAATCGTCTCTAGGCTCACCTGAGGAGGGAGGCGGAGTGAGGGGAGTGGCGGGAATGCGGCGCTGAGGGGCCCGAGGCGGAGCGGAGCGGACCAAACCAGACCAGACCAGACCAAACCAAACCAAACCAAACCAAACCAATCCAAACCAAACCAGCCCTGCCCAGCATAGCCCACTGCTAAACACGTCCATCTCACCCAGACAGGCGAGGTGCGCCTGAGAAGCAGCAGAGTGCGGTCTGCACCTCAGATCAAGGGTGGTGGTGGGTCTTAAAATGGAGGTTAACAGTGTGCTGGTGCTGAGGGAGCGTCGGGCTGTGAGAAGGGCCCTCTTCAGAGCACCTGAAAGCCGTCGTTAAACTTGACTGATGGCTGCAGCCTCCTGGGTTCAGGATGTGAATTATTGACGGGGTGAGCTGTGTCTGCTGGAAGCTGTTTGGCTTCAGTCCAGCTGGAGGGGAACATTAAAAAAAAATAAATCCCTGAAAATACACGGAAGGGAAGGTAGAGCATGCAAAAGGCTTGCTCGGTGACAGCCACAACAGGGCACAAAGCAGGGCAGAAGAGGTCAGAATGGGGAGGAGTGATCTTCTGGAAACACCTTGTCTTCTGATACATGAGCGCTTCCCAGCCAGGCAGCTGCAGGTACATGTTCTCTCTCCAAGTCCTGCCCATTGGAGACCAACAGCTACTCAGTTCCCCCAGGCTGGGTAACTACCAGATTCTTCACATCCATGCCATTCTACACTTGCTTAGCATCCTCAAAGCTGTGTTCCCCAGACATCTAGACCTTCCTCCAAAAGCTGTCTCCTCAGTATAAACATCGATACCCCAAAAAGCCTTGTGCTTTTGGTGCAACCCTGTTCCTACTAAGGAATGTTTTTCCAGCCCTTTTCTTAAACCTTCCTAATCCAGTATACACCAACATAAACTTTCCGTTCCCCCAAGCTCCCTTTGCTAAATACCTCCAACTGCACATACCTCTTATAATCCTTCTCTCCTTTCAATAAGTCTTAATCTCAGGGATGTCCTAAGCAAAAACAGGGCTTCAGCATATGTTAACTGCTCAGTTAGTTGCTCTGTAAATGTAATGTACTTTCATCCTGTTAAGCATGTAATTTAATACATATATTTTTTATTAAATTTGTCCCATAATACTTGAAGTTTTCAAAGTAGATCAGATTGATGTTCCTGCATCCAGCTTAGGTCCTCTCCTACTAGACTTTATGTTTTATTTTTTGAGGGAATAGCCTGGGTTCTTGGCTTAGCTTGACCAGAGGAAGTTTTCTAACATGCCTCTGAAAGGGGTAGTGGTACCTTAATATGTAGTTTGCTACTGTTTTGATGGATAAAGAGAGAGAGTCTTCAATCCTTAGATCACAAACTTGAGGGCAGTTTTCACCATATGTTTGTGAATGAATCTTTCAAACTGACTTTGGACACAAACGCACACCCACAGTCAGAACCTACAGAGAAATTCAAGAACCTACAAAGAAACCTTGCTAGGGCACTCATTATCTAGGCCTTACACTCAACGGACAACATTTAATAAAATGAATAATGGTCAGGTTTATAAACAGCTTTATAGCCAACATTTAAATATTTCTCTGCTGTGCTTATAACTAAAATGTAGATGTATCACCCTGGTATGTTAGCATAGAGAAGCAAAACTAATTAACATGCATTTAATCAACAAAACTGATTAGAATATAAAAAATAAAGAAGAATAAATTAGGTTTCTAATTTGCATTTTCCTCACTAAACATTACTATATCTACTGAGTCTGACATCGCTGTAGTTATTAAATAACTATATATAACTTCACTGTATGTCTTGACATAACAGGGAGAAGATTATATCTCATCTAAGCTCTGTTTTGGCAATTACCTGTACAGAAAGTGCAGATACAAAGCACCCACATGAACAATTTCTTTCCAATAAACAGAATAAGTATCCAACTCAGAACATCTCATCTTCTAATCAAAGCCCACATTTTTATGGGCAGCAGAGCAATTAAAGGGGGGCTGTGCTTTGACAGTTCTAGACCTAACACGAGAAGGGCATAGGCATTGAGCACCACCCCATGATATTTTTGCCATCCGCTTTCTCGAGTCTTACATTAAAAAATAAATGGCTATGGGACAAGAAAGACAATGGAGAAGCCTCAGGCTGACTGAGAAAGTTCTTTCCTTTAAACACAGTGCACACAAAAAAAATTAGTTGCCTATTAGCAGCTGGTTAAGCAGCACAGGAGGAGTTTGTTGAGGTGTAATGCTGATGAGTATAATTGCTGCAATGCTGGGAGCAGCTGTAGGGTGGGTGGTTTTTTTTTGTTTTAATTGACTGCAGTGTGTTTGTGGGAAGTAGGGGGAGTTTATTTAGATAATCAGATGTCCTAGTTTCAGTAGATAACACAGCTATAGGAAGAGTCAGGGCTTGTATGGACATACTAGAAAGATCACAAGAGAAGGCTGAAGCCCAGATATATATATATGTTTTTTTCCCACCCTAACTGAGGGATGCTTAGCACCTATAGGCTCCCTTCTTACCTAATTAGAGCCTACTGGGATAAAAAACCCCAACCCAGCAACTGCTGCAGTGATATTCTATCAGATAGGAGTACAAAGTGGCTGCCTTGAAGAAGGGCAAGTTGTATACTCCTCCAAATGGCTAGTTCTGGGCCTAGTTTTAAAGCTTGTGTTATAAAATCAGACAAAACTCAAAGGGAGAGCATAGGAAATGCTTTAGGAGCTGCAGCAGGAGGTTGTGAGAGGAGAAAGAAGAGGGGAAGAAAAAGGAAGTGGAAGTGCAAGAAGAAGAAGTATCAGAAGATAGAAGAATGCCTGACCCTTGAGGTAGGTTTCTTATAAGTTTCGTGGAAAGAGAAATGTTGGAAGGGTTGAAACTGGGTAAGCTGCGAAGGTGGCCTGGTAGCTGGTGAGGGGAAGTCTGGAGTTGATGCGTACGTGAGGAGTTTTGAAAAACTAGCAGGATTTTGAAGAACTAGAGTGAAAGGGAGATGGGTTCTAGTTACTTGAAAAAACAGAAGAGGGAGATTTAAGACAAACCTTGGCGTGGAGATAAGATAATGGAGTGTGAGAGGATAGGCCTGTGCCATGTGTTTTTTGTGGAGTAGGAACCTAGGAAAATGCTTGAGGAGGACCAGAAGTGTGGAGTACGTGTTTTTTCAAGGGTGTGGCTCCAGTGATGAGTAGCAGAAAGGTTGTGAGGGAAAGCTAGAGGAAAACAAAATATGATGAAGAAAAGGACTCTAAGGAACTCTTCAAACAAAAAATTAGGATAAGCTAATATGTAAACTCTTATTATCTTATGCATGTGAGGTGTTAAAACGCAAACTATAATCTGTTTGCCCTTATCCCGGATATTGGGGATGAGATGAATGGGAAGGTTGAAAGATGTGATTATGAAATGAGAGGTGAGCGTACATGAGAAAAGAAATGCCTGGCTCTGGTGTGAGTTTGGACATTGATGTGCTTCCTGGTTATTTGAAGGAAGAAACACGTGAAGGTGTGTTGAAAGAAGAAGAGAGAAGGCTTTGGTCTGGCCTGTGCTGGTGTGTGCTTTAATGATTGAAGAGATCCTCACCTGCAGCTTGCCCCTTTAGTCTGGCATTGAATTGCAGGAGAAAAAGAAATGTTTGATGGACTTGAGAGTTGAACTTGAGCAGCGGTGTGGCAGACGGCGCGCTTTATTCGTCTGCAGATTCCTGGGTTTGACTGACAAAAGGGGTTTGAAAACAGCCCTGATGTTTTAAATCTTTAAGGAAATGACTGTTATAAGACCAAGCACAGAACCAGTTTATGTAGAGGACTATCTAACTGTGTTTATGCTAAAAGCTTTAGCAGAACAAAAGGTTTATTTTGGACTAGCTGATGGTAAATAAAAAGGAAAGCCTGCCTCAAAAGCCTATTCCAAAATTACCACTAATAATGTTAATTATTGAATTCGTGTGTGTCCAGATCTTGTAGCGATATTGAGTGACCGTAGCCTGTGTGTACGGCGGGCATCGGTACCCTCTGTAAAAGCTCAACTATTTGTCCCCAAAATTGTCTGCCAGAATCCCGCTTGCTGCCAATGTGGCCCATCTCTTGGCTCATTAAGAAGCCCCTGGTGTAGCACACCCATATTTGTTCTGAGATTTGTAGTTACCACTCTGAATCCATCAATCGTGCAAAAACCTGATGCCTTTTGGTTAATGTGGGCAAATATATTTTGCATTTCAGACCTTTTTTTTTCCCCCGGTGTCCCTTCAACTTCTTGTTTGAGTCGGTTTGGCTGCTTGCCTGTTTGTTGGCTCAGTCTTTGCCTTTTTTTATTGCCCTAAGTCGGTTGTTTGGTTTAACGGTAGAGTTGCCAATGAAACTGAATATTGTGACTAGGTAATTATTGTGATTAGATAATGATCTGTGGCTGCTCTTGAAAATAATATTCTCAGGTGCACATCAACGTTTATTTTTCTGCAAGTGTCTCAACGTTTCCCTTACAGCAGGAAACCCATTATCCAGTTTGGAAGCTTACTGCCCGTGACATTTTCGCTTCATTTTTTATTAATAAAATGTGTCACATCATCATTGTAACACGAATTACGAGAATGTTTTTGAGAGTGGTAATACTAAGAAAGCTGTCGAATCACAGCGCAAGCCCGGCCTTTCTGTTTTAAGACGCTTCAATTGCAAGACTCTATTATTTGCTGTTATTCCTTTTTTTTTTTTTTGTAAATATAATAATTCTGTTTAACTGATTAGCATGTCCTCTTTGGTGTTAATTCTGGAGGTTAATTCTGGAGGGAGGGAAGGTGATCCCGCTCCCTCCTCACGCTCAGGGCCCCTCAGCGCTCGGCTCTCCCGCTGCGCTTGAGGAGCTGCCTCTCCCCTAACGCCCCGCGGCGCCGGGCCTGATAGGGACCCCGCGGCTGGCGGAGGGGCCGGTACCGGCGGGGTGGGTGGATGTGCGTACACCATAAGGCCGGTTTCCCCTCACGGCTTCCCTGAGGGCCGCCCCCGCCGGGCGGAGCGGCGGAGCCCGCCCTCCCCCGTCACGTGCCGGGGGCGCGCACAGGGTGCACGATGGTGGCGGCGGGGCCCGGCGACGGCGGCGGCAGGAGCGGCAGCGGGTAGAAAATGGCGGATTTCGAGGAGCTGCGGGTGAGGAGGGAGAGAGGAGGCGGCGGCGACGCGGGGAAAGATGTCGCCCGGCCGTTCCCGCGGCGGCGACGGGGGGGGCCCCTCGCCCACTGCCTTTCCTCACGGGGAGCCCCCCGCCGCGCCCCTCGGTGCTTGCCGGGGGAGGGGAGGGGGGGGCGGTGAGCCGTCAGCGCCTCTCGCTGAGGCGGCAGCCCGTTAACGACCGGCCGGAAAGCATCGGGGCCCCGCAGCCCGCCTGCGCCTTCCCCGGGGAGGAAGCGAGGCCGCCCTGAAACGCGGTCGAGGGGCGGCGGGAGCCGGCGGCGCTGCTGGCTCTGCCTGAGGAAAACCCTCCCTGTCAGGAGGGGAGGGGGCGGCTCGGGGAGCCCGCTCCCCATCCCCGCCGTGGGGGTTGTGGTGGGGTGTCGTGTCCCTCCGGCCACCCGACAGCTTAAAAGCTGTTTTCGGCCGTTGCGTGCGGCCCGGCCGGGCGAGAAGCCGGGCCCCGGCCCGGTGCCGGAGGTTCGCATGGCGCCTGGCGGGGCTCCGCGCCCTCGGCAGGGCCCGGCGCCGTGATGCCTTTGCTGCGAACCGAAGGGAGAATGACGAATAATTACCGGATTTTTGAAAATACTAATATTTATTTATTTATTTTTTGAATTCATTAACTGCTTTTTAACCGGGAAAACGGTGCCTGTGAAGCGTGAAATCCAGTATTTCTTTTCAGACCTGATTTACCTTCAGTCGAATGCCTTTTATATTGCACTTGCAGACTTTCTGTAAGAGGATTTTTTGGGGTGGGAGGGGGGTGGCCCTCCATATTTTAAGGTGTGTTCACAAAGAGCTGACCACATCGTTTCTGTTTTTCCTTACGTTTCTTGAACAATCTGTGAGCATCTTTGTTCGGAAGGAGATTGTTGTCCTTCTGCAGCATCCACACCTGCAGAAGTGCCGCCGAGGGAATACTATGTGCACACTGAACCCCACCCTGACCTAGGTTTTCCTGCAGAAGGAATAAAAGCCGCTTAAATAGGAACCACTGTGAGTTGGACTTTAGTGTAGAGAAAGGTCTGATGGCTGGAACTGACTGTAGTCTGACCAACAGTAGGAAATATGCTGCAATCGCCAGGGAATTTCCTACACTAAGGCTTCTTCCAGCACTAACACCGCTTGGGTTGGAGTGGCTGTAGTGTAGCTGAGGAGCTCGGTTATAAAAAAATCTCATGGAAAGAACTGAGTTTCTTTATTTGAGGACAGCAGTGCTCTATCTCAATCTTAGGTTTAAGAAGGGCTGGCTTATTTTTTTCCTAAGCTGTTAAACAGGTTTTTTTTTAAAAAAACTTGTTTGTGTTTACATGTTTTATTGTTTAGTGTCCATTTTCAGCCTTCTTCCCAAGGTCTCTCAAAGGGTGTAGCTACATAGGTGGCTAAACCCTCAGTGTAAACTTTGTAGCAGAGATAACTCTTCTTTGTGTAGCTCCTCTTCTCCAGGCTTGAGCTGTAACCTGCATTTTTCCAAAGTGCTATAATCACTTATCTAGATATGCGTAAGTATTGATAGGATCTGCCTGGGAATTGGGTACCTAAATACCTTTGAAATTATATATACACCTGAGTTGCTTGCCAAAAGTAACACAGGAAGTATGGGGGGAAAAGGGAACTGGGTTTCAGGCCAACTATAGGACTGCCCTTTTGTCACTCAAAATAATAGGTAGCAGTAGTTAAAAAAAATACTAGTCCGAAGAAATGTCTTTTGATGTTTCCATTCATCTTATTTGTAAACTGGAGTGCCTGTGAAATGAATCTGCTAGCCTGGAGCTTCTCTAAATATTCAACATCCACATATCAACGCTGATAATAATTCACTGTCCATTTTGGGGAAGCTCTAGATATTTTTCAGAAGAGAATATAATAGACTGCATTGTGTCTTCAAGGCCTTTACTGCCTGTTTTTTTCTCTTTTTAAAAAAAAGAGGATGCATTTGGATGTGTTTGCTTGAATACCAGGCACTTGGGTTGCAGGTTCAAGTTTTCTATCAGACTACCAATTCTTTTTGCTTTTGGCCAAAGAAGAGAGATGCTACCCCCACCCCCAGCAGATTTCATGAATTGACCTTTAGGAGTGATCTTAAACTGCTGCTTTATAGATTAATGTACGGGATGTTTTTATGGCAGTATTGTTTGCTGCTCTGTTGTTGATTGCAATTTCCTGTGGTATGTGATCTCTACCTGCCTCATAAAAGGCCACTGGGGCAATTTGGAGAGTTGAATTTATTGTAGTAAATCGTTAAGGACTGACTAGAGGCAGGAGGTCAGAGTTCTCCCTTAAATCCTGATTTTGAGGGAAAGAGGCAGGAGCAGCATTTTTCTATTCTCGGGGCAAAGGATCATTTTGATTTTTGTTAGTAGCAACCCTGCATCCTCCAGATCTTCACAGTAAAAGTTCTGGGGAGCTATGACCAAAGGGTTATAACCGAGAGGCTGTAGTGAAAGAAAACAAAGAGACTCAAAGGAACCTACTCTCACATCATGCCTTTTGGAAATCTTTGGCTTTGTTAACAGATTCAGAAGGAGCTGTAACCACAGTCACTACTTCTCACGATATTGGTGAAAATGTCTAGTATAAATTTACCCTTCCAGAACTTCAGATTAACCCTTAATTAATTAGTAATTTATTGAATTCTAATCTGGAATATTAGGGAGTTGCTGAGAAGATGTGGTGAGCACAACTGTATCTTGTATTTTGAGATGCAATTTCCAGACCTGTTGTTCACAGATGTGTTTTTAAACACGGCTTATACCTCTATCCATAATCCTCACTCACGAGCAGCCATGAATGTCAAAGGGATTACACAGGCATAGACGGACGTAGAACAGAAGTCAGCAGTCTGGTGTGGAGGCCAGAGGTGGCATGTGAACACATTTTTGAACAGAATTGGCCCAGGAGTGGGCAACTACAGCTCCTTCTGAGAGCCATCTGTGAGAAAACGATTCCAGCTCCCAACGAATTCTGAACTCTCCAAGATTTGGCTTGAGGCTGTGGTTTGCATCCCAGCAAAATACTGCAGATGAGAGGATTGGTTGTATATTACTTAGAGAGAGAGAGAAAGAGCTTCTCTTGGGTCACCTAATTTTCTGCTGGCATCCTGACTCTAATTTGGAAACAAGTAATACCGAATTCATGCTATACTTGAAACACTGCAGATCCCTAGTTTCGAAGATAACAGCTTCAGTCTCGTAGTTTGTATTTAATTGAGTTTTGAAGTAATGTGTTAGTTTCATCTTTATGGAAAGAAAGAAGCTCTTTATAGGCAAATGAATATGCCTGTGCCAAAACTAATTTGTGTGACACTAGTGATCAGTTTTATAGCCATTGTGGAAAAACTCATTTTAGTAAGAAGAGATGGAAGTGTGCTCATATGTCCCGTATGGAAGGGGAGATCACACAAAATTTACTGGAAAATCAGCGTTTATAAATGCAGAAGGTGAGCCCCACATTTAATTTTTGCTCTTGCACACCCAATACTGAAGTCATGCGATTCAAATGTGAAGAGCAATATAGTTCAGATACTGTATTAAAATATAGAATTTGCAGTCTCATTTTTGTATTATTGGATCTCTCATTCATACCAGACTCATTGTTCTTCTGCTTCTCTTGTTTTATTTTTCCAGTCTGAATGGGCAGTGTTTGCCTGTTGACCAGGTGAAGCAGTGCTTAGTGCTAAATTGTTAGCCCAGAAGAAAACACTGAGAGCTATTTTCAGGTGTCCTCTTCAAGCTTGTTGCCAAACACTCTGCTATACTCTGTTTTATTTTAGCAGTGTTAATAACATTGTATCGCATATGCCGACCAATTTGGGGGTTTGATGTAGAAATTCTGTGTGTTGATCTGGGGTAAACTTAAAACGATGGACAGAATAGATACTGAGAAGCATCTGTTGGTGATGTGGTGATCTTTACGTTGCAGTTAACACTGAGTGTATTAAATAAGATAACCTCTGATAAAACACTGTTAATAACCTCTGATATTATACTGTTATCTCATATCTGTACGTAATTCCCCTGTTCTTCCTAGATGCATAGTCACTTTTTCAGACCAGTGAGGCTTATTGTGGTACCTTAAAAGCTTGTTATATCTAGAATAATTAACAATTAGTGATGGTGCGGAGATAGAGTGATGGGGGAGAAGGAGGAGATAGTGTAGTTTATAGTACTTAAAAAATGAGGCTGCAGTGAAATGGGTCAAGCTTTGTTTTGAGTGTCTGATGTGAAATGAATGCAAGTATTTGATTTAGGATTTTCACTGTTACATTAAGTGCGTGCAACTTTGAAGACTAATGTCTAATTGAGGAGCCAGGCGAGAGTTAGTCCGGAGAAAAATCCCCATAATACTGAGGACCTCCTGGTTGTGCTGTTTGAGCCAGCTGTTGTGTTTTTCGGAGCTGTTCTTACTGTGCTGTACTACTTACACGGATTTAACTAGTGACATCCTCATTCTTTCCCAGGACTTGCAGTTTTTATCTATAGTTACATCAGTTTCCAGAATACATTTGTATTTAGGGTCAGCGTAGAGGTCTTCAGCCATCCCAAGACACGAGTTACTCTTTCTTACCAGTATTACACTTTTCTAGCCTCCTGTAAATCAGCATTTATGCAAACTTATTGCAAAAGCTGTCACAAATGAGCTTGTCTGCTATGAGTGTCCAGAAAACGGCTTAAAGTCAGGAGTGAGGATTTGTGGGGTTGGTGCTTGGTGCGTCCCTTCCTTGTATAGCCTTAAGACGCTTCAGAAAACATCTGGAAACCAGTGGGGCTGCAGCAGAGCTCTTCGGTAGAGCCTGAGTAGAACTTTTGGATTGCTTCCGTAGGTTCAAGTGCAGAGTTCCCTACTTGAGCAGTTGCTAGCAGTTGCAGTCATTGGTGCTTATTGTAGACATATGTCAAGAATTTAACAGGCATTCTTGGTTACCTTTCGTTCATATATGTAAGTCCCCTGACTGTTAAAATTTAGGGTAGTTTTGGCAGGGGGAGTGTGGAGAATCATGTACCTCTTGTTTGAGAGAGATGTTTGATCCCTTACTTTGCTCTGAAACACACCAGCCCGTAATTTGAGTGGTGTGTCAGCATTTCCTGCACTCCTTAACACCATCATCCCTGTGAAATGAATGCCATTCCAGATGCACATACGGCTTAATGCTTTAGAACAATGTTTCTGCTTATGAATCATGATTGCTATGCTTTAATGATAAGAAACAAAAAAACCCTGTGAAACTTCTTGTGACCTTCAAGTATGAATTTCAGGGCAGGGAAATGTTTCTGGAATATAAAAGTACTTGAATTCTCCAGTCTCATTTCTTTCCTTCAAGTTCTGTCAAACTACTCTTTGTGTTCATGGAGAAACATTAAAAATAAAATGGCTCTGGTCTTCTGTGTTAAAAAAGCTTTTTTATTGGGCTGCGCAGCTGTAAAGAACTTCTCTTAAGAGGAAATTGATGGCATTTACATGACACAACTTGAATGTCTAATCTTAATTCGGTGATGTGAAAAGCATGTTAATAGCTAGGCTGCAGTCTTCTGCAATATTGCTGGAACCTCAAAAGAAAATAACTTGGTAGGGTTTGTTGGAAATAGTCTGTCTTACACCACGATTATAAATGCTCCTAAGCATATGTTATGCCTCCATAAAACCTTGTTGATTATGACGAGTGTCCACTCTGATATATGTGTAAATGGAGTAATAAGCTAAAATGCGTAGATCAGACTAGCTGCGTCTTCATGCACGTCGTTGTTGTTGCCTTAAAGGGAGTGTAGAATAAGCTTTAGGGGGAAAATGTCGCTGCAAAAGCCATTGTTTAATTACTTCCAGTAAAACTCACTTCTGCAAGACTTCTTTCAAAAGCATATGGAAGATTTTTGTGTTTTGATGAACAAAACTATGTATTTTTTTCTACTCCTAAGTATTTTTAGTGGAGGTGTCAATTTAAAATCTTGCTGACTATGATATTGAAGCCAGCCTGTGTCTTCTAATAAAATGAAATCCATCTTGTAACAAAATGCTAGTTTGTGGAATTTCCACATAAAACGTTAGCTGTTTCGAGGAGTGATTGACTGCACATTTCACCTTGGTTAACTTGCAGGAATGCGTAGGAGGCAGACGGAAGGGTAATAGACAGTATTTTGCAATACATGCTGTTTCCTTAATCTCAATGTAAAGGATTATTTTATTCATTTGCATTCTGATTATGGAATCCAGAATCATGCTTACTGCCTATATTTGAAATGAAGGAGCTGACATTGCTATCAAGCTTATGCAGCTATCTGTGGAAGCATGCAACATGAAGTTCTTGGTAAAGTCCTGAATATCAGTATTATCTCTTAGAATTAACACAATTTCTCTTTTATGTGGCACGACTATAAAGCTGTTATGATACTTCAAGCTATTTTTTATGAATACTGAAACACTATGTTCTTCATCGTGTTCCAGTGTGAGACTAAGGAAGAGCAGCAGGGGAATGCCAGGTGGAAACTAACCTCAGGTGCTTGCAAACTGGATGGAATTCTGTCTCCGTCTTGTCTTGTATTGTTTTGCTGATGAGAGAAGTTGCTGGGATGAAATTAAGGTGACATTTGCTGTTGGTCTGTTCTTCAGAAGTTAGGGTAAGGCGCTCAGGACCTCATGTGACACTGCTTTCACTGGCAGTTGCATCTGTGGTGTGTTTATAGACAGGGTTTTGGGGGAATACCAGTTTGAAGACTGCTGGGTTAGCTTCCTGATAGCTACTTGATAGAAGCATCACCACACCCAGACTGACTGCCTGGAAATGTTGAACTTCAGTATCTGAAATAGGATACCCTTGTCCCCTCAACAATGAGGAAAGGGTGTGCCTGATCAGAGTAGAATCATAGAATCATTTTGGTTGGAAAGGACCTTTAAGATAGAGTCCAATGGTTAACCCAGCACTGCCAACCCACCACTAACCATGTCCCCAAGCACCTCATCTCCTCATCTTTTAAATCCCTCCAGGGATGACTCCACCACTGCTCTGGGCAGCCTGTTCCAATGCTTGACAACACTTTCGGTGAAGAAATAGTTCTTGATATCCAATCTAAACCTCCCCTGGCACAACTTGAGGCCGTTTCCTCTTGTCCTATCACTTGTTACTTGGGAGAAGAGATTGACCCCCACCTCGCTACAACCTCCTTTCAGGTAGTTGTAGAGAGCGATAAGGTCTCCCCTCAGCCTCCTTTTCTCTCCACCTAAACACCCCCAGGTCCCTCAGCCGCTCCTTATCACACTTGTGCTCCAGACCCTTCACCAGCTTTGTTGCCCTTCTCTGGACTCACTCCAGCACCTCAAGGTCTTTCTTGCAGTGAGGGGCCCAAAACTGCACACAGGATTGGAGGTGCAGCCTCACCGGTGCCGAGTACAGGGGGATGATCCCTGCCCTAGTCCTGCTGGCCACACTAGTGCTGATACAAGCCAGGATGCTGGTGGCCTTCTTGGCCACCTGGGCACTCTGCTGGCTCATATTCAGCTACCCATCGATCAACACCCTCAGGTCCTTTTCCACCAGGCACTTTCCAGCCAGTCTTCCCCCAGCCTGTAGCGGTGCGTGGGGTTGTTGTGCCTGAAGTGCAGGACCTGACACTTGCCCTTGTTGAACCTCATACAGTGGCCTCGGCCCATCGATCCAGCCTGTCCAGATCCCTCTGTAGGGCCTTCCTGCCCTCCAGGAGATCAACACTCCTGCCCAGCTTGGTGTCATCTGCGAACTTACTGAGGGTGCACTCGATGCCCTTGTCTACTGTAGTGTTTTAGATGGTTGTTTTGATAGGCACGAATAGTGTGGCCCTTGAAAAGGCAGATCCTGGGCACTTGCTCCTGCCATTTTGTAACGGCACAAGCTGACTTTTCATCTGGCTCAATTCCTTGATCTGTCTTACTCTAAAAACAATTCTTTCAACATTAAGGAGAGACTAGGGAGCAAGCAGCTGGGTATGTGGGGAGTTCAGACTTTTATTTCTTTTTTTTTTTTGGTGGCTGACCGCATGGTTGTAGAATAGTTGTGTTAAAACTTCAGCTGAGATCAGATCTGTGTTGGAATACATGGGTGTAAACTCTGTAACTGCATAGAGGGGATTAGGGAAGGTAACCCAAAATGTTGCATGTTGAGTTGTATCCCTTCTGAAATTAATGCCCAAAACTTTAGATATTATATACTGGAGTACTACTTAAAAGTCAACAATGCACTCTTGAACTGTTTTTAAAAAAATCTTTTATTATCCCAGATGTCTACTACTTCATATCTTCTGTTAGGGCCTTCATCTGCCAGTCCTTCAGTCTGGAGTTGGTACGGTACAGCAGTACAGATTAAAGTCAGATGTTCTTTCATCTTCAAAACTTAACCTACATGTTATGATGGAAGAGTCCCACAGAAACAGGAAAGAAATTGCTTAGAAGAATTCTGGAGAATTTTATACCTCTGAAAAGAGAGCTTGCTCGCAAAAATGTGAGATGGTGCACCTATGCCAAGTTACTAGTTTGTCGTAAGAAGATCGCTTCCTCTTGCATAGTGGGCTTTTTTATTTATTTTTTTTTTAATGAGAGTCTTTCTATTTATGAACTTCATACTTCAGTCCTCAGTCTTCCAAACCTAACTCTGATAATCAAGTAAATAATAGTATTTATTTTGAAGAGATCTTCCAGTGTCCCATGATACTAGGCAACTAGCGACAGGACAAGAGGACATAGCCTCAAGCTTCGCCAGGGGAGGTTCAGGTTGGACATTAGGAAGCATTTCTTCTCAGCAAGGGTCATTAGACATTGGAACGGGCTGCCCAGGGAGCTGGTGGAGTCACCATCTCTGGAGGTCTTTAAGAAAAGACTGGACATGGCACTTAGTGCCATGGTCTAGTTGCCATGGTGGTGTCAGGGCAACGGTTGGACTCGATGATCCCAGAGGGCTCTTCCAACCTGATTGATTCTGTGATACGAAAAGGACAGGAAGTTTTCTGTCATGTTCTGGGAGAACCAATTACGTTGGTTAAACAGTTTGTTGGTATGATATAATGTAGTTTTTTTAAACAGTGCCCACCTTGCTGTACATTCCTTTCAAGAGTGAAACCTGATGTGCCTGTCTCTGTTCATGCATGCATTTAACATGCTGCCCAAAATAAAGGATGTTTCAGAATAAACTATGCAGAAATTAAATGTTACTTATTTCTTAAGATGTGTTGGAAGACAGGTGATAATCCTGATTCATCTGATTTTTTTTTTGTGTTCTTGTTTCATGAAATGAGACAGATACTTTCTGTTAGAGCTTATGCTTCTGCCTGTGAATTTAAGATAGAACTGCATGGGTTGCATTAAGGTTTTGTTGTTGCTATTGTTTGAGTGTGGAAACAATTTGAAGGCTTTGAAATCGTTAACACAACCAAATTCGACCTTCATCCTGGACACTTCGTTTCTTCATTTTGAACTAACTAGACTCTTGTGTCGGGTAAGGGTATGGGTGGTACATAAGATAGCAACTGTGAAACTAAAGTGATGGAAGTTCAGATGCTTTACCATGCTTCTCAAAAAGACCTACTTGGGGTACTGTTGCTTCACCTGTGCTTCTCTCTCTTTTCTTTCTAGAATATGGTATCAAGTTTTCGTGTTTCTGAACTACAAGTGTTGCTGGGGTTTGCTGGACGTAATAAAAGCGGGCGGAAACATGACCTCCTGATGAGGGCACTGCACCTACTGAAGAGCGGCTGCAGCCCAGCAGTTCAGATAAAAATCCGAGAACTCTATAGGCGTCGGTACCCGAGGACGACTGAAGGACTTTCGAACATGTCGGCCATAATACCTGCTGTTTTCAGTGTGGACAGTAGTTCCTCTCCTGTCGAGCCTGACCTGGCTGTTGCTGGCATTCACCCACTCCCTTCTACTTCTGTCACGCCTCAGTCTCCTTCCTCGCCTGTCAGTTCTGTGCTCCTCCAAGACACTAAGCCCCACTTTGAGATGCAGCAGCCATCCCCTCCGATTCCACCTGTTCATCCCGACGTTCAACTCAAAAGCCTACCTTTTTACGACGTGCTTGATGTGCTCATAAAACCTACAAGTCTAGGTAAGTGTTTAATAGCTCTGCAGGTTGCTTAATTAATGAAACAGTGTTGTTTATGACAGTGCGAAGTCCAGACTTTAATTGCTTTTTTTGTGACTGGGTAAAAGTGGAAAGTCCCTTCCCTTCTTATCATAGAATGGTTTGGGTTGGAAGGGACCTTTAAAGACCCCTAGTCCAACCCCCCTGCCATGGGCCTGGACAACTTCCACTAGACCAGGTTGCTCAGAGTCCCATCCAACCTGACCCGGAATGTTTCTGGGGATGGGGCATCTACCACCTCTCTGGGCAACTCGTGCCAGTGTTTTACCACCCTCATCATAAAGAATTTCTTCCTTCTATCTAGTCTGAATCTCCCCTCTTTTAGTTTAAAACCATGACCTCTTGTCCTATCACTACAGGCCCTGGTAAAAAAAAAATCTCTCCACCTTTCTTATAAGCACCCTGGAAATACTGAAAGGCTACAATAAGGTCTCCCCGGAGCCTTCTCTTCTCCAGGCTGAACAGCCCCAACTCTGTCAGCCTGTCCTCATATGACAGATGTTCTTATTTCTACTCTTGCCCTCTCTTCATTACCTGTCCCCAAAAGTGCCAAGCCTCACTACAGAAAATGGTGTTCTCTTCTGTAAATATAAGATTGAAGGTCTTCTGTCTTTTGAATATTAAATATAGAGTAGAATAGTTCGGTTGGAAGGTACCCACAATGATTAACTGCCTGACCACTTCGGGGCTGACCAAAAGTTAGAGTAATAGTTAAAGTCATTGTCCAAATGCCTCTTAAACACTGACAGGCTCAGGGCATCAGCCATCTCTGTAGGAAGCCTGTTCCAGTGTTTGACCACCCTCTCGGTAAACAAATGTTTTCTAATATCTATTCTGAACCTCCCCTCAAGTTACTTTTGGCTGAAAGACTTGGACCTGAAGTCTTCGCCGGGTACAAAAACATTTATGGGGGCCAACAGTAAAAGTATTTGGGGGTCAGTAATTAATAAATTGCAACAACATAAAGAGAACAGGTTCACTGGTTTGTGACTTTGAATTTATCTCGCTGCAACAGTTTTGCAACAGTTCTGCAGGTTCTGGCATCTGGCACTGAAATAGCATTTTTGTGCAACAAGTGTTCAGCCTTGTACTCAGATTAGTGAAGGTTTCTTATCCTGCCAGTTGTTGCCATGCTCTGCCTTCAAACGTAGCAGTGATATGCTACTTTAAAAAGTAGAGTGGACCTTTGTCTTCCAAATAACCTGAAATTTCAGTTTAACTTCCTCAAATGCCTCACTCTTGAACATATTTAATTATTTGGAAATATGTTGTTTTCTGTCTTGAAATTCAACATGTCTTACCTTACATAGTAGAAAATGTTCCCTAACTAGTAATATTGTTTAGAAACACTTCAGCACATCTCAGGCTGTTTGCATCCTCTTAAACATTTTTGTTTCTTAATTGATCATAGAGCCCTTTTAGGCTGTGACTTGTACCTCAGTGAGGCATATACTGACCATTGGTCATCCTTGAGTACCTAAAGCAGCAAACATTACTAACAAGTGTTGTTTACAATGCCTGTTACTTTTGTTTGTGTGTTGTGATACCCTGTTAGAGAAGAGTTTAATATCGAACCCGTGTGTTGGTATGATAGCTGCTGTGGTGATGGACAGCTCTGTAGCTCATGCTGCCGTTACCTTTACAGAGATAATCTCTCAGTGCCACGATGTCCTGGCTAACTCCTGCTTATGTTCACTGTGTGTAGCAGCTGAGTATCTTAACTAGCTTCCTGAATTATTCTGTGTTATGGGACAACTGTTGGCTCATAACCAGACTGGTTGCCAGCCATATAGTCACTCTGTCCCATATAATGCAGCGTGTGCTCCCCATTGTGTTTCTGCTATGCAGTTACCTTTTGTTTCCCAGTCAAAGATATCTAGAGGTGGTGGTGATATGCTAGAAATTTCCCCAACAGCTTTTTTCCTCAACTTTGGAAATGATCTTTTTTTTTTTTTCTGAAAGGAGAACGACTCCTTAGGGGTGTCACCATTATAATTAATGTAAATTCCTCTTTCCTTTGAAGACTGTAGGCGTTTTGTTGCACATTGCTCAGTTTTCATAGGAGTGAGGATTATCTAGTCCTGTAACATTTGGATCCTCTTAGGATATGGGTGAAGGGGACAAGATTAATTTGAGTTCTTGCTTGCCTTCAAACTCTTTCCAGAGCGTGGTACCTGAAGGTGGCAGCAGCCAGAGCTACACCTCTGATCTGTGTGAGGAGGAGTGGGGAAATGAGCTGCGAGGAATGGCTTGATATGCAAATAATGGGCCCTTCTGTGTTAGAAGGATATGAACATTGGCTGAAAATCACTCAACATGGATTCATGAGCAAATTTGGAAATGAGACTTTCTTTATTTAATATTTTTAGATTGATATGGATAGCTTATAGTCCCAGTTAGTAGACGTGGGTGGTTGGGATATGGAACAAACAAGTTTTATGTGCTTGAGAATTAAGTATTCAGAAACCAAATAGACAGGTAGCTCAGAGCTAGGAGTACAGTCTGCTTCCCTGCGACTCTTTAAAAGGGAAGAGTATAGGTATTTTGCACTAATAGGAGAACACAAGAGCAGGTGTACGTGTGGGGTTTAGTTTTAATGCACACTCAATTCAATAACAAAATATTTACATAATTTTTTACACGTGCTCAAGTATTATTTTAAAATATAAAATGATGTCTGATGTGTGTGCACATTATGTGCACAATGTAGCTGTTTTAAATTGTTTGAGGAACTTGGTGTGTGTGTTTCTTCCACCTGGGTTCTATTTCGTGTTTGTGTCCTTTTTGTGCGTGTTTTCAGGGCACAGAGATCATCTTCTCTGAATGTCACAGTGTACAAGACAGTCTAGCTCTTCCAAATTTGCCTGGTTTAGTTGTGCAGTTTTTGCTTTAAGTTGTTGGACAAATCCAATCTACCTTTATTTCAGGTCAAGACTTATAATTTCTCAAGTCAAAAGAAAGTAGAAAAGTAACGTGTACATAGTATGAACGCTTAATACTAAAATATTACTCCTTCGCATCACTGACACGCAAGTAGGATTCTGATATGAAAGTTGTATTCATTTATTTTTTTTGCCAAATGCTACTGAGGAGTAATTCCCAGACGTGGTCTAGCTGGCTTCTCTGGCATTAGGGGCTGTGCTTCCTCCCTTCCTCCCCAAAGGCTTAGTTACCTTTAGCTGTTTCTGAATTGAGTGATTTTCCATCTGTCCGTTAATAACTTTTGGTAAATGTTCTTTTCTCATAGTACATTAAAATAGCTGTAAACATATTCTCTATGGTACTCTTTATCAGGTATCCAGTGTTATATTTTATGTGTTTTTTGAACCTTTCTCACTTGGGAGAAAGGATTATAACGTGGCTTGCCAAGCTGCTTTAGTACTGAAGTGTAACATGATATTAAGCCATCTGAATATAGTTGAATGAATGATTTGTTCCATTACTTTCCTGTTGACAGTTACGTGCAGTTCAACCAGAATTTGATCACATTAAGTGACTTGTGCCTTGTTTCAGGCAAAATTCAGCTGCAAATCTTGTTTTAATCAATGACTTTAATCACCATGGTTAAAACTCTTTTGTGTCTTTTTTTTTTTTGTAGTACAGAGCAGTATTCAGAGGTTCCAGGAGAAGTTTTTTATCTTTGCTTTAACACCTCAGCAGGTCAGAGAAATCTGTATTTCCAGGTAAGAAGTAAAGAGTGTGGCATAGTCCAGGTAGACTTCTGCAAAAGTTCAGGAGAGTGTGGGATTTTTGGTTTGTTTTATGCATTGCGTAAGCTCTCAGATGCAGAGTGATAATCCTCACCCAGGTTAGGCTGAGTTTATCTGTTCTGTTTTCTCAGGAGCTGCTGTGCACAGAATTTGTGCAGTTGGGGTAAATCCTACACTGCTAAAGAGTTAACAATTACTCAGTTCCAAATTATTGTGACTATTTAGAGAGGTGATAAGCTTTTCTTCCCTGCATGTTTCCTGGCTGCAGGAATGGAAGGCTGCTTTTATCTTTTGTTCCAGGGTTCATGTTGTTGCAAGACCTATGGCGTAAGCCAAGAGAATTCATAGGGCTTTTTCCTTGCTGGCAACATCATACTTTATTGTTACTATAAACTCTTGACAGAGCATGCTGATCCTAAAGTCCTGCTTAACTTGCAGTAGCTAAACAGGTGTCATTCATAAGACTTGTTCATAGCTCAATAAAAGAAAAATAAGAGCAAAGTTGAGTGATGTTGGGGCAGGTGTGCCAGTTCTTTCTGCACATGACTGGAATGTGAGATCTGCTGTCTAAATGGATACTTTTCTTTCTCTTTGTCACAGGGACTTCTTGCCAGGGGGCAGGAGAGATTACACAGTCCAAGTTCAGCTAAGGTACATTTTTTCATAGTGTTCTCTTACAACGTCTTAATTGGCTAATGTAATCTAAGTCTAGATGTTCGTGGGGACGTATGAATGTGGTGCCACCTGAAAATGACGCTTTCTCTTTTTTGGGGATATAGGTTATGCCTAGCAGAGACAAGCTGCCCTCAAGAAGATAACTACCCTAATAGTTTGTGTATTAAAGTAAATGGGAAGCTGTTTCCGTTGCCGGTAAGCTTGTTTGTACGTATTTGTGACTTTTGTGACTTGGGGAGGGGTGTGTGTTTTTTCTGTAATGTTAGCTTGCTAAAACAATTAAGCTGTTTATTGATATCACTCAAATTTCTCTAGTTACTGATGTTAAGCATATGTTTTGTACATTTGCTGTGTGAGATAGCTGTTACTACCATTAATCATGTTAGAGCCACTGCATGGATTAATTGTGTTTTAGCCACCTATAGCAAACCTCATCTGTTGCAGTTAACAAAATACATCAAAACCAAACCAGTGTCTGCACGGGTAAATCCTCCTCATAGGTCTTCAAACTGAGTTTATGTGACTTGATTGGTGGTAGCCCTTGCTGTTTGGGCTATCCGTATTTGTGATTGGCTTGAGTTCCTTCTTGTTACGAGGGAATGATATCGCCTTCTTGCGTACAAGTTTGTACGCCGCTCTGCATCTGTCTGGTTAGAGCAGGATTTGTTGCGGGGATGAAGAACAGACACATTTTAGGGTCCCTAGCATTTGCTGATACTGGAACAGAACAGTGTTGGCAGTCATCACAGTCATCACTGGTGTCTGATGTTGCAAAAGTTAGTATGTAGTCAACAAGGTCATCTCAAGGCCTGAATATATACAAAAAGGGAAAAGCACTCTCATTATTCTTGAAAAAAATCTCTAGAGTGGGTATCTCTGTACAATAGAATAGAGAGAAACTCTTATGCAACCCGTTCTGAAATAGTTCTGGAAGCTATAGAAGATGGAAAAAGTAGTAGTACAGAGGTGGTGTTCAGCAGAGGGTTTGTAATCTTGGTGTGTCAGATGTGTTGTCCTATACCCTGCCTCCTGCCGTATGCAACCATGACTGCTTTTTTTGCCTCTACTCAGCTTAAATGAGACTCTCTACCTTCTCTCCCCCTTACTTTTTCAACCGTTGCATCACTATTCTTCTGTCTTCGGTGTGTAAGAGGATTTCTTTCATGTGTTTTCTAGTCAGTATTTTCTGCAAATGCCAGTTATGTTCTCTGTGATAAACTTGAGGATTTTCTCCTTTCTTCTACAGATTGTTTTCCTTTTCTTAAGCAACTCACCAAAAAGAATTGGGACTGATGTTATCCTGTGGACATCAATGTCTGCTGGTTCTCAGTCTTGCTTATGTAGTTTACGCTCTGCTATGCTGTGTTATGCTATCCATTTTGTTTGTAACTTATGTCACAGTCATAGCAAAAATTGTATGTAATCTTGGATTATTGCTTTGCTTTAGATCTAAATCCTGTAGATTCTCCCTGCTCATCATAAGATGACTCTTTAATCTGTTCAGCAGAAACTTTAGGTGAGAAAGTGAATAAATGACTATTGTCTTGACAGCTTCCTTTCTTTTCCTCTTTAGTATGAGCTGAATGACAAATATAGTCTCAGTCTGAGAGCTCCTGTTGATTTGGTCACTGTCTGCATCCTTCTGGTGGTTCCTTTCTGTTGCAGGAAATGTAAGATAACTTCTTTGCCTCCAAGACCACTATTGTCCAACTCAGTAGTGTTGGTGTTAGGTGTTTCGTTGGTGATGCCAGCCTCTGTTGCCAACTTGTACAATTCTTAAGTGGCTACTGTTCTGTCTTTTCCTGGTATAGCAGTTCTTGCCTCTGCAGAGGTTTGCAAATTATTCTTGGTCATCTCCTTGGCTGTAGTTGTTACCAGAAACTTCAAAGAGATGCTGCCTGCTTGCCAGTACTGCTTCAGGTTGTGCCAGCTCATGTTAACATGGTGTTTTCTTGTATTCCAACAACTATCTGTGTCCTCCTCTTAGTGTTGGTTCTGACTTAAAAGGAGTAAATGTAGAGCCTTGCATGCTGGTGTCTTGGCGAGTAACAAGGATTTTATACATAATGTGCTACAGCAGGTTATTCTCCTGTTGACTTCTCTTGTAGGCAAGAGGAAAGGTTAAAGTCCAAAAAGGTAATTTGCTTTTCTTCTCGGGGGATCTCCATAGACCACTGCAGGTCTCTTTCAGAGGACAAAATCAAATATCTCAGGGCAGGCTGGAAACAGCCACATAGAAGAGCAATCCTACTTTCTGTTGATAGATTTTCTGGCTCTGTAGCAGATCCCTCTTACTTTGACTGATATGGTTCTGGCAAGAAGCATGGAAGACTTAAAGATCCAGATAATGTTGTCATTTGCTGGCTACTAGAATTGGTAGCCTAACTAAACAGTGCTAGAACGTGGTGGTTGTGGTATGCAAGACATTACCTGAAATGACTGAAATGAAGCACGTGAGCTGCAGAGTCTGTCTTTGAAAAAGAAAATAAAGTTGGGAAATACAAGAGAACTTTCATCCTTGCTCTCTAGAAAGCAAGGCAGCTTTGTTGTAGGTTGGAGGGATTATTATGGCTGGTACAGTATGTGTGGAAATACTCTCCTAAATATTGCAGGGATGGTGTGTTCGTCCTCATAAGCTCATTATAAAGTCACCATAGTGGAGAAAGGCCTACTACAGCAAAGCAGCTGGGATATAAACTCTGTAAATGGCTGCAGCTGTTATGTCTGATCAAAGAAATGGCAAATCATTCATTCTTTTAAATGTGAAATTGTCAGCAGTCCCCGTACATCTGGTGCCCCTATGTTATGTGGTAAAGCATACATGGTAAGGTTCCTGATAGCTACTGGGCCACTCATCATCTGGGGTGAGAACCATTTTAGAGAGAGTTCTTCAGCAACTGCTGTCTGCTGCTCTGGCCCAGCAGACCTGCCTGAGACGCTCTGACTCCCTATTCTGTCACTGCAAGCAGGAGTCTTGTCTGAAATGAATAAAGGGCAGCGGTGAGGCTCAGCCGGGGCTTGGTTGTAAGGTGAAATGTGTGGACTATAATAGAGCTGCTTTGGAAACCGAGGAAATGATGTGACAGCTATCGAGTCCTCCTTGGATTAAAGGCAGTGGTTATCCTGTGGGGTACTTGGCTAGTGAGTGGAAGAGGCTGTTTATTTCTGGTTTTTATTTTCAGACTTAGCATCTTTCAAAGTAACTCTTTTTTCAAGCTGTAAATGTGTGTAAAAAAATACGTGTGTGCGTGTTTTTCCAGCATATCCTTTCTGGGAGACTTTCTTGTGTAGAACAACGCTGTCTCGAACTAAATGAAATCTGGCAGGCAGTTCTGTGAAAGATGTAGGGCTGCAGTTATTCATTGGCATCCTGCTGGTGCAGGATGAGTTTTTGAGATGAGTGGACTGCAGGCTGTCTGTGTGAGCTCGAAACAGAGATTTTCTGAGTTCCTGTTACAGGTTGTCTCACTTTCCTAATGACAGACGCAGGGTGAGATGGATCAGCTGCACTTGTGCTGTGTGAAGGAGAACAGAGCCTACGTACTTTCTGTGTCACGATACTCTGGAGAGTACATGCTTACCTAGAAGCAAAAGAGAACTGGATGGCTCCTGATTCAATTTGCAAACATCCTATAGGAAATAAAACTACAGAGAAAAGCTGTCCAGGTTATGAAATTCCTCATCAAAGCTGAGCAAACAATATCTAGTTTATTTTGTTTCTGCAGACAACAGCAAATCCTATTAGCTCTTAAATACAGCTGATATTCCATGTACAGCTCTTCTTCAGGGGCCTTGCCAGAGCATGTGTGACAACCTGTCGCTAACAGGGCTAGGTGTAGTTGATGTGAGGCAAAGCAGACACCAAGGAGATGTGGAGCTCTTGGAACAAGACTTTATTGTTTCTTAAATAGACTCAATGAAGTGTTTTCTGGGTGTGAAACACTGAATTAACTCTTCATGATTTGCTGTTTGTCAGTAAGGCTGTGTCCTTGCGATGTTCTGCTCTCTTTCAGTGGGGTGGGAGGAAAAAAAGGACAAAGCATCAACATTAACTTTTTACTCTTCCAGTGAACTTACCTGGACCCAAACTGCATTCTCTTCCACCTTTTCAGCACTTCTGTACAAACACTTTGTAACAAAAAATGCTTTAAAATTGTGGTTGACTTATGGTATTAGACTCTTGAAGACTGATATTTCTCAGAGTAAGTGCTGAATTTAGTCTCCAGCCTAGAGAGCCTCTAGGTTTACTTGCTTCCCATGGATCTGTTTAAAACTAACAAGTCTGTTTCAGTAGATTTCCAAGTACAGCAGGGAGACTTGGTAACACTTTCCTTGTCCTTTCTTCCCATAGGGATATGCTCCACCGCCAAAAAATGGAATTGAACAGAAGCGACCTGGGCGCCCCTTGAATATAACGTCTCTAGTTCGGTTGTCGTCAGCAGTGCCAAACCAGATTTCCATTTCCTGGGCTTCTGAAATTGGAAAGGTAAACTGTATGTTCTGTAGGATGTGGAAAGTTGTCTGAATAACCTCATTTTGCATTCCTTCTCCCCTACTGCCTGATGTTGCTGGCAAGGCCTACACCAGCAAGTGTTTAGTATTAGGTGGCTGAACTTCTTATCAGTGCCAGGAAACAAAGTTTGCTGTAGAAGTATGGTAGTTTATTGTAAAGTATATAAGATTTGCATACAGATGGCAAAGAATTCCTTATAGAATTCACATTAGAAAGCCTGCTGTTAGGAGTTGCCTGAAATGTGTGTCAAAAATACCAACATCTTTTGGTGGTATAAACAGTACAAACCAGACATAATAAAAGGAAAACCTACTTTCTTCCTCGTTAGCCTCATGGTGTGAAAAATGGAAATGATGTAGCCATATATTCTAAGGCATGTTTCTCAGTATGTGTTGCGACTGTCCATTGGAGAAGGCTTTTTAAACTGCCCAGATGTGCCAAGGCCCTGGGGGTGGAGACATGCATTTGCTTTTGAGGTTTTTGTATTTTCTAACCAAGTAATAGTAAGTAGTTTTACAAAAGCAATTTCTATTTCGTAGGAAGAACTGGCTAATGGATATTTCCATCTCTATTCTTTTGAGATTCCTTTTTTTACATGAAAATGGCCCATCACTTAATTTAAAATTGTACTTACAAATAAACCAAAATGGGTGGAATTTCCAGCTCAGAACACTCTTAAATGGCAGGTTGCTGGGAAGGGCTTACTGGGAAGGTGTCAGGCTGCTGGTATCAGCTGTTTCTGGGCTTGATGGAACTCAAACATGCTTGGTCAGACCATACTTGTGTGTGTTTGTAATGCAGGATATCTGAGCAGTGTGTGTTTTCTTACAAATGAAGAGTATCCTGGAAATTTGGGTGATGTGAGGGAGAAGTGACTCAATGTGGCAAGGATGGAGAGCTTGGGGGTGGGGGGGGAAAGAAAATTGAAGCTTCTTCATGATGCAGTTCTGAACTTCATGGAAGGCTGCAGTGGGGGAAGAGCACACTGGACTTCAGGTGGCAGGAGATAAAGGGGGTGGTGACTGAAATGTGAAACCTGTTGCTTTTTAGTGCCTGCAGTCATTAATCATAGTTTAAAAGGAGTTAGTCTTTAAAATGGCTGCGTGCCTGTTTAGTAAATCCATAGGGGGATTTCTAAAGCAAGGAAGGGAGAGTGTGAGGAGTTTCTGAATTATTCCTAGGTTTAAATAGCTGTTGCAGAGCAGCCCTTTCAGCTGTTGGTGAGTCAAGAACTCCTTAATTCCTCTGTGACCTGTGTAAATCTTTCTGGATTCAGTTATCAAAGTAGCTTACCTCTTACTTTTTTTCTTCAAAATCAAAATCTGTGGACCAGAGACACCATGTGTTTCAAAGTGAGACTCTAGTATGAGCTTTTATAGATGAATTAAAATCTTAAAAAGAAATTGGAGAGAAAGCTAATGTTCAGAAAATAAATGAAGGGCAGTGTTGACAGTGAAGGTTTTTTTTATCTGAAGCAGAGCTGGAGGGAAAGATCTAACCCTTTGCTTCCAAATCATAAAGCAGAATCGTCTTCAAATGACTGCAGTGTTGTGTGTGGTCTTGGCCTCTCCTGCTGACCGCTGCCTTCTTCCTCCCCTCTATCTGCCAAAACATATTCTTATGGAAGCAGATGAATTGGAGGTTGTCCCAGCGTTCCCCCTTGCCCTGAGACGTAACGTGAGTTCTTTGGTTTGTTGTTGGTGCTCTGCTTTAAGCCTCAGAACTCACAGAGCAAGCCAGTTGCTATTCATCCTCTAAATGAGAGCCTTGGGGACAGTGCAGAGTGTCAGCAGGCTCATGTGATAAGGGCTTATTGGCACGTAGTTGACTGACAGTAGAGGGCTTCTGAGCAGGGGAGGCATTAATCCCACAGAGGTGGTCAGACTTGAGCCTGTAGAATTCATGTAGAATGTATGGCCATTCTTTAAGGAGAAAAAAATCCATTTTTCTTAGTGGTTTCCCCTGCATTTACATAACTTTATCTGCTCATCTAGGTAAGAGCTGGTTTTCCTATAGGTGGTAAAACAGGAGCAGGGTAGTAGATGGTGGTGTTTAAAATTGTTGTGCAGTACCTAGACAGTATAGGAGCCATAACAAGGTGGCTAGCAGGGAGTGGAAATAAGAGATTGCAGGTTGTGTTTGTTATGCAGATGAAACCATTATTATTCTGCAGTAGTGAGACTTGCAGAATGTTCTCTTTGTTAGTGACCTTGAAGAGAGAGTGAACACTGAACAAAAGCTGGCAAGTCGTGTGAACTGGGGGAGAGTAGTAATTGCTGGGGAGTGTGGCCAGCCTCAGAGAAGTGGACATGGTGTAATGAGGCTTGGCTTAAAAGCGCAGAGCAAGCTAAAGAGAAGGTACAAGGAAATTGGTGCAGCAGTGTGCTGTTGAAGGTGTTAGTTTTGCACCTGAAAGAGCATTCATATTTTCTTCTTTCACATGGCTCAGTGCCGGGTCCTGCACTTGGGGCACGACAACCCCACGCACCGCTACAGGCTGGGGGAAGAGTGGCTGGAAAGTGCCTGGTGGAAAAGGACCTGAGGGTGTCGATCAATGGCTGACTGAATATGAGCCAGCAGTGTGCCCAGGTGGTCCTGGCTTCTATCAGCACTAGTGTGGCCAGCAGGACTAGGGCAGGGATCACCCCCTCATACTCGGCACTGGTGAGGCCGCACCTCGAATCCTGTTTGGGATTGGCAGTTTTGGGCCCCTCACTGCAAGAAAGACCTTGAGGTGCTGGAGCGGGTCCAGAGAAAGGCAACGAAGGTGGTGAAGGGTCTGGAGCACAAGTGTGATGAGGAGCGGCTGAGGGAGCTGGGGGTGTTTAGTGTGGAGAAAAGGAGGCTGAGGGGAGACCTTGTCACTGTCTACAACTGCCCGAAAGGAGGGTGTAGGGAGGGGGGTGTTGGTTTCCAGGTAACAAGTGATAGGACAAGAGGAAATGGCCTCAAGTTGCACCAGGGGAGGTTTAGATTGGAGATCAGGGACAATTTCTTCATGGAAAGGGTTGTCAAGCACTGGAACAGGCTGCCCAGGGCAGTGGTGGAGTCCCCATCCCTGGAGGGATTTAAAAGCCGTGTAGATGTGGTGCTGAGGGACATGGGTTAGTGGTGGTCTTGGCCGTGCTGGGTTAACGGTTGGACTTGATGATCTTTAAGATCCTTTCCAACCAAAATGATACTGTGATTCTGGGATTGTCTTTGAACTCCCCACCAACACACTGACACTGAAAAAAGGGGAGGATTTAGGAGACAAACATGAGTAGTTCTTAAAGACTGTATGTATGAGAAGGTGTGTCACCAGTCTAAATCATCTTTCCAAGAAATGAGCCCAGATTGTCTCTTGGTTGTAGAGTTTTTCTTAGTTAAGTCACAACTGGGGTAAGACAATTGGACTTGGTGGGTGGGAGAATTCTGGCAGAATATTGGACTCTTTCACAGTAATGAAGTCATCTGTCAACGCTTTTCATAACTATTAAGCAAAAAAAATGGCTTGTTTTTACTGTATGCTACAACTAGCATAAATAGGAATCTGTTGGTGTAGTGGAAGTAGTGTATTAAATCAATATTTCATCTCGAATCACTCTTTTTGTAGAATTACTCCATGTCTGTGTATCTCGTTCGTCAGCTCACTTCAGCTATGCTTTTGCAGAGGTTAAAAATGAAAGGTATCAGAAACCCCGATCATTCCAGAGCACTAAGTAAGTCGAATTAATTTGCCTGTCTGTACTTTTTGAGGGTGGTTGGTGGCTCTTTGAAACTAAAACTGGTAATACTTAGGGGATATGCAACATTTTGGAAAATTAAGACCACGCCCAGAGTATCAAAGGTTCCCTTTGCTGTGGCTGAGGCATCATGTGCTGTTCCAGTGAGGGTCCCTGCGCCTGTAGGGAGGCACACCTAGAGATCCCATCTGAAGTGTTCTTATGGGAATGCCATGAGCACCACTTACTGTGGGGGGCTGTGAGGTGCAGGTAGATGTCCTAAATTCTCTTCGCTTGCGTGTGTTGCTGGTTGTACCTCACTCACTGATGGTTATTTTATTTATCCCTTGGCATGTCGGGTTGAGTTTGCTCTACTAACCATTGTGGCTGTTGGCGCATCTGCTGCACATCAAACAAACTCACGATGCATCGTGTTTGCCAGTTGCTTATAAATAGTAGAACTATTGTTGTTTGGTAGTGCTATGAACAAGTTTCCTAGATGCTTAATTTTTTTTAGATAGCTGGAAATGAAATATGTGTACTGACGAATCGAGATTAGCATTTTTAAATCATGATGTCTGTGTATAACTTCTTAATTTATTTTAATAGTTAAAGAAAAACTAACGGCAGATCCTGATAGTGAAATTGCCACAACCAGTCTGCGGGTATCTCTGATGTGTCCTGTAAGTATGGCTGGAAATTACCGTATGCAGATTTGTATATTCGTTTTTAGTGCAGAGTTGGGCTGCTTTTAAAAGGCCTCACTTTAGAAACTTCACTAGCTTTTGTTATATACTGATTCATTAACATACAGTAGCAGGGAGAAGGGTCCATCTGCAAGCACCTGATTGTAGCAGCATTCAACCAACTATGGTTTAGAACTGTGAATGCTTCAGTTGTAATACGGTCAGAATCGAGTTGCTACTCGTGTGTGTATAGCGAGGCCTTTAGAAGGAGTAATCTTGTATGTTGAGACTAATTGGGCAGGGTGACAGAATAATTAAAGGATCCAGTGATAAAAACTTTGACTCTCCTCATCTTGGTGGTATTGCTTATACTGTAACAAACAAAAAAATTGATGGCTGTGTAACAAGGTAACGCTGCCTTGGGGTTTCTCTTCACAGGTATAAACTGGCCTTGTGTTTGTGACTGGTCTGTTAAGCTAAATGGGTGTTACACCACTCTGAGTCTAACAGAACTGGAGCTCACAAAAACCCTTGAAATATTTGGCTAAAAGAAAATGATATAAGTGGGTGCTTCAGTAGGTCGTTTAATACAAATAAAATCCTAGAAATAATACGGATACAGGTCCACTAGAAATATTTCTGACTGTTTTCAGCTCGGTGAAGACTTTGAGGATGGCTTTATTGTTCCTTTAAGTGCACTGTAAGTGCTTTGATAGGGTGGATTTGCCTACAGCGACCTTAGCACTGGGCACCTCTGTATTGAGAAGAGACAGTTACTTCAGCGGCTGTCTCTGATTTCATTGTTGGCCATTCAGGCCTACTTCACTGTCTTCTGTTCTGATGCTCTTTACATGCATCTCCTGCAGCTTGGAAAAATGAGACTGACAATCCCATGCCGGGCTGTTACTTGCACACATCTGCAATGTTTTGATGCTGCTCTTTATCTTCAAATGAACGAAAAGAAGCCTACCTGGATCTGCCCTGTCTGTGACAAAAAGGCAGCTTACGAGAGCCTAATATTAGATGGGTAAGAGACTGGGTTTGTGGATTACACAATTACTTAAATTGTTTTGTGATGTACTCGATAGCTACTTTAGTGACTTGAGGTTTAACCATTTCGTAATATTTTCTTTGTCAAAATACTTCAGACTGGGAGGAACCATTAGACTCTGATAGTTTCTGTTCCCATGTTATGAACGACATAAGTTTATCTCCTCACTGCATCATCAAACTCTTGAGCCTCAGTATATTTCCTCTGGAGAAATCCAAATGTGACATCTAAGGATAGGTCTCCCTTTTACAGGAACTTCTCTCTGAAGCTATAAACTTTAAAATTTAACTTGACCTCGTAAACAAGTGTCAAACTTGAGTCAAAGGATGATGATTTCTGCTTCTGTATGGAAATCTATGAATTGCAGTAATGTTGGAATGGATCAAGGGTAGGTTGGGATACTCTTTTAGGTTTCAATGTCTGGATGTCTCCAAAGGCTGTAATTACAGGCTTTCAGGTAAGGTGAACTAGGGAGAGAGTGCGTTGAAGGTGATCGTAATTAGCTTTTCAACTGTGTTTCCTTTTCACTTAAAAGAAAAAAATCTCACTTGGAATCCAAAAATGAAACCACTCAACTTTTATTTTTCAGGCTCTTTATGGAAATCCTTAATGAATGTTCAGATGTGGATGAGATCAAATTCCAAGAAGATGGTTCCTGGTGTCCCATGAGGCCAAAGAAAGAAGCTGTGAAAGTCTCAAGTCCCCAGTGCACCAAAATAGAAAGTATGTACATCTGGGTACTGGTTGCAAACCAACAAAAATTCTCAGAGACTTAGTTGTAGCTTGGATAATGTGTATGGGTGTTGATGTTTGTTTTATGGAGGGCTTAATACTTCTACCCTTCTTGTCATTTAAACTGAAAAGAAAGGGTTATATCTCTAAAAATGTGTATTTTTGGGGCTTTGTCTTTGCTCTTTAGACTAGCAGTTAAGAAAATTAAAAGTTGCTCTTGTTTTAGGTCCTTAAACTGGTAAGTGAAGATTAAAGCTTGTGCTCTAATGTTCTCAACATGATACAGAATACTAATAAAACAGTTCCTGGGCCATAACATTTTCTGTAGTGGCCAGGAAGATGAGCTAAAACAGGATTTGAGCTCCTGGTTCTGTTGCAAGTAGAAACTGCTGATGTCAACAGCCTTTTAAAAAAACAGTGATATTTTATTTTCCTGTTTAGGTTCCAGTGTTGTTAGCAAACCGTGTTCTGTGACGGTGGCCAATGAGGTAAACAAGAAGAAAGTTGACGTTATTGACTTGACAATAGAAAGCTCTTCTGATGAAGAGGAAGATCCTCCTGCCAAAAGGAAGTGCATATTTATGTCTGAAACGCAAGGAAGCCCAACCAAAGGGTTTGTCAGTTTTAAAGTTAGTTGTTATTCTGTAATGTCTCAGATAAACTGATGTGTAGACAAATGGACTTGTAATCTTTCTTCGGGATCCAGCTCCCCACTTCCAGAGGAGAATTTCTAGGCCTCTCCTTGCAGAAGGTTGTATTGATACAATACCCTTGTACAGGTGAAACACTATTAAATAGTTTTACATCTCACAAAAGACTTGCACTGACTGTTGCTGTATTTGCAGGGATATTTCTCCATAGAAAAGGAAGCTGATTAAGCTAATGGACAGGATTCTACTGAGAAAGCAGGTTGTGCCAAGTGGAGGAGCTTTATATGTTCTTGCTAAGTTAGTGTCGTCTTAAAGGCTTTTCTTTCACTGTCTGTTATACCCTTTATTATCTAATCTGCTCTGGTGCCCAGGGAACTACGCTGCGTTGCGTGTTTCATCCATCCTGTCAGTCTCAGAAGGGAGGCGCTTTGTTGTTTTGAATCAAGACAAGCTTTTTTTTTTTCTTTGTTAAACTCTGGAATGTCTTGGACACTGTTGTTGGCCGTGGTTATCAGTTAGTCCTATACCTTGGTTAGCACAACTGACGACTTCCCAGATCCTCTGTCAACTGCTCCATATTTGTAGTCGTGCCTGACTTCAGCAGCAGGCTTAACCAGCTTCTTGACTGTTGTGCTGCCTTCTGTCTGTCCCAATCTGTGCAACTCAGCTGCAGTTACTGTTGGTGGCTTCTGTACAGTTCTTGCTCTTGGCTCGTAGGGTGTAGGAGACCTTCAGGGAGAGAGGGGCACTGGTTAGGCTCACCAGCAGTCACTGCTCCACGAGGCGATTCCAAGCGTCAGTTGTTAGTAATGTCTTATTAGTTAGTGTTGCTGCATGCATGAGGTGTGTGTCTGTGTCTCTTAGTGAAGTGCCTTATGTCTTGTACTAAAGTAGTAGTAATAAAAACAAACCCCTTCTGTTTTGCCAGCCCTTGAAGTAATGAGCAGGTGTACTGTGTCTCTGGTCCACAGGAATGTGTGGTATTTGGTGAGCAAATAGTTGGTCATCTTCAACACTTTTCAGCAGTGATACTGAAATGCTGTTGCTTTTTTGTGAGGATTGTGGAGGAGTCCTCCTGCGAGAGACTCTTTCTTTTTTTTATAAGAAAAAAATAGCTACAAATACATCTCTTAATGAAGTTTCAGAAGGCACCAAGACTTCCTTCCGTGCTCCTGTGTTTGTCTGAGATGGCTGCCTGCAACCATAATTGTAGAAGGACTGAGTTTTCTTGTCTGTCTGTGACCAATGTATTTTCCTTACTGTTTGGGTATGGAAATAGCACGTTTTCATTCTTCAAAAGCCTGGCTTTGACATGGATTTGGGGAATAGCTTATCTCCCGTAAACAGTGTTGCCTGAATGTTAGTTCTGGCAGAACTGTGGGGTGTCAGAAGCAACACAGGCTGAAGTATAAGAGGTGTTTGAGAAGGGAGGGTCTGAAATCCAGGCTTCTGAAATCAGAAGTAGCATCAATGCACCAGTGCAGCATCTGGGGAGAACTATGTGAGTGGATAACACTCATGGTTGGTGGGATGCAGAGCAGCTGGGAGCGGGACTCTGGGTATTTCCACCTGACGTGGAGTTTATGAAATATTTTCTGCATGTGGCTGGTGCCTGAACGCCTGTGGTGTCATCTTTAACAGTGCCACGAGGTAACCGGGCAGAAGGTGGGGATGCGGAAGGGTTTTAACCGGTTGCGTGTTCCTGGGGAGCTGAACTGAGCTTGGGCTCAGGCTGTGGGTAAAGATGGGTTTGATATTTAACTCCCACATGTGTCATCTGTGCTCCAGGGGCTGAATAAAGGTCAGTTGTGCCCTTGGCGTGACAGGTGAGCACCGAGGAACAGTTAGGTGGAGAAACTGACACGAGTGCTCTCCTCCTGGCTCTGGCTTCCTGCACATCCCTCCCAGGGTGCTCCACAGATACAGATGGGCATGCCTGTCTCTGAATGGTAGACTGTTATACGTGACTCCAGCACTGTACTTTGTTTTAATGCCAACTTGCTCTTATGTCACAGCTGCTGTTGAGAGCCAAGATACGCTCATGTTATTATGAAGACTGTTATGAAAGAGGAAATTAGAGTGGAATGCTGTGTAGTGAGTAGCCACGCTATAGTTGTTGTAACATAGTGACCTTGTGAATGAGAGTGCACAGCGGTGTGGAATTGCTCTTCTGTAACTAACAGCCAGATCGTTTGTAATTTCCCATGCTGTTTAAAACAGGGTTCTCATGTATCAGCCATCTACTGTCAGAGTGCCCAGCGTGACAACAGTCGATGCTGCCGCTATTCCTCCTTCGTTAACAGACTACCCAGTACCATTCCATCACCCACCAATATCCAGTATTTCATCAGACTTGCCAGGTAGGTGGTGGCTATTTTTAATGTGTATTTCTGATGGCCTTACTAATTTGTGGGGTGGGTAAAAATTTGGAAAACTGATCGATGTTTTTTCAGTTAAATGGAACAAAACTATGTACAGTATTGCACTGATATGATGTCTAGACGAGTCCAGTACAGGCTCTTTCCAGTTTCAGATTGCACTTTGCAAGAGTGTTGTGAAAAACATTGCTTCTGGGGTACAAATTGGCTCTTTGGAACGGCATCCAGAAGCACTTTGCACTATGTTCAGTTAGATTTTGTGTAAGCGTCTGGTTGTTACGTGTCGTAGATAAAAGGGAGAGTAGCTGCTTATTTAAGTTTATAGACATGTGATGGCACTGACTCACCCCAGCCCTAGACGTAGAGATATTCTGCTAGCTGATTCTAGTGGTGCTCTGTCTAGACTGTGTGAAAAAAGGTTTAAGGTGAGCTACAATATGGAAGCTGACCTCTATTGACTTTCTTTACCTAGACATACCCTAAATGCCTATGATGTATTCTTCAACACTGCTGCTAAATATCAGACAAAAGGTGGGGATACTGATTGTTTTCTATCCTGGCTCCTTGAAAAGTATATAGGGACTCTGGGGGTTCTCTTTGGCGGCTGTAACGCACCCAGAGCCCAGGAAATGGTGACTTGTGGTGACAGGTGTCACATTGGCCTCCTGTATTTCCCTCTTCCCCCCCACCCCTTCCATTGCCTGTCTCCATTTCTCCCCTGCAACGTCTCTGGGTTTTTTCCTCTTCTTTCAGCACCAGTTTGGCAATGGGATGGATATCATTCCCCTTGTTTCTCTGTCCATTTTGGTTCCCTTACTGCTCCCTCCCTCCACTTCTCCCTTGTTAAGAAATGGGTTGGCTTCCCAAATTGGATAGGAGAGTAAGCTGAGAGAATGGAAGTCTAGAACTGCTTTTTTGTCCATCTCCTATCAACTGAAATTCTAGAACATGCAAGAACAAAAGCAGCTCTCAATTCTGTAAAAGCAGCTGAGCTTAAATCTCCTTCCAAATTTTTCTCTAGTGGAGAAGAGGAGAGATGCTGCTGGCCAGAACAGATTTGGAGGTGAGGGGAGAGGGAGGGAGGAAGTTTACCATTTCTTTCTGTTGACATAGCAAACACAAGGCCAATATTTAGAAACAAAACAAAAAAAAAGGCTGTAATTTCTCATTGGTTTCCTAATTTTAAACTTACACGCTAATGGTGTATAAGACGGACGCTAGTTGTCACTGCTCTTAGAGGATATACGTTGAACTACTTGTAGTTTCCTCTTCTTCGTTCCTTTTATTTGTCTAGACACAAAACGGGGATGATATTAGAAATGTTTCCTTATTGGCTGCCCGTGGGTGGAGGAAGAGACCTGCTGCTTGTTTTTGGACTTGTGCATGTTGTGACTTTACTTCATTCCAGCATCTTTAATGTGATGACACTCTTCATGTCCCAGTTTGGCCAAGTCAGGTACAATATGCAGTGAAACTTGCATTATGAACCAACAGCTCCAAATGGCAACCTCTCCATCTAAGCAACCACATTGAACCACCCTGCAATATCCAGTGAATAATACATCATTATGTCATTCTCATTCTTAAAAAGAGCTACTTGTACTAGATAACTCGTTTTGCTGCTGCCTGAAGTAGTCGTTGAGAGTGGTGTCACAGTGGTATATTCCATTTAGAAACCGTGTAACAATTGCAAAATCTGTTCTACGACCACAAAAAAAAGATCCTTAAATTTGTTGTGCATGAATGAAAGAAAGATGTGTCCATTTATTATCCTTCTTTTCTTTCTAGGTCTGGATTTTCTTTCACTTATCCCAGTTGATTCACAGGTATGTTTCTGAACTGCTCTGGGGTTCATTTCCAAGTCTGTTTTTTGTGACATGCTGCTGGAGTAACTCTCAGGGTGCTGTCATCATCCAGACCGTGTTTGCAGTCCACTTGCTTAGACCTAACTGCAGACGAGGAAAATCCATTTTCCCAGTAAGACGTGGTGATGAAGATGCATTTAAGGGAGGATTCGGTTTAGCCTGACTAGGATGAATCCAGGCGTGGAAACTCTCTCTTCATTGATAGTTCGCTGTTCTAAAGCACTAAGTTGAATACACCTGTGATATACTTCACACTCTTAGTTCATGCTGTGTACCTGTAGGCCAGCTTAAGCTCTGTAAATATACTTTGCTAATTGCTATTTCTGTTGGTTTGGATATTAGTAGGAGTTTTAAAGAAAATATCTCCATTAATTTGATGGGCACCTGACTGAACACTTATTATAATAAATCCCTCTGTGTAACACTGAAACCCCGTTGGTTTTGGATTACATGGGAATTTTGTAGGTCAGAAGTAACGAGGTGGTCTTTTTTCTTCCCTGGAAACTTAAACTTTACACAGTTAGGGAGAATGATTCTTACTATAACTAGATCCTTAGACTACAGCCTTGAAATTGTTTTATTTAAACTGAAAGAGGAGAGATTTAGATGAGATATCAGGAAGAAATTCTTTGCTGTGAGGGTGGTGAGACACTGGCCCAGGTTGCCCAGAGAAGCTGTGTCTGCCCCCTCCCTGGCAGTGTTCAAGGCCAGGCTGGATGGGGCTTGGAGCAACCTGGTCTAGTGGAAGGTGTCCCTGCCTGTGGCAGGGGGTTGGAACTAGATGATCTTTAAGGTCCCTTCCAACCCAAACCAGTCTGTGATTCTGTGAAGATTCTGTGCAATGTGGGGGTATACTGGCTCCTTAACTCAGACAAGAGGATCTGAAGCAGCCCCTCTGTTTCATCTCTCTGTCACTAGAAGACAGCAGTAATAGGAGTCTACTGTAGAGTTGACTTTTCGGTGCCTTAAAAAACAAAGGATGAACTTACTCCTTTTCTTTCCACTTACTGCATCTTGCAATACTCTGTGCCTGACCTTGAGATCTGAACTGCCAAAAGGGGGAATAACAGCAACTTTGTTCATGTGGGAGACTGGAAGCAGATAACGCTGCTCTGAAGTGTCCACTTTGGACAGTTCAAACAGTTCAGGCTCAGTTCCAAACATATGCCCGAGATTGGAATCCCCTGGTAAGAGAAAGTAAGAACAACGTGTGTGTGTGTGTGCGGGGGTGTCTTATATTATCCTCTTCTCTGACACCTGGCGACCTTGTTCTGTTTCTAAATGCTTCAGATGTTTAGCTCTGCTTTGACAAGGCTTGTCTTCCACTTCAGGAAATTGAAATCAACTTAGTCATTTTTCTTAATCAGACTTGATCAGGGCTCATTTATCACTGCTAAAATGTTTAGAGACCTGCATGTATCATTGCAGGTATATACTGTGAAAATGTTGATCAGTACAACTGCTGCTGTTTGGGGGGATGAAATTATTCTAACCTCTGTCGAAGCAGCAAAAAAACCCATTCTGCTACCTTTTGTGATGAAAGGAGCCTGAAATACGCAGTTGTGCCTGGTAGCTGTGGGCAGTGAATGGTCTCCAAATGCTACGGGGGTTTTGTGATCATCGTGTGGTCATGACAGTATTAATGCGCTAGTAAAAGCTCAAGCTAACCAGTTAGGGCAAAAAAAATGGGGAGGATGAGGGAGAAGGGCTGGTGGCTACCATTTGTGCTTGCTTACTTGCCGGTTGGCAGAACTCCGGTTCTTGCTCTGCATGTGTTAACGAGGTTGTGCTAGTAACGTGTTTTGTGTTTGTTGTAGGGAAGATGTATCTTCAGAGCATACATTTCCCTTGTGCAGTTAGTCTCTTCATTCTTCATTGTTTGTTTCAAGCAGTACTGTCCTCCTATGTTTTTGGATAGTCTCACCTCAACCTTAACAAGCAACACGCCTGGCAGCATCATCACATCCACCAGTCACCACGAGAGCAGCACGCACGTTAGCTCCTCCAGCAGGAACGAGACAGGAGTGATCACCAGCAGCGGCAGCGGCGGCAGCGCTCCCGACATCATCTCACTGGACTGAACCAGGGGGCAGCACGGGATGCCAGGAGAAATTGCACAGAGCTGCTGCTTTTGTATCTCTGGAACTTCAGCGTCGTGGAAGTTCTTCTGATATTTATTGAAAGGATTCGCCTTCTGGAAAATTGGGAGTAAATTTCTCTACACTAGGAACAGAAGTGATAGGTGGTTTGTGGGGTTTTGTTTGTTTTTCTTTCTCATTAAATAGCTGGTGTAGAAAAGGCCCATTCAGAACATGCTTTTATGCTTTCGGCGTGTTCTGGGGAAACTGACTTTTTTTGTTGCTGGGTGGATTCCAGAAATGGTTTTTAATTTTCTTGTTAAAACAGCAATAATGTAAAAACAAACATGAACTTTTTTAATAAGAAAAGGCACTTAACCACTTGAGAGCAACAACAGCAACTTGGACAAAGGTGCAGAAGTGGATGGATGCATTGGTGAATTTTTAATACTTTCGCTGGGGCCTGTAATAAACTTCATTTAAGACAATGAAGCTTTGTGAAATAGCCATGACTTGTGTTGTAATGTTTCTTGTTCCCTACATGTAGGGAAAGCCTCTGTAAATGGGATTGTTTTTTGTTTTGTTTTCTCCTGATTCTATGTTTCTTCACAAATGCAACAAAATCCTAAGATGTGACTTCTTTAGGCTCGAGAGGGGACAAACTAACTATGCAAACCCTGCATCACACAATCTCTGTGCTGTCATGTTGGAATTGGGACACCTCCCACCACCAAAACCTCCAAACTATGTGCTGTTGAGCCATAGTTGAATTTCTGGTTTGATAAAACTTTAAAAGGGGATAGAAAAAAAAAAAAAAAGCCTCTAAACTCAGATTTAGATTATACAGTCCTCAGTTATAAAGTCCTTGGTGACCCTCGTTGAAACTGCCACCCCTGACCAGATGATCAAGTGAAGTGCACACTTTTTACAGCAGCTGGAAGGAGACAAAGTGGGAATTACTTCTGCTGCAGGATTATTTTCTAAGATCTCTTGCCCATGGCTTCTGTCACTTCTGTGTTCTGCTTGGGGATACCGCTCTCTGACGTGGCAAGGGGAAGGCTTGGCTTTTTGGAAGATCAACGCTGGAGCTGCACAGCGTTCCCACCTAACTGGAATTATGTGTTTTAGGGCTTAATGACTTCCTCCTGTTTTACTCCGAGTCTGCTGCTTTGTTGTGCATACACAGTGTCTCCCTGCACACCTCCAAGGATAACCTCAGCAGTAATGTACGTGGAAGAGGTTACAGACCAGGAAAATCAAGTCATTTCCATAGAGCTGGAATAACGGTATTGTCTATGTATGTTGACATAGCAGCTTTTCCAAGTGTTGTGTTTCTGTTGAGTAACTGTATTTGAGATTATTCCTTCCCTAATTACCAGCTTTCACTTTTTCCCAATTTTTGTGTTCCTTTCTTATTTCTTTAGTCAGATGTCTGGTGCTTTTTGCCTTCCATTACTGTTACAGTATTTGAACAAAGTACATGGATAAGAAATATTGTGGCAGGATGTATTGTAACTCTTGTCTGCCCTTTACTCCCACCTTTAATGCCGTGTTACTCTTCCTCATTGCCTTTTTTTTGTATGATCTTTCACAACAGTCTTCAGTTCACATGTTGGTCTTAATATTGCATTCAATCTATCTTCTTTTTTTTGTACCTGTTAATGATTGGTTTTTAGCATGATTTATCTCCAATAAAGCCATGCTATTCATGAAGTTTTTTTTTCTAATGACCTGCAGCAGATCAGTGCTTTCTTCATCACAATTGCACAGTGACTCGAACTATAAAGAAGAGTGTGGAGAGAAGTTCCAGAGTCATTCTGAATAAAGTCTTTAAAACTGGGATCTTGCTGAAGGTGCTGTTTGTACTCTCAATACCAAACCTGAGCTGTGCCTCGGGCAATTCCTGAACTGACTGAAGGGGTGTAAACATCTCATGTGTACGTCAGAAAAGTTAAGTAAGGGTGAGTGCCATTTTTAGGACATTTGCTCTAAACCATTCATGTTATTGTAAAATATGGCTGGAATTTTGTTAATTATTGTGCCCTGTTGGTAGTTACTTATCAGGGCAGAGGTTTGGTTGTGTTCTCCAGCTGTTTCAGGCAGGAGTTTTGCATCTGCATTTAGCTTTAAAACTAGACCCATAACAGAAATGTCAAATGAAAACTTAAAGCACTTGAGCCTTACCTGTTTAGGAGAGAGCAGGACTGGCACAGGCTCTGGTGTGAGGGATGCGGTGAGGTGAACAATGTGGTTTTCCTGCAGTGCTGATGGACACGCAGTAGGTAAGCCCTGCTCTAAGCAAACCTGTCTGTTGTAGCTAGATGAGTTTTTGGTTTATTTTTCCTTTGTTCTAAAATGCATCAGAATGTCTATCCAAGAACTTCTAACACAAGAAGTTTACTGCGTCCAGCTCTGGGGCCCCCAACAGAAGAAGGACATGGAGGTGTTGGAGCAAGTCCAGAGGAGGCCACGGAGATGCTCAGAGGGCTGGAGCACCTCTGCTATGGAGACAGGCTCAGAGAGCTGGGGCTGTTCAGCCTGGAGAAGAGAAGGCTCCGGGGAGACCTTCTAGCACCTTCCAGTGCCTGAAGGGGCTACGAGAAAGCTGGAGAGGGACATTTTACAAGGGCATGGAGTGATAGGATGAGGGGGAATGGTTTTAAACTGATAGAGGGGAGGTTTAGATTAGATATTAGGGAGAAATTCTTTGCTGTGGGGGTGGTGAGACACTGGCCCAGGTTGCCCAGAGAAGCTGTGGCTGCCCCCTCCCTGGCAGTGTTCAAGGCCAGGTTGGATGGGGCTTGGAGCAACCTGGTCTAGTGGAAGGTGTCCCTGCCCGTGGCAGGGGGATTGGAACTAGATGATCTTTAAGGTCCCTTCCAACCCAAACCATTCTATATTATGAGAAAAATCTTGAAGAAAATGTTAAATGATTTTTTACCTCTTTGTTTCCACTCTGGAAGTATCTTGTTACTGCTTTGAGTGGACTAAGATACCTTCAAACCAACTGCAGAAAGAAAGGAAAGCATATGAGACTAATACAAAAGTCCCTCTACTGCAGAAACAATAGCCATGCTGCAAAGAGCTAGTTTTTTTGTTTGTTTTTTTTTTTTCCCCCACCCATCCATTTGCTACATCTTTTTCTGCGTTTTCTGAAAGGGAACTAGCTGCTAACATACTAATTACAGACAGGCTATACCTATACACCTGAATCCTGGTTTTTAATTTTCATACTTCCAGGTCAGATAAAGCTGGCTGAAACAATCATGAGCCATGTAGGCAGGACTTTGCTGCCCCACAATATAGTACCAGTCCCAGGAGGTTCTGCACCCGTCCAGCAACATTTCAGACATTTCCAAAATCAGTTGGGACTTTCTGTATCTGTCTTTAAATGTAGGTGCTGGATGCTAGAAAGCTTACCTGTAACTTTAGGAAGTTCTCCAGCAGTGGAATACCCTCCTCCAAGACTTTGTGTTTACGTGTTTCAGCCACAACTTGCCAAGGATGAGAATTTGCATCATAAGGCTCTCCAGGCAAAATCTGCCAGTGAGCAAAGAGACGCTGTGGAAAAGCCTGACCACCAGTGTTGGATCTCAAGTCGGCGGTAAAACCTAGTGGGAAGGAAAAAATAAAAATTAAAGAGGGATGAGCCAGCTACAGGCAAAAATAAAACTGGTTTATTGTGAATTTCTGCATAGACAAAACCCCAAAACCATTCTTCCAAAACCTGGATACGGTACAGTTAGGAAACTGCTACTTCGCAGGTAATTCTTTCAAGTGGGTAAAAATGAGGCCAGCTCCAAAGAACTGCAGAAAGATCTGGTGTGACCAAGTAAATTAGCAGTACAAAGGCAAACAAAATTCAATTTAGATAGAAAAGTGTATGGGGAAAATCGTGTTTTGTATGTAACAGGACCTGAACCGATCACTACCACTCAGTTTGCGATCTTAGGGTTATGGTAAATAGTACAAAAGTGTTAGTTCAGTGTTCAGGAGCAGTCAAAATGAGAAATCAAGAGCTAGCAGCCATTAGGAAAGGCACAGAAAACAAAACATTACTTCTAGTGAAAGCCTGCGCCTTTATTATAAAGTTGTGGAGTTGTGGTTCCTTTATTATAAAAGCAGTTACCGCAGAAAAGGTTCAGAGAAGGGGAACACAGATGATCAAAGCCCTGAACTGGCTTCCATGCAAAGAAACACGCTGCACAAGGTAGGACTCTTCGGCGTGGAAAGAGCAGCAATGTAGTAGGAAGGACATAGAGGGCTAAAAATTAAGCAACAGGGACACAGTGGGTAAAGATCAAGACGAGCTCACGCTCGTTGCTGATACAAAGGAAGTGTCAGCTGAAGCTCACAGGTTCAAGAGGCACAAAAGGAGGTGGCTCTTCATGCGCCTAGATCTGTGGAAGTCCTTGGCAGTGCTGTGGATGCTGACAGAGGGGGAGACTGAGTAACTTCATAAAGAAATCCATGGAGGGTTACTAAATTGATCTAGAAACTACTGGCCCAGGAAGCTTCTGAAAGTGGTTATAAAAAAGCAGCTGGGGAACGGTTACACCAGCTTGCCCTGTTCTTTCTCTTCCCTAAGCATTCGCTTTCAGCTGCTGTCGTGAACAAGATGCTGGGCTAACTCCGTGTTTAGTCTGACAGTACAGGAACTTTACATGTACCTGAAGATACAGAGGTGTTTCCTTTGCCATTTACTTGTCTTCATAACAGTGTCATCCCCTTCTCCTAAGCATTCAGTCCCGTGAAGAGCTGCTGCCTGCGAACTGAGACTTCTGCTACCATAGAACCACTTCTAACCACTAATTTTATGAATTTTATTTCATCGCATCTTTAGATTGTTGTTTTAGTAAGATTCAATGGCAGCTTTGGCAAGGAACCAGGGAGGGAGTTTTGCAGAATACAGATGTTACAGTGCTGTGTAAGTTGATACTGACAGCACAGTGTAATATAAGCTTACGCTTCTTTTTGTTTTTCCATGTTTGGAAAATGAGTCTCTTTAAGAAATTGAGTTAAGCTCTGTGGAAATTTGGAGAAGGGGAAAGAAAATAACCCAAAATACTCAAAACCCAACCACACAAATACATGTGTAAATTGTTCTTTTAAGAAGTTAAATTGCCAGTTTAGACTTTGAAAGTCAGGCAGCTCTTGTTCCATCACTGATTATTTTAGCAGTTACCACACTAACGCACTTTGGCAAAGAAGCCCCATCCAAAATAAAACATGACATTTCTTACTGTTTTACTGTGTGAGGAGTTTCAAGTGCACTCCATGAAACTGGTAATCTGTCACAGGATGCTCTTGAAATGCATTTTTAAATGGGAAGGGGGGAAATGGGACACACAAACCGCAATACCAGAGGGAGGGCTCTGTAGCACGCTGACAAGTTGAAGTATCGGGGGCAGAATAAGAAGGATCAGATTATTATTTTAAAGAAAGTCTTAAGATTGGCAAGAGGGTGTAATGCCACTTAAGCTACCCAGGGCAGGCACTCTGTCTTCCTTTTAAAGATTCAAATTGGTACCAAATTTTCTAGCCTGTTGCCACTGAAGACCAATTCTTTCTTCCAGGCTTGCTTCAGAGGAAGACCTTGATGGAAAATGATGGAAACCAAATCTGGTGTATACTGAAAAGTCTTAATGTGCAGAAGGTGCCACACATCTTAGGAACATGGTTTAGAGGTGGGCTTGGCAGTACTAGGCTAACAGTTGGACTCGATGTTCTTAAAGGTCCTTTCCAACCAAAACGATTCTGGGATTCTATGATCTTTTTTGGCACCTTCTGCTGGCACGAAAGCCCAATGGAGTAGGCTGCCAGGAAAAAAGGATGAGTAAACTATTTGTTCTGAACTGAAGATGTGAAAGGACAACAGGCAGAAGCTTGGAGCTAATAAAATGTGAATTCTTAAGTCTCTATCATCCTGCAGAGGTCTTTCTTTAATTGCATGGGGGTAACAAAAGAAGCATCATCTTACCAAATGACTCATTTACAGATAGATAATGCCTTGACCACAAACATTGGACTTCCTGCCACTTGGGATTCTTCAAAAATGTGTCCCCATTTCCTGTTCAGCACACCATAGATCCCACCGACCACCTGTTCTGGGCACTATAAAAAAAAATTCTATCAAGTTACATAAAAGGAGGAGATCATCAGTTATTAAAACACAACCAGGCAGCATTAGACAACCCCTCTAAACAGCTCTCTTGATGTTCTTCTCATGATGGTGCCTCATTCAAGAGAAATTTTCCTTAAGTGTAACAAGTGGCTTCACTCTCACTTCCGAAACATCTTTCAGAAACTCTGGCTGCCTTCTCTGCCTCACACGACTGTGAAGTTTCCAATTACTTTATATACTGACTGTACCGGGTTGTAGTTTACAGACAAAAAGCGAGGCAAAAGTGCATATGCTCAGTGAATTACCTTCAACAATCTCTGGGCACAAGCAAGCAGAGTCCTCTAGTGCTTTTGTACTAAATGCATTTACTACAGGATGCGAATTTTATACAAACAGGATGTCGCTGTACCTTATCTTAGACCTTCCAACATGGCTGACAAGCACTCTGATAAAAACTCTACTTAAAAAAAAAAAACCACATTTGGTTAGAAACATACCACTAAGGTTGCAAAACTCCCCTGCTTTGTCACCATAGGTCTCACAAGTCACTGAGGTGAAAAAATTCTCTGTTTTTCTGTTTTGTCCTTACTTACACTCATCTTCTTCAGCCCTCATGGCTAAGACATTTTTTAAGCAACTGAGGTGGCAGATTTCCTGCCCACCACCCAGCACCGTAGTGTGGTATTAATTTTTAAAGCAGGTTTTAAATCTTCCAATTGCTTTTCAGACAGTTAAGACAATTTAATATGTGAATATCTATACTTGGTGATAAATAAATACTTTTAGCATGGGATATATGTTCCAGGCTCTTTCATGGAAGAATTTCATTTACCAAGAAAAGCCAGTTCATCAAGGGACAGAAGTTAATGTTTAAACAGCTCAAAAAAAGCTTTTTAAAAAACATTAAAAATCCTTGCTGCTCTTTCTGGTTGTTTAGGATACCCATTGTTCATTCTCCTGAGTGTTTACAGTGACAGAAAGAAAGGAGGGGGGAAAAAACCCCCAAATAATAACTTTCCCAAAGGTACTGGCAATTCATAAAGAACAGCATAATTCACCTCCCCACCTAGATTTTGCTGTTTCTGTTCAACCTCTTTCTAACTTTGGAATGGAAAACCTCTTCTCAAAGTCTTTGCATCACCAATCTAAAGGACACAGAACAGAGCTATCATGGTTTCTTGGAAGAGAACGCAGAAACACAATTATATATTTTGGGCCCCTCACTACAACAAAGACCTTGAGGTGCTGGAGTGAGTCCAGAGAAGGGCAACGAAGGTGGTGAAGGGTCTGGAGCACAAGTGTGATGAGGAGCGGCTGAGGGACCTGGTGTGGTCCTGGTGTGGAGAAAAGGAGGCTGAGGGGAGACCTTCTCGCTCTCTACAACTACCTGAAAGGAGGGTGTAGTGAGGTGGGGGTCGGTCTCTTCTCCCAGGTAACAAGTGATAGGATGAGAGGAAACGGCCTCAAGTTGTGCCAGGGGAGGTTGAGATTGGAGATCAGGAACAATTTCTTCACTAAAGGGGTTGTCAAGCATTGGAACAGGCTGCCCAGGGCAGTGGTGGAGTCCCCATCCCTGGAGGGATTTAAAAGCTGTGTAGATGTGGTGCTGAGGGACATGGTTTAGTGGTGGGCTTGGCAGTGCTGGGTTAACGGTTGGGCTTGATTATCTTAAGGGTTTTTTCCAACCAAAATAATTCTATGACGATCTCATCTATAATACCCTGTTGCATACCTGTATTTCTACCAGATAGACAAGCTCTGTAAGCACGGGTTGTGCTGTAAGATTAGAGGCATACAGAACCCTCCTCCCAGTAAGAACAGTTTGCCCACCACCACAGTGAATAGTATCAGTGTGCAGAGTGGACATCATGGATATCAAAACAAACACCTCTCATGTTCTCCTCACATAAGACAGCCTGCAGTATTAAAAGGGGAAAAACAAAGGTGTGATACTACTCAAGAGTTTGAGAGATGAACCTTCACTTGACAGGATTCTGGCCTGATTTAAGTCACTCATGCTGGTGCTGAACAGTTATATTTGGACCAAGGCCGTGTACACCATACACACAGCAAAGTCCTTCTAGGAAAGACTCAAATGCTCCTCTAGCACTTGAGAACTCACACTTGGAACAAACATTAAAATACTCACAGACAAAAAATGGAATACAAGCATGATCTTCTTCCAGATCTTTAAGGCAAATTTCTAGATGCAGCTCCCCTGCTCTAGCAATGATGTGTTCACCAGACTCTTCAATAATACACTAGAAGAGGAAATAGTAGGGAGTAAGCGTTTTAAACATTTATTAGTATTAAAAGAAACACACACAGACTAAATCAGAAAAATGTCAGATCCCAAAACTGCTCAACACCAAGTATTCAAAAATTTAACCAATTACCATCTCTATATTGTTTCCAGGAGTGTTCCAGAATGAATCTCCTCACTGACAGAACGGGGTACTCTCACATTAATCATAGTTCCTGTCCTACTGAGGTATTTGAGCATTAAAAAAAGTGTAAGGAAAAGTACTGCTCAAAAAGCCAATGCTAATTGCTGCAGAGTTTGTGTTTTTCCTCAGGATCTTCCTAGTCAAACGCTGACCTAACTTATCCCTATTTATCTTGTGTTAGCTCATACAATCACAACTGAAAACAGTTTCGAGCCTGCAGCCATGCCATTAGATCACATAAAGAGCTCTCTGTGAATACAGCCGAATGCTTTGAGTGTTGCACTGCAAACCAGTAGCTCTAAAGCTAAAACCTACAGCTAACACTTTCCTGAACCATAGGATTAGACTTGGCCGGATGCTTTAGACCTTCATCTAGTTTTGGTAGATCAGCAGGGTTTTTTGCTTCAACGGCATCATGTACAACAGGATTAACACTAAATTTCATCACTCTCATGTTGTGGGCATGTTCAAAGGTGGTAATGGTAGCCATCTTCACCAAAACTGGTCAACACCAACTAGACCAACGATGTTGCCACAAGGTACATCCTCAATGGGCTCAACATAATGACCCCCTCATCAAAATGGTTCCACAAAGACAGAGGATGAGCAACAATCCTTGAATACTTGTTTTATCCCCAGTATATCCAAACAGCTAAGGCTTTTCACACAAAGGAGAATTGCCTATAATCCCTCTGGATTACTGATTTTATTGAACAGGAAAAGAAGACTCTTATAAAGAAATACAATCTTCATTTCATTAGGATTCCAAAAACTAAAAGCAAGCATTTGTTTTTGCATGCATTGCTATTCAAAAGAAATATACTATTTCCATCTACCTTTGAATGGGTTTTAGGTAAAGGTCTTCTTTCTTGCCAGGTGTATAGTTTGGTCCCATGATTCAAACTTTCTGTCCAGTAGAAACAATACCAGAGAAGACTCGCCCACAGGCACAGAAACGCCCCTTATCAGATGTGGGGACCATTTTAGAAATATACATCATCAGAGGGCCTTTGGGATCATGGTTTTTGACACCTGCAATAAAATATGTATCATTTTCTGCGAGACTTCAAAACATAGAACTAGATTGATATGATTCTTACATATGAACCTTATTAAGAATTCCTCTCCTTTTCAGTTAGTAAAAGACAAATGTGTGTGGACAGATAAACTATAGCTATGGTAGCTATCAAGAATTCTTTGGTAAAGTAATGAATCATCACCACTGTTGTTTCTTTCCATACTGAGACCTCTGTTAGTACTTATTCTCCGCTTGCCCACATTCCCTCTTCTGGTAGCACGTTCCACAATATCACTAAATCTCCACTAATATGACCTAGTCCCAGGGAAAGTTTTGAATAGGGGGATTTAAAGATCCTCTGTAATCCATTAGAATCCAGCAGACAAAATACAGTGCTAGAAGTTCACGTCCTCAGTGATCATATGGATGATACGGTCAGAAGCAGGACCTCTAACCAGAAGTCCTGTTTGGTTTTGCAAGAAAGCGTTAACAGTTAGAGCATTAAACACCTGCCATCAGAGATAAGCTTATCTGCTGCTAATACTGGACTTGAAAATTACTTCAAATATGATTTATTTATTTAAACATTTGTGGGTTTCTGAGGGGAAGTGACAAATCCACACAAATCCAAAAATTGGAGATCCTCTTGAAAATCCTCAAGTTGGTGATCATATTACAGATGCATTCTTCAAAACTTAACCCTTCCTATCAATGTCACACCAACAGCCCTGTATCAGATTCAGATTCAGCTATTTGCTCTTTATCTAGTCATGATCTCAGCCACACCTTCAGACAACTGGGAGATGGGTCCAGTTTTTACCAGATTTTCGCCCTCCACCTTTAAGGTTGAGAGTCAATCAGAGAACAGTAAAAACATACCACGGGACACGTTAGAAGTGTTTGCAAGTAAAGTATCTTATGATTCTCACCGTGACTGAGGAGAAATCACAGGATTCAGTAGGTGACCATAATCAAAGCTGCAGAGACAATGAGGGTAATGAACTTGCTGCTCCATCCATCTCTTACAGTATATCCAAAGGCTGGTATATACCATATTCCTGCTCATCTCAACCACACATTCTCTGAACCTAAAATAAATACAATGTGGTTTCACACACATCAGCATCCAGCATATAAGGACATAAAGCAAGTTTTATGTGTAGTACCCCAAAGCTTTTCCTTTGCTTTCTTACTTTTTGTAATACCCTACTCAATAGAGTCCCCAGATTAGTAATTATAATATAGAAACTTAATACAAATCCATTTTAGGCAGTTTTACTCATCTGTGCACTAGGGGTGCTGTATTTTTGACCATCCTTGGCAAGCTGGGAAATTTTTTTTTTACCCATAGCAGCTTCATCATCATGTGGCCCCTCACAGAAGAGTTCACAGTGGTATTTTTGTGATGTTACAGGGGAAGGTAGGTGAATGGTGATCACCTGAAGCAAGGCATCTCCAGCAGGCAGCCAGCATCACATCACGGCCTAGGGACCCAAAATTCACATTGTAATTAAAACTTGTTTCAACAAAAATAATAACTGACCCCCAAATAAACCCTTTGGATAGCATGGAGAAGGCTACACCTAGAGGTGCAGTGTAAAAAGTCACAACAGCCATTTAAAATTTTCCTATGACTACTTAAATCTTGTTAAAAGCTATGAGTGAAATACTTATCAAGAACAAGCAATTTGAACATAACTGTATGTTTGAATTACTGAAAACCAGCACTCCTTACATTCATTTTTCCCCTGGGCTAGTGACTTACATTTCAACAAAAAGGTTAGGCTTCTTGGATTATATTAAGTTCCTGAAATAAAACACCAATGTCCTCCTTCTCTGCTGACCACAGATTACAATTGCAGAAGAAAAAAGGTCCACGAATACTCATATTTTATGGCTGTGTTTTCCATACATGGAAGATAAAAATAAAATCAAATGTTTTGTTAAATCTCTGACCATTTGCCACAGTGATGTGGTTGGATTTCCCTTCTCCAGTAATTATTTCAAGAAGTTTCCACATGTATCCCCTGGGCCCAGTTTTCATGTGGGTTTTAACATACCTGAGAGGAACACAAGTTAGCACAGGAACTAGGTAGTTTCTTCAAAGTCTCTGCTCTTAACATTCAGTGCTCCACAGAAACTGATCACTTGCTTTCAGATATGACTCTTCAGAAGGTTTACTGGCATTCAGCAGTGTTCTTGTATATACAGGAATTTCTGAGAGCCAGACAGAAACCATGTTTCTGACTACACAGCCACAGCAGACATGCATGGTCATACCCTTGGTATTCACATTGCATTTACACCTTCAGAAGAATGTATTGGTGGTTTTCCTAATGTATGAAATAAAAATTTTCTCCCTTTTCTTAAATCAAAACAGGTGTATCTTTTGTAGGTTGCAACACACTTAAGTCCTGTTACCTCTCTAGCAAATTCAGTGCAATACATTACCAAGCATTTTATTTCAAATCATGACATTCCTGACGCATAAATTAACTGACCAGCTCATAAAAAGACAATTAAGGTAAGTTTCTGTGGATTTTAGAAAGACCTAAAAGACTGTTCTCATGACACAGCTCAAGTGTAGGAAATGCTACCGTGCTGGCAAGTATAACAAAGTAGAAAGGCCAAGTTACCTTAAGAAGGGGTTTCCCCTCTTTATTTAAATCTTCGATGTCTAGCGTGATAGCAAGTTTCTCTACCAGCTTGTCTGCCTCTTCCTTCTCAAAATTCATAACGGCATCAAAGATCTGAAACAAGTTTATAGCGACTGGAGTAACATAACAGAGACAGGTTTTGCTTACCATTTCTTAAGCATGTTGTATGTCTGATAACCCTCTTGTTTCTCTGTTCTGGGCTTTTGTTTGAGAAACTATTTGCACAGATCATACAGCTCAAGGTTCACAAATTATATCAGATGTTTCTCATTCCAAAATATATTCCAAACTCCTATCAGAAGAGATTCACACACAAGACACACAAATCTTTAATCTAACGATATGCAGAGCATGTTATTTCAGGGAACAGACCATTCAGATTTGCTGCCTTCTACTTCTGTCCCATCTTTTGCACATTGTTCTTATACTGCAGAATTTTTCTAGTCTCAACAGCAAGTATGGACCTACTTTATAAGAGGGATGGCTTTCCTAAGAGCTAACCTGCTAAACTAAAAAAAAAGCCTCCTCTTACATTCCTGCTATCAAATCAAGACAAAATACTGCTTTACCTTAAAGACAGGATCCAGAACTAGCTGCCAAAATATCGTTGGCAACTTCCTTTCACCTGGGCTAGTGGCTGATTTGCTGAATTTTCCAGCTGCTGGATCAAAATATCTAAAGATTATGTTTATTTTTACTCATCCAGCTTGAACTTCAGGAGTAGCCACTTTTCCTGCAAATTTCTGCTTAGTTATTTTTAAAAGAAAACTTTGTCAAGTTTCACATTTAAGCAGAGATTAAAATAGCAGAAGAGTAGCTAATCCTTATTTGAATGTAGCAATAACTGTTAGATGTTTGGGGAGGTAAAGGATGGATTTTTGTTTAGTTTTTTTTTTAAGTTTGTTAAGTTTTTTTACTATACTTAAAAACACTGACTTCAACATGCATTTTTAGGCTTTTACAAGAAACTAGGCACTGTAAGAAAATCTGTTGCCAAGAATTCTCTTACTCCACCTTGTTATCTACAATTGTCTTTTGAAGCTTTGCTAAAATCATTTAAATAATACCATACAAGATAAATCTTGGAGTACCCTATGAGCTAAATGAGTCCAGGTAGGTTAATTTATTATAAAGCATCAGAAGACAAGCAAATATATTGAGTTCTCACACAAGTATAAAGCATTCAGTTAACAGCAAGTTGTGTACACATCTAATAGGAAATTAACCCCATCGTTTATGATATATAATTTAAGGTTCATTAAATTCACAGAAATACTTATGGGTATCAAAAGATTGGATTTGGTCCATAATCTTGTGTTGTGCATTAATTTTACCTATGCAGTTCAATAAAAGCATTTATGTTCTGAAGTTCTGAGAGTGAATCTTCTCTCTCTGCTCTTATGGCGCAGGTTATTAGAACTCACCACAGAAGACACATGCAGCATATCTGCATTACAAGCAATTGCCTCTCTTGGATAAACAGATATTTTTGTTGTATGAGTTACAAACTCATGTCTCTAACTAGCTTTCTAAGCTGCCCATGAAAGCCTAGTTTTACAGAAGCACAAACTCAACATGCACTGGGATGCATCACTGATATCCTTAGAGCATCACGGTGGTATCTAAGCATGTATCTACATTCCTTCCATGTGTACTGTGTTACTTACTTATCACCCCAGAGTTTTTTCATCACATCTTCCACTTTCTTTGAAAGCTCAACTGGAGGGAGTTGTGCTTTTTCACCTTTGGCTGCAAATTTGGTTACATACATCTCAGCAAACTGCTTCAGAGTAAATGCCCAGCCATGCAGACCAGAACCAAACCCAACAGTACTGATAACTGCATCGATCTCTAAAAGGGGGAAAAAAGTGAATGCATTTCACAAAACACTGATTTGAAATGAATTGCTTTCAACGACAGGTAGGATCAGTAAAGATGCCAAATATTTTCTGAAACACAGAACAAGGAAATATTTCCCCTAAAATGGGTCTGTTGAATATTATTTTGAAGCAAGAACCTTACTTTGTCCCATGCAGCAGAAATATCTATAACAAAGGCTAAAATAAAAACTTGAGAAATAGGTTTGTAAAGTGCTAAGTAGGATTTGGAGGATTATGACTTTGTAAAGATATTAACTGAATTGTTACTGGAGTTTCTCTGGAAATTAAAATACAAGTGGCTTATTTCTGCCACACAGATAAAACTCGTCTGACTTAAGAATGGCTGAGATTCATGGAATATAAGAATCAGAACACAATCCTAGCCGAGAGTCCTTTGTTTTGGTAACCAGATTATGCTGCAGTCAATTTTAGCTATAAAACAAGCTAGTATAGGACGATCACATTTAAACAAAGGGAACCAGGTCTGGAAACTTTGGTGAGAAGGTCTGTCTTGTAGCTATTTGGTAGAAAAAACAATATCTGAAGTAGCCTGATACTGATGATTCCTTACTGTAACAGCTGGACCACCAGGGAAGACTCTCAGTTGACTTTTGTTTTTTTATTTTACAATTCTCAGCTGCAATATAGGAAATACTATTTGTCTTTCTAGTTTCAAACCATCCTTCCAGAGATATCCAGCATATTATGATATGATTACTGGTAGAATGAGACCTACATCTTCAGATCAGAAAAGAGCAAATTAAATATCCTGTCAGTCAGGAACAGCAGAAAGGCCATGTTTCTTGTCGTGTAAGTGACATAAGCAGCAAAGCCAGGCACAGAAAGCTAATCTTCTGGCTTCTGCTCCTTTGCCTTAAATTTCCAACCATAGCTTCCCTTCAGCAGTTTACGCCGGGCAAACATCTGACATTGGATGTTTGAACGACACAGAGCAACTGGCTTGAGGTTACACATTTTGTTAGTGAGAAAGTATCACTAGAGAATTATTTGCTTTGTGAATTCTCTCCTCTCTCCTAGTTGCTTTCACTCCCCAGTTCGTTGGTCTGAAATAATATCCCCAAAAGAAAAATTATGAAATAGTGGAGGTGGAAGGGGACTGAAGAATGGCTCCTTCAGGTTGGCCAGAGATCTGAACTGCCATAAATGTAAGCAATTGTTTCACATCAAGGCTGGTATTCTCCAAAATAAAGGTTTCAACCACAGCAAAGTTTGAGAGTTTTCTTTACCGTAATATTACCCATTGGTCCAGTTTCATCCTCTCTGTAGGTGGAAATGATGACATTGACATTTTCCACAATATGCTGAAATGTCTGGTAGAGTTCCTCAGGCTTCAGCTGCAATTCCAGCAAAGCACGATCCACTCTGTTCATCATCAGTACCGGTTTGATACAGTCTCTGTCTGTACACAAACCCCTTAAAAAATATAAGCACAATTAAAACATGCATTATACATATGGGCAAGATCTCTAATCTACTTCGTACAGCAGTGATGGGGAAATTCAAACTGGGAAATTGGTGGTAGTCTCAGTGCTCCCTGAAACTGTCATTACTCAGTTGGATGTATCACTCCATTTTCTAACCGAAGGAGGAGAAGAACGACAGGCAGCTCCACTCCCTAGGATTTTATTGGAAGATTCAGTAAAGTCTGTATGCATTCCTGTGTAACCTGCCCTAGACTGGTCCTGCTCTGGCAGGGGGGTTGGACTCGATGATCTCCAGAGGTCCCTTCCAACCCCTAACGTTCAGTGATTCTATGATTGATTTTATTTCCTCAGTTACTCTACATTCAACCCATAAGCTGGAACCAAAGTGGACAGAATCCTCAAAGATACAGGAAAGGCCATGGACTAAGACTGCAAATCAGAATTCATACCATTAGAAGTTAAACTTCCAGAGAAAGAAGCTTTTTCCATTACACGTGATTTTTTTTCATTAAGAGGAAGAAAATAAAATACACTGAAGTCTTTCTAATTAGAAGAGCATGCTTACCTGAAACATAGTCAACCACAACAAGGGCATCATCAGTGACCCGGAGAGCTGCTGTAACGTCAGAGGAGAAATCAACATGTCCAGGGGAGTCAATTAAGTTAATAAGAAAACTTGAACCATCCCTACACTGTTTGATGAAGGCCAAGCTGTTGTCTGAGAGTTCACAACACACAGAAATTGCCCTGTAAGAGGAGACAATTCATTTTAATAATGTAATAATTTTTAATATTTACTGATTTTAAAACTTGCGTTGGTCAGGCACTTATACCTGCTCTGTTACAGTGCCAATATTTCTTGCTGTACTTAAAGGAAAAACCACAAGAAGACTTCATTATATCAATTTATAAAGTTCTCAAGATCTAAAATTCTGCTTTGTGTGTAATTAATTTTTATTCTTATTCAAAATCAACATCTCAAGGTAGCGGTCACGGCATAATACCACTGTCCAACACCTGTAGAGTCATGCTCCAAATCACTTCAGAACTTGTTAACTTTGCAGTTGCAGACATCAAAGAGAGAGGTAATACTAATGAGACAGAGACCACCACACTGGCTTGCATGAACAGGGTATTAGTCTGTAAGCAATCCAGTAAAAACAAAGGTTACTAGTAAGAATCTTTCTGAAAGCATCTTTCTCCATAGTGAGAAGCAAGTAAGAATGGCTCTGCTCGTATATTGCCCGGATTGCACTCTGAGGACTGTGAACTTCTGCTCTGTAATGCACAGCTTGATTCACATGTCAGCTTAAGAAAGATCTGGCAAGATGCAAGTCTTTGAGCAGACCATTTTTCTCTCTTCAGATTAAAAAGAAAGAAAAAAAAAAGATACAAATAAATTCTTACATAGGCTTGATAGTGATACGTCTTTCTTGCTCATCTTTGTGTGTGTCTCTGAATTATGTTTCTCTGGCTCTGGCTGAAGCAATGATGTCCGCTTTACACGCCAAGGAGTCTGTCAAGGTTGGTTTGTCATGATCGACATGAGCCAACACAAGTATATTCCTAATACTGGACTTCTTTTCCATGATTGCTTGGATCTGGTCTACTGTGAAATTCACCCAGATGGGGGAGAAAGAAACAAAAGAAAATCAGCTATTGCTTCCTTTTAAAGTATACAAATGTCTATGTGAAATTTTAAACTTTTACTATTTGTTATTAAATTCACAATCTAAAGAAGAAATGAAGTTGTTCATACTTTTAAGCTTAGTATTACAAATAGTTGTTCACATTTTTGGCATGTGTTTGTGAGTGGAGGCATAACTTAAAACACAGCTCAGATTTCATATCACAAGATGTCAACTTCCACAAAAATGAAGAATCCACCTGCGGAGACAGAACAGCTCATTCCTACCTAATGTTACAGGAGGGTTAGTGCACCCAACTGCAAGCTGCAGCTCTCATCAGAGCTTCCGCACACATCCTTCTCCTCTCCTCCAGCCACTGCCCTTCCCTTACCCAAGTCTTCCTCCCACACCCGCTCTTCATCTCCCAGGGCTTTTCAGGTGTGAGCCACTCCTCCTGGGTTTCCAGAAGACACTGGGTCTTCTCCTTTTTTAGCCAATATACCAGCTCTAGAAACTGGTGGTCCAACTCAGCTGAAAACCTCTTTAAAGACTTGAATTAGCCAAGTGCAAAAATTTTAGAGCCCCTCTCACACACGATATCCAAGAAAGAAATTTTTCTTATGTCCCTAACCCTTCTACCTCTTGCTAAGAACAATTTCCCTTGTTCAATTTGCAGAAAAGACCCTCTTGACCTTCAGAAGCCCTAGTAATTATCTATTAAACACATGACAGCTTAGCAAAGGAAGATGAGATCTTACCAATCTTGGCGTGTCTCATTCTGTAATGAGAGTCACAGGAGTGCAGTTAACATGGTTATTCTTGCAAATCCATTTAATGCATGAAGTGCTTCATAGGGACGTGGAAAAAGACAGAACTGGGAGGAAAAAATGATGGAGATTATTAAACAATCAAGCACAAAAATCACATACCACATCAGTAGTTTATACTAGTTGCTCAAGTGAAGAAAAATATACCAGTGGAAACACTTAAATAGGTTCCCCATCTGTGTTTGAGTCGCAAATGACACAAGAATAATGAAACATGCATTTCTATTGCTACATGAACAAGGGTTTCCAACACAGTTTTGTTCTTAATGAGTGCATCTGGACACTGGGAACCTGTCTTCTTCCAAGATATTAATTAAAAAAAAAAAACACAGTCCAGTTCAAAATATAATTATAGGTAGGTGACAAAACAGGTTTTGTTTTTTTCTTACATGGACAGATACACTTCTGATATATACATTACTGCATACTCTCATACTAACTTTGGATCTTCAGTTCAACTTTTCATTATACATTTTCTCAAGAAAATGGTTCTTATTATAAAAAAAAAGGAATACATCTAATTAAAATAGACAAGTTCTTTTTAGAGATGAGAAATACACAAACTAAGCAGCAGCCTGGCCTCTTCCCCCTAAAATGTATTATTTCCCCACTCTTCCCTACATTTACAGTTTCTTTTCTACCTCTTCCTTTTCCATTTAGAGAAAACAGCACCACTACTTTTCCGCTTTTATCATTTTCCCTGTTTCAAAATTGTGCTGTGCTGAAAAAAAAAATCAGTACTCTTAGTGAGAATTAATTACAGTGCTAGAGCTGTGCTATATATGCTTATTTCATAATGTAAATAAATACTTAATTGTTGAGAAGTCTACCTACGTGCTCTTTGTATTTGCTAATTACACACTTTCTTAACAGAACAAGCAAAATTTACTTCTGATAAATATTTTAACTAGCACAGATACCGTATTTTGAACTGAAACCTGTAATTTTTCCATTGTCTCTGAGCTTTCTATACATTTATATACACAGGTTAGATTGTAGCTTTCTTTTGGGGCAAAGAGCAGAGATGACCATAATAGTTTATTTCTTCCTCATATTTTAAGCATACAGGCCTCCTATGCATGTCCATTTACATTAATTCTAAATGTAAGCTTCATGTACATGTTCCTATGACAGGACTGGATGTTCTCCTATGGACTGTTGAAGCTATTCACATAATCTGAGAAAGGATGGTACTGGAGTTGTAAAAACCTTGACTTGTGCCTAAAAACGACGTAGTCTTCCTCTCCAGCTGGGATAATTATGCCCCACAGTTACAAAAGTCAAATGAAAACAGATACATGGAGTGACCATTATACAAGATGTGGATGTAAAATGTTAGTTTTATGGGTTTAGTTGCTTGGTGTTTCAAGAAGTCATTAATACACTAGTATTACTTTGCGGTGGAGCTGGAGCGAGTTGAGTTTGAGATGGAAAAGAATCACTAAGTCATGGTGAAGGAAAGGAGAGCCGAGAAGCACGATGAGAGAAGACCAGGGTCAGGCAGTCTTGAGGGGGGTGTGAGGGGTAAGGCAAAGGACAAGGGGAATCTACAACCAAGTTGAAGGGATCAGACGGACTGTGGGACTCAAAGATCTACAATATTATACCTCAAAAGAAGTCATCACAGTCAAGGAGGTGAAGAGGCAGGCCTCTATAAATGACCTCAAAGCTTCTGCTGCTAAGTCTCACAGCAAGCCAATGCCAACAACATGAACATATTTTTTTTTTTCAGACTTTCCATCCTTTTGCTCAAGCACAAGACTGCATCCCTTCGCAGTAACTGAAGGTCTGGTGTCTTAAATATCACTGCACTAGCACTTTTTGCCAGGCCTACAACAATATAATACACCTGGGCAAAAAGCTTTCAGCGTGTAGGAAGTTAATACTGAGAGCCAAGTTTAGGTAAGTGGCATTCTTTTATTATTATTTGGTTCATCCCTTGGCCTAAATGAGTATTTTTAAGAGCTTAACATTTCTAGCTCATTTTTAATTCACCTTGTTACATCATAGCAGATGTTCTTGTTAATATAACTGGATAAACTATTCTTAAGTTTCTGCTGATTAGCTTGTTAATAAAATATAGTATATTAGAAAAGATGAAGAGCTCAATTCAAGCATTAATATTAATGTTTTACCAGGCCTTCTGGCAGGAACTTCAGGATTATGTACTAATAAATGCTATCCACTTCCAAACATTTTATTTACCACTTCATTTACACAAATGCCAAAACAGAGTTTACCGTATGTGTTGTTCTATGAGAGAGAGAGGCACTGGCATCACAGGGTTTTTTTTGTCATAAATAAAACCGAAAACACAAAGCCAGATCAAAAATTAACAGCAATTTGAATTTTAAATGTTTTTCGTTAAAGAGCTGTTACAGAGTTTCTGTTCTGCTGTGACAGACAGCAACTGGATCAAAGTTACCTTGCTATGAAGTGCTTGCTGCAGAGGGGTTGAGGTGTTAAAGCATTCCACGTGCAAAAAATGAAGGGGACAAAAGCAGTATCTGTAGAAGGGAGAAACATCACCACTTTATTACAAGCAGAACGTCGCTTTGGTCAAAACCCTCAAGTTTCATGACCACTACAGCCAGACGACGACGTTGCTCCTTTTAACTACTGCATTACATCATTTGGGTAGCCCATTCTGCAGTGTTGCTTATCCCTCGCTATCAGTAATGCCTCCAGAGTAGACTGCCTTCCTCTTCTGCAGGGCATCTCTTTCTCTTAAAGGTGTTCAAATTCTTATCGTAACAAACCATTACACAGCTTCAATTCAGAAACACGTATTCTGAAAACAAAGGAAAATGAAAACACTTATTGAAGCTGATGTAGGTAACTACAATGTCCATTTCAGTAAACAATAATACTTATACAATTAAAGATTAAAAGAATTTAAAAAAAATGGTTCCAATAGCATTAATCATCAGGAAATGCAAAGATGTACAAGCATCTGTTTATCACAGAAACAGGCTGGTAAATTCTGATTCACTAGAATAAAAACAGACTCAAAAGAGGTGAAACACATTAGCAGAACTGCGATGATACAAAATAATGGGGCAGGCCTGCTAAGGGGAAAAAATAAATTAGAAACAAACTAACACAACACAACCCACCCCTTAGTGTTTCTAACAGATTGATTTCCTTGAGAAAACGCTGATCTGATGCAGGTCAGAGCATCCGTCCTCAAGACAAGCGCAGTGCAGCACCACATAATACATTTCACACACATACACAGCCTTTCCCAATGCTTTTATCCCCTACCCTTATAAACGCTGACGATCAGGATTTAACCCCAAAGCTCACACTTGAACTCACTACACACGTTGGTGGGCAAAACGTACAGAAACGTCCAAATCCGTGACCTACGCTGACAAGGTGCGCTCCCCATACCTGCAGAAGGACCAGAAAGAGCGAAGCAGCGGCACTCCCCCTACCCGTGCAACCTGGGTTCCTTCTAATAAAAGAGTATGGGGGGAATAAAAACAGATTATTAAGCTCAGCGGTGCCCGAGTCCCGCAGCCGGGCGGAAAGGGACGCGGCCGGCGCCGCCGGCGCCGCTCCTGCCCGGACTCCCGTCAGCGCCGGGAGGCCGGGAACCGCCTTCCCCCCCCACGTCCCCGGCCAGGGCTGCGAGAGAGTAAGGAGAAACTCCTGAAAAGTCTCCGGCGAGGGCCGGCCGGGCTGCTCCGACCCGCCGCCCCCCTCTCCCACCCGCTGCGCCCGACAGGCAGCGCTGTGACAGGCGCGGTGACAAAGATGGCCGCCGCCCCCCGGCCCCGGCAGCCGCCCTCCGCCGAGGCGCGGGCAGCGCCCGGCTGCCTCAGGGCACCACTGTGGTCGGTGGCTCGGCCGCCTCCGCCCCGCGGGAGCACTCACCAGCGCGGCGGGCGGCTCCGGCTCCCACCTGCCGCCGCCGCCTCAGCGGGGAGGCGGGGACGAGCCGCCGTTGAGCATCCCACCCCCGCCGAGCGCTCCCTCCCGCCGCCCGCGGTGCGCTGAGGCGGGGACGGCCTCCCCTCACGGCGGCGCGGGGGTCCCCTGCCCCGCTCGGCCGCCGCCCGCTCCCGCTGCGAGCCTCCCGGGCCCCTAACGGTGGCCGTGACCCCCAGCCATCGCCTGGCCGCCGAGGGTCCTCCGCGTCCCTCAGAGGGACGGCGGCGGCTCCCGGGGTACCGGGAGGGGACGGGAGCCCCTGGCGAGTCCCCGGTGGGTTTCCCCTCTTCGGGTGTTTAGGCAGGTTCATTGCTTGCTGTGAACAAGTCGTCAGGCTCGGTGCCCCAACCCCTGATTAGTTACTTTTAAAAATAAGTTAAACGGCTGCTCGGTTCCCTGTTGAAATGGGAAGATGACATCGTGTCCCTTTAAAAAATAACTTGCTGTCATGGAAGACACTGAAGTAATAACAGCACTTCACATTTTTAATACGGATTTTCACGTGAAAACGTCTTTTAGAAGTATTAGGTAATTAAACTGTCAAGCGCAGAGCGAGCACATAAATGTCTTCACTGAAAGCACCAACTTCTGGGATCAAACTAAGGGAAAATTTATACGGTAACACTTCCTAAGAACTGAAGAGCAGAAAAGAAGAATATCAAGTCAAACTATTATGCAAGCGTATTATTATATATAAAGCACTATGGACAGAACGAATGGCCGTATCAGCCATACAGAATGACTGGTCCTTGTTAGAAACCGATTCCAGCCTCAGGCATGGAAAAACATTGACCTATTACTTTCAACAGAGCTTCTGCCCAAGGAGAACTTGCAGGATTTTACTCAATTAGATAAAGTTTAATACAATCAAATACATTTAAGATATCAAAATAGCAACAGCAAGGACTAAGGAAGGAGCAGAAAGTGGGAATGTGATTAGGAAATTCTACCTGCAGGGTTTTCTTTTATTATACAGCAATTTCAGTGGTCATAAATGGACCGTAGGAATTCAGAATTACACGTTGCCTCAAAGGCATTACTCATTTTATTAAAGAGCAGGTATTAGTTGCACCGTGCTGGTCAAAGCGGTACTGTAACAGGAAAAGCTAGATCTGAGAGCTCCAGACCTTCTTTGGCCAGATCCTTACACTTCACACTGAAGAGACTGTAAGCCCAATGCGTTTGCTGCCTTGTCAGTATCTATATTTGAACCAAATGCTCTATTTGTCCAAAGTCCTTCACTTAGCCAAGAAATAAAAAGGCTGAGAGCTTCTTGCTGTTCAGCCCCTGTGACTTTTCATGTGCTGTTTTATTCATCTCTTTTTCCCCAAACAATAGGAAATGTTCACCAGATACTTTGCTGGCAAGATTTTTCTACCCAAAGGCTCATTTTTCTTTTAGTATATCTTCCAGGGGTTGTGAAGCAGACATCAAATAGTTTCCTTTAATCAACCTGGATGTCTCGCAACAGAGGAAAAGCACTGTTGTTTTGTTCTGAAGAGCTGGGCAGCACTTGCATGGACTTCCTTATGCAGACTGAACTTCAGCTCTGTGCACAGTTCTCTGTCAACATGAAGAGTTCTTTCTGAAGACTTCATGGCTGATTACAAAACCAGCTTTTCCTCATGCCTGCATGCCTGCACACACACAATTTTAGGACCGTTTTGCACAGCTGGTGCTCAGCCGTGATCTTATAAATATCATTGAAATTAACTTTATTTTTCTCTATCTCATATTGTATTCCAATTTATGCCAATCTGTGCAGGAAAACAAACCTTATAGAACTGTTGAATAGTTTCCAAGTCAACAAGCTCCCTGAAAAACACTCTCAGTGTTTACAGTCACCATCCCTGGAGGGATTTAAAAGATGAGTAGATGTGGTGCTGAGGGACATGGTTTAGTGGTGGGCTTGGCAATGTTAGGTTAACTGTTGGACTTGATGATCTTAAAGGTCCTTTCCAACCAAAATGTTTCTATGGTTCTAAGTGAGAGTACACTGTAGCAAATTTTTGAATTTTGGAAAACTTTTGAAAAGAGAGGTTTGTAGAAGTGTAGCTGAGGCTTCAGGAAAAGAAGTTGGTCCAAACTGTATCCAGTATTGCTTCACCGTTGTATTGAGAGTACAAAGAGCCAGAGTCCTTATTCAGTAAGTCTTACTGCAACAGGAAAAATAATGCTTTGCTAGTTAAAACCTGTGCAGCAGGAGAAGCCGTGATGGAACAGGGCGAGCCATTTCCTGCTTGCTGTGTTTCTCAGAGTTTTTAATCCATTTTCACTTGCCCTGTTTAGCTCTGGATCCACTCTGTTTCATAGTTTTTTTCCTACGTAGTGCCTGGTGCACCTTGGTCTAGATTCTGCTTTCTATTCAGTTCAGAAAGATTTGGCTTGCTTTGTAGTGCACGGAGCACTTGATTTTCCATGGCTGTAACTGAGCCGAATGGTCTCATTGTCTATACAAATTAATTTTGATAACATTCAGTGGTTTGGAGGATGAGTGTTATCAAAGGTTATTTGTACATAGACCTGTTTAGACAGGCAGGACCTTCTCTGGCTGTCATCCAGGTTAGCCATGCAGAAGGCAGCTCTGGCCTGAAAGCCAGATTGCCCATTTGGTCTGGGCTTGAGCTAATAATGTCTGTCTTTTCTCAGGGAGTGTGTTAATTCAGGGGTGGCACTCCATTATCATTAGTGTATAGCTTCCACGCCGGTGTTGCCTCAGATCTTGAGAGTTTTGAGTGCATCTGAAGAGCTCAAGTCTGCTTTTGCCTACTTGTATATAGGGTTTTGCCCAGGACAGTTCAAATTTGAACCCTGCCTGGATAAGAATGGCACCACCTTAGCGAACAGCTTAGCTTGTTCTGGAAATCCAGGGACTTATTTGTGTGCTGTTCAGATGTATTGACTAAAATATTTTCTTATTTGAAGTATTAGTAGTGTTAAGACACTGCAGTCAACGGAGATCTACCTGTAGCCTGTTTTTTTATTTACCAGTCGCACTTCTCTAAACCTACCATTAACACCTCTGAGGGGATCCTCTGAAGACAGCAGGTTTATCCATGTTTCAGTAGGTTACCTATTTGGATCAGATTTCTAGTAATGGTGCATGAGAAGAAAAAACCACAACTTTATTACTAAGCCATTCTACAACAAAAGCTTTCACTGTTGTAAGATGACTGATGGGGCCACTTTTTCTTTACAACTGAGGCTTCGCATGATTTTTGGACCACTAATAGGGACCAGTCCTGCAAATGTTTCATCAAGGAAACAGCAGACCATTTACCTCAAAATACTACTGTGAATCTTACGCTTTATAATATTTCTATACGAATAAAAGCCTGTGATGGTTGTGCTTATGGCAGCAAAATTGTACCTGAACAATACAGTGTTAGAAAATCTGTGAAACAGATGCCAGTAAACCTTGTAAAGAGCAGAAGTAGTCTAAAATTTTTTATTTTCTGGACTGTGAAAAGAAAATCCTATTAGTTGTAAATTGAAGCTGTATGGTATAATAATCTTTGAAAGGCAGCGAATAATTTCACTAGCAGCTTTTAGGATTTTCCAGGGCAGCTCTTAAAGCTGCAAGTTTCCTTAATCGGTTGCCACAGGTTTTTTTTTTTTAACTTTGTAACCTCTCATCTCAAGCAGCCTATGGATTTGAACCCTTGACTATCCCATTAAACTTAATTTCCTCTTGAAATTCAGATAATCAAGGGTATAGAGTTATACATTAAGTGTGACTTTAACTTTTTTTTCCCTCATAGGCTTTTTCCTAACAGCATGCAATTCCTTTAAAACCATTAATCAGAAAGCTGATGAGTTCTTTTGCTATATTTTTTTAATTATGCATTGGCTATAGTCAAGAAATCTCTTCAGATTTTGCCTGCACTTCAGAAACATACTTGCTTGTCTACATATACCAAACGAAAACGAACATAACTGAAACAAGGTCGTTTAGAGTTGAGGGTTGGTTTCATAAATAAGGCACCTGACTTGGTTTGGGAAATGAATGAAAGACTTTGCTGAAAAAATTCATAATTGATTTGCCACGAGGCCCCTGCTTGTGAATGAAATTAATAAGGCTTCCCTACCTTATCATAATTTATTATTATGATATGTCTTATAATTAAGTATGATTATTTTAAATAGTAATATTAAATATGGTGATATGAATGTAGAAAGACGTATGTCTTATCAAAGAATCAAGAAAGTTTAGTTGTTCATTCAATTCTGTAATTTCATTCTGTAAAACAGAATGAACAGGAAGGGAAAGTACAAGGAATGAAGCGTTTTTCTGCTTCAGGAAGAATGCAGGCAGGTTTTTTGCAGTGAATTAAATCAGGGCTACCACTCAGCTTTCTGGTAACTTTGCTACATTGAGAACATCTGCCAAATGGCACTGAAAAGGTCACGTCTGTTTATCTGGGAGCTGGATATGTTTTGTAAGTGATTGAAAAGAATGGCATAGGCCAAGTGGCAAAGCAATGAGGCTGCCCTGAGCAAAGCCGATGCAGAAGTAAACACAATTTCAAGAAGCTCCATCAGGAACAAGCAGCCTTGGTAAGCCCCCGTGTACAGGGTTTGAAGTCTCTAAGGAATCTCTGGATCTTTATTATTCAGGAAGTGAACAGATTAAGACTAAAAGCTTCCAGCTTGAGGCAGACTGGGCAGCTGGGTTCCTTCTTTGGTAAAGCCACTGTGAGCACTTTCAGGTCTGGGGTGGAGGAGCTGACACTTCAAAGCCCAGTTGGATCACCTGCCTGAGGCATTCAAGCTTTATCTCTGGCTACAACCTGCCGAGGCAGATGTGCACCTTTGAGGCAACGGATATCACAGGGCTAAGGTGCAGTGCAAGATGATCAGAGGAAGGGCACCCTCACTGAAGGGAGGTGGAACAACCCTCCACAATGATCATATTAATCCAGGCTGATGAAGAAAATCCAGAGTTTCACCATCTTCCTCTCATATGACAGCTATAGTGAGGCTTGTAATAATCAACATTATGCACTTTTTTTTTTGGCAAAGGTGACTCAATTTAGCCCTCCTCAAGCAGAAGTGATCCAAGATAACTCTCTTAGAGCTACTGTGGGGAGGTGAAAATCATTACCGCTACAATAACACCACTGTTAAATATTTCTGCTGATCTGAGTGATGACAGGATAGTTATAAGAGCTTTTTGTGTAGTCTGTCATTCTTCCAGGGATTCCCATCTTCTAACATAACTTCTTGCCTCATCTAGCAGCAGTCATGAGCAGTTTACTATAATGATGAATGCGTTCACAGCAAAAAATGGCATTATAAAAACTGACTGTAATCAGGGATAAAAGCGTCTGTGGTGGTGCTGAACATTTGTTCATGGTCCGTTCTTTACAAAGCAGTATTTTTCATTTTACAAGCAGAGGGACGATTTTTACAATGCCTCCCTCCCCCAGTGCTCCCTGAGAGCTGAAAAAAAAAATTTGTAGTTTTTAGTGTCCCTGACATAACTGTGAGGCATCAGGTTTTTGCAGAGAAGACAGTTGTGTCAGTGATGCATGAGACAAAGTAGCATCCAAGCCATTCTTCCAAGTTTTTATTTGATCATAATGCCAGCAGGTCAATGGACCTGTTTTTGTCATTAGTGGGAACAGATAGGAACTATTTTTTTTTATCCTTGGACTGAGCATGTTTCATAATCAAATGTTCCTTTAAAGCTGGGAAATTACATTAACATGAGAAAAAAAGAAAAAGGAAGAATTTCTCTCTTAGGCACTGCCATATGTCTTTCCAGGTGGAAGTACAACAGGGTGCAGTAAGGCAAGGATTGTGGAGGGACCCTGTTGTGCTTAGCTGTTGGAAAGCATATGGTGCAATAATATTCCAGCTCTGACTGTGAATTTTCCTTCTCTTGTCTTCTCTGGCAAATATGATCATTCTAATTCAGCTATTCTATTTGTGCCTAGGAATAGAGTGCTCCTCCATCTTCAAAACTATCTATTAGATCTTGTCCCACTTCAGAGAGAACCTCAGAAGAAACACAGAAGAGGTATGAAAAATTTCCTCACTAATTGTCTGAACCACCTTTATAATGTAGAAGAGGTTATGGAGGCTTGGATTTCAATGGCCTTAATGGAGACTTTAGGATGCTGGAATTCCAGGAGAAGGAATCTCTCCCCATCCTGAAGTGGTAGCTGCTCCAAAGGAAAACAGTGCTGGTCCTCAGCCGATTTTTGTGCCCCTGCAGTAATGCTGAGTTGCAGTTGGCTTGGTCTCAGGACTTCCTTCGTAGCCTTGGAGGTGACTGCGTGGAAAGTATTGCATTTCAGAATTTATTATTTATTGTTTAAGTTTCTCAGTGCAGTCTTCAGGGCATGATGCTGCAGAAGTGTTAGCAAAACCCAAGTTACGACATCCTGCTCTCCTGTGCTTGGCCAGGCATGTCAGGGACTACACAGAGAGCTTCACATCTCCAGGGCCAGCCTTTGTGTGGAATCCAGCGAAATGCTTCAGATACATGTGTAATCAGCAATTATAGCAAAAAGTAGAAGTAGTTATATTTGTTTTGGTATCATCTTTCAGTGTCAGGGCAGCATACGATAAAGTTTTTGAGTGAGGCTGTTGCTTGCAGCTTCTGAGGGAAAAGGCATAAATCTTGAGCACTTGGTAGTTTTGAAATAAGCCCATGCAGGGAAGTTTATCTGTAATCATAAGCAGTTTAATGGCTGGCTTCTATTCTGAAGCTGGAGGGGGTTTTATGTCTCCTAAAACCTACTATTATTATCTCTAGAGCTAGTATCTCTAATGTAACTGTGGGTATTTGCATTGTCCAGTCCTTTTTAAAAATCCTATTAGGCTTTTGACTTCTGTGCACGCATATTTGGGCAAGGCTGTGATCAATGTGGTTGTAGTACAGCTGCAAGTAACAAGGCTGAAATACCGCGTTGTTCTCTACGTTCCTAAAACTACCTGTGCCTCCCTCTTCTTCCTTTCCTTTTCTTGCCTTATCTTCTTCTTGCCTGATGTCCCCAGAAGCTGAAAATGCAAACTAACTCAAACTCATGCACAGTAGATGCAAAACAAATATTGCAGATTCTGTTATAAAGTGGAATCTGAGTTGTGCTTCCAGGCAGTGACTTGTGAGTGTGACCCTGATGTGACTTGGCAGTGGCACGCAGAGCATTCATCAGATTGTTTATCTGCCCTGCTGCAGGGCCATTGTTGACACCTGTATAGACTTGGTTGAATGAACTGGGCATCATCATGTGTTCTAGACAAAATACTTTCTCTTATTTCACAAATGTTGGCAAGATTTATGGGAATGTGATTTGTGACATTAATAGCAAAATGGCAGGTTCATCTTGCTTTCCCAGCAAGTGCACGCTCTATTAGCACTCTACATCTGCTGAGTTTTTAATTCTGTTCTGTTTTATATTTTAATGTTTTTCTCTGTGGTCGGTAGCAAGTTTTTCTAATGGTATCAGCGGACACTGCTATGTTGATAACAATATCCCTTGGAAGCAGTAGGACTTCATCTTGTCCCTGCTCATAAGCACCAGATCTCTTCAGCAGCCTGTGCATACATCTTTACAGCATTTTCAACACTGATGTCTTTTGTTCTGCTTTGCTTCTTTGAGGGTTACCTCTCTGTGAATAATCGCTCTTGAGATGCTTAGTCTGAACTTGTCATTTCTCCTTGATCCTCGGGATCTGATGACAACATTGTTCTCCCTTTCCTTTTTGCTGCATTTTCTGTGGGAGGAAGTAAAATTCTGAAAAATTCAGAAATGTCACCTTAAGGAGTTTATAATCCCTTGTGTCCATCTCCTGCTGGCCCACTGTTATCTGGTGGTGGTGAATAAAGGATGAAGTCATACAAGTGTAAACACAGTAAGGAGTAAAAGCACAGGCAGAAGCATATATAGCAAACTTTCACAATTCTGATTAAAACAAACTATTTAATGAGAAATTTTGAGAAACATTCCCATAAACTGTAGGGCTCTGAGGTGAGTTTATTGTGGGGTCTAGGGTGCTGGCAGCTCCTTATGCTCACTGACTCTTCTCCATCAAGTACATACTTGGGTGGCAGGGAAACATTTTATCCCTCCTATTCCCTTTTTTCCCAGGGATTCCCATGAATGTATCTGGCTTGGGAGTTTCAGTCGTCCGAGGGGAAAGCTGGACTATGGTGGGGTCATTGATTTCACTGTGTTAAGAGTCCAGGTTTAGTGGTGGTGTTTTAAACAGAATGAGTTGCCCAGAGCTTGGGGAAATCATTTTCTAAGTGGGAATGTCAAGTAAGCTGATAAGTTATGACAGAATTAAAGATATTGCAAATTGTACCAGGAATGGAGAAGTCCTGCAATGTAGCTTGTTGCCCATTATCTTACCTATGTGAGTGTATCTAACCGAGCTTGCACATTTATCCAGCTTTAAAACTTCAAACCTGATTTAAGGTGTAAAATGTGATGGAGAGTTGATAAGGCAAGGACATGGCTCTAGATGCCATCAGCAATCTGTTGTGGTTGTTCAGTCTTACTGGACATCTACCTGGAGGCTTTTAACAGGAGCAGAAAGGTGCTTTGTACTGTGTGTTGAACAAATGGTAGCAGGCAGTCCTGGCCTCAATTAGTTATTAATCTAATAGCTCAGATTCTGCAAATTTTAACCTATTTTGTGTTAGCACTATACTCGTGTGTGTGGCCCCAAACAGGTCAGTGTTTGAGTCAAGTTACTCATGAAACAGTTTGCAGGATTAACTTGTAGATTCAGCATTTAACTCAAAATTATGCAGGAAAGAAGTCTTCTGCCCTTTTTTTTTTTGCTTTTCAGCAGTTGTACCTATAAAAAGTTGCATTGATTTAGAATTTTAGGTTCAGAATCTTGTTCATAATTTAACAGAAATAAACCTCTTCAAAGACAGTCTAAATGCTTCTTTTAGATACAAAAATAAAACTTGATAGTAGAAATGCTCCTTAGAGAAGTTTTATTAACTCCAGGGGATTTCAGTGCCTCTGGAGCAACTGAAAGAGCTGTTTCCAGCAAAGGCAAAGATTTTGCTCAAGAAAGAGGCTTCCCCCAACACAAACAACTGTTTCTTGTCATATAAGAGAGAAAAGTTGCAAAAGAAATAGGACATAAATTCCAGAGTGAATAAAACTGCTGCTTCCCTGTAAACATCCCTTACAAAGTCTTGAGCATAACAGGGCTTTCCAGCTCTTGATGCAAGAGCCAAGGCAGGGGGTGGGTTTTGTGGGCTGGGCTGAAATTTGACATCATGAGGAAATTGTAACCCAGGATTGGTGGAAACTGTCTGTGATGCAGAGGTGAAGGCTGGATCTGGCTTGATGCTTAGGGGAGGTGAAAGAGGGGGACGACCGGCGATTCAAAGAGCGAAGGAAACAGGAGTCCATGAGTGGCTGTGGAGGAGAAACAGAGAGAAAAGGACAATCTAGCATAATAGGAGGGCAGCCACAGCACGTGTAGAAGGTAAATAAGTAATCACAGTAAAATCAGGGGCAATTTGATTGGAAAACGTCTGCTCTCCGGGTCTGGCTGGATTGCCTGCAGCTGGTGTGTGCACATTTCTGATACATTCATGCAAACCTTTACAGGAAACCTGCATTAATCTAAAAGCTGTGTTAAATATTGTGAATCCACTCCAAATACAAAAGAATTAGTTTTCAAATGGTTTGTTTTTTTTTAAAGTAAAAAATACTTTTGTATGGAAGAAAACGAGAGTTCAGAGACAGGCATGGCACATCTGTAACGTGCATGCATGTTATGGGAGGGGGATTGCAGGCTAAAAATGACTTGCAATTAGCTGCTGAACTTCATGTGTGCTTTAGATTGCTTCCTTTAGATGTCTTAGCAAGCTGTTAAGACCTGCGCTGAACACAGTTGCAAAAAAAATCTTGGAGTATTTAACTCTAATAATAGTTTCATATGTTAAGAGAACGGTGTGGAATTATAGAAGTAGGAAATAAAGAGGGATCATAATGGAAGCTGACTGTGTGATGAAGTGTAAACAAATCAGAAGTCAAATTATGTCCTATTAAATCTGACTCTGATATGATTTGCCTCAACTTGACTTCTCTGAGGTTGCAGGGTGTTTTTTCCTGTGCTACCTAAAGAGTATTTGAGCATTGTGCAGATGCTGCCAAATTAATCAATTGAATAGTCATTCGAGCATGAGCGTGAGTTTTAGGGATGAGTGATGAGGGCATTTGCTGAGGCTGCAGGTCGTATGGGACCCCATTACACTAAATAACAGTGCAAATCTTCCAGTGCGTGGAAGGGAATGGGAGAAGAAAGGAACCTGTATCTTAGCATCTGACCCTACAAATGTGACATTGTCTGCGCCCTTGAAGAAAGAGATTTAAGATCTTATTTCCCATTTCCATGTAAATCTCTTATCTAGGATCTAGTATCCACCGATATGCTGAGAGACTGCAATAATGAATCTTTCCGTCACATCCAGGGGAGGCTGCTAGCAGCACTGCACCTCTCTGACATTACACGCTCTAATTACGTGCAAGGTTTTTAAGAGTGCTGAAACATCACAGAAAAGAGAAAAAGATAAAAGCCAAGATTTCAAAAAATGATAGACCAGGACTTCCAAGATAAACTCCAGTAGAGAAAACGCAGCTTGTTTCATTTTGCACTTGTTTCCTGGGCAAAAAAGAACACTTAGGTATTCCTGCAGGAATGAAGAAAGCACAAACACAGGCTGTAGTAGTTGCAATTAATTGCTCTACAGAGGGATGATGCATCGCCCATGTCCTACTACAGCTTTGCTTTGGGGAACTAAATGACTCTCCAGACACCTATTCAGCCCTGTGCTCAGCACTGTTTTGCACCCTGTCTCTGGGCAGAAGGCCAGGATGCTTGTGTACATAACTGCCTTCTCGAAAGAATTTGTCACAGGTATATCAAACTGAGGTATGTGATGGAGTAATTAGGTGTAGTATTTTAAATTAACAATAACCAAACATTTTGATTTCATTCAAAAATGGTCCAAATTTTGTATTGGACAGGGCCAAAATAAGCTTGGTTTGGGATCAATGTACAGAAGCGCCTAAATCTGTTTCTGGAATAATTCTAATATTTCTAAAGCTTGTGAATACGTGAATGCATTGTGGTTTTGAAAGAGTGCAACTGTTTTTGACTAAGGTATTTAAAGACTACAGGTATTTTTGACCACCAGTGCTGGTTTCCTCCAGATCTAAATTCTTACAGGTTGTGCAAAGAAAACATCTGCTTTTGCAGACTGATTTTATTCTTGGCTGCTTTCTATTTGCTGTAGTATTAACTTATTTTTAGAAGTCCACTTCATATTTCAGGCACAAGCATGTATTTCTAAAGTATTGAAAAACAGCGGTGTTTTCTTGTCAGGAAAAGTGAGAAAATGGGAGTAGTCAGTATTTGCATTTATATAGCACCTTCTCTCAAAGGATATAGAAGCACTTTGAAACCACTAAGTTGCCCAAGATCCAGGGAATTTTCAGTAAATGTTGTGTGATATTTGCAGATCTATGACCGACTACACTGACTGTGATGAAGGAGATGCAGCCAGGGATCTCTGACATCCAGGATTTACATGGGAAAGGAAAATTGGAAAAAATGGAAAACTGTCCATTAAACAGTCCAGCTGTGCATTCTCTGACCTGTAGACATGATATACTCTGGATGATAGCTGGGAAGCCATGTAGGAAGGAAGGGACAACCTTAAGTTGCTCGATAGCTTTTAGAGCTCAAGTCTTAACTGTCTAGAGCTTTGACAGCTGGATCAGTACAGCTTTGGTACTACAGACAGTATTAGTATAGGATTTAATTAGAATAACCTCTTTTTATTGAATTCTGGGAATGTCAGTTTGCTAATTTTACCTCTAGCTCCTTTTCAGGCCAGGTCTTAGAAGGTATTTTTGAAATTGGGATGTGGAAGGCTTTATTAGGTCACTGAAAGTGACAGAATAGAGATGTAATCCGTAGTTCATCACTGGGAAAGAGGGTGCCAGAGGAGGTGTTGCAGGTCAGGCAAATTGTTCTGATGGGACTCAGAGTCACAGACCAAGAAAATTGCTTTTAATTGCATTTGCTCATCATCATCTGTTATAACCCTTAGCGTTCATTTATCCAAATTTCCAACGATTCCCCAAAGAATTAGGACGCAGTTGCCTTACAAAACTCTCAAGAGTGTGATTCTTACTATTTGCATATTAAGATGTGAAAGGATTGTTGTAAAATGTTTAAATTTATTGCTTATAACTGTCATTACAGTCTCCGATAGGAAAATTAACTTTAATTAGTACAAGAGAAATAGCCTACTAAAAATCTCAGCAGGTCTCTCTGGGTCTTACCAGTGAGGATGTAGACCCACCAAGGAGCTTTTAGTTCTCTTTTTCAAGAACAGAAAGAGAAGTACAACCTCTGAAGTCAAATCTCACCCTGCTGTCTTCCCCCTTTAATGCTAAGTTAGAGGAGCATCTTTCTGTGTTACAAATTCAAACACTGACAGTATTTCTTCATTCTTAGCTGCTTGTGTGGTTTTAGCAAAATGCCTCTTTTTGGACCTATAACTCTGGGCAAATCAGCAGTCCCAATTTGTGAACTCAGTTATTTATATCCTGACTTGAGATCTGAGAAGGAAGTAGTTGTTGGCCTGTTTTCACTGGCAACATGAGAATTACGTGCTCAGTTATCAGTTCTGTTTTGGTGCTGCTTCTGTCAATACCCCATAAGTGATTTTACATGTAAAAATTGTGCGTGATCATCTTTATTGGAGGGACTGTGTGTTCCACGGGATCCTGGCAAGCATTCAGTGTTTTGTTGTTCCTGAACTATTAACTGATCTCTCCTCTTTTAAAGCAATTTCTTATTTTTCAATCGTATTTATTTTACAGTTAATTTTAAAATTCTTTTAATATTTCAATTCTCATGTATTTTTCAGTATCCTAGTAAGGACCTTTTATCTATCAATATTCTTTCCTTGGTTGAGTCATGTAGTTCATGACATTTCTCGAGTGCAACATTCTGTTCTGAAAAGAAAAGCAAGCATCATCCAGTTTTAGTGGATGTCTACATTTGTACTTATTGATGTAAAGATAACCATATATACATTAAGAACCTCCGGTTCAATGGATATCTAATTTTTGGAAATAAGACTACAACCAGTGGAATTTTCTCAGCATGAGCAGCTTCCTAGACCTGCAGCTGAAATTGATATACTTTCCAGTTAGACAGCTAATAATAAAGGTATCAGTTTCATAGAGCAAAGTGAAAGTACTGTAGGTAGCTATCCCCCTCACACCTCCATAGATCTATTTTGCAAAAAGTTTGTGTTCTTGATGATGAAACCCAAAAATATTGCAATGTTATATGTTGGAGTAATCCACAGCTTTTAGCATCCTATGCTCTGGAATTAAAATCACATGAAAACCAGGGATATTTTTTCTTGCAAAAAATTTTGAGCTCAGCAAAGATGGCATGGCTCCTACCGCTTTTCGTCTAAGCTTTTGACATCTCTTAAGGCTTAGAACAGAAAGAGAGATATTATTAGTCAGGTAAATGAATCCCACCTGCAGTGCTTTTAATTATGTGGCAAAAAAAAAAAAATGGTTTCAGTTAGGGGTGAAAGCAAATTGCTTGTGGTCCTAGACCTTGAAACGCGTTAGATTTTCTGGGTCACTTAGCAAATTATTTCTCATCTGATTTCACTGTCGATTATTTTGTGGCAGCACTACATAGATAGATAGAGAGGAAAAAAATCGGTCATGAAACAAATCACTAAAGTTTTGTAGAATTTCAAAGCAAATTTATTAAGCAGACTCCTGGGAGCATTCATTCAAACATTACAAGAGGCTGCTAGGAGAGACAGTGGAATGTCCATCCTTGGAGATACTCAAAACTTCACTGGAGGAGGTCTTGAGCAACCTGTCAGTTTCAGAGTAGGCCTTGCTCGGAGTGGCACGTTGGACTAGAGGACCTTCAGAAGTTCCTACTATCATAAATTAATCTGTGATTGTATGAGTTTTGGGGTCTATGAATGTGAGAGTTTCAATCTCAGTTTAGCCATGGAATCTCATAGTTTGAGCTGAGTAGATGTGTCACGCTAATCCTAGGTCCCGTTACATATTCAGAGAGTATTTGGCCAGTATTGATGCTCCCAGTCTGTTCTTCTGTGTTCACCATCCATTCCATAAAACTTCTCCAACTTGATACCCCTCCTTTCTTTCAGGAGTTTTTAAGTGATGATGAAATTTTAAATTATGACATTCAAAGGAAATGATGACCTTTAGATGAAAGCATCCAATCTTCTTCATTTCTCTCCCTACCAATAACAACTAGAATGCTTTTTAAAGAGGAAAGAAATTACAACAGAGATTTAAGAAGAAAGGAAGGTGGTTTGGATGGGTGACAATGTCGTCTGGACATTGGGTTTAATCTATGTTAGGTGTTGTAGTCATGGCTCTGCCACTTTCACATTACAAGGTCTTGAGCAAGTCTGGAGCAATCTCTGGATACCTTAACCTGCCCATGACTTGGGGATGAAGGTTTCTACAAATCTGTGCTGTGGGCATCAAGTCAGCTTGGAGGTCAGGGACATGGGAGTTCCCTTACCAGAGGACTGAGCTCAGTCCAGCCTCCAGGCTACAAAGGTGGAGGAAGGCTGAGGTGATGTAGGAGGCTGTAGGAGTCTGCAATGTGTTTCCTATGGCCTTAGAGAGAGAGAGAGAGAGAGAGAGTTATCTGCTCTTCTGCATCACTGTGTAAATGTATGGTGCCTTATTTTGGTATTGAGCAGGAGTCAAAGTAGCTACAAAGGTGTCAGAAATTTGTGAATGAGGCCTTATTCACCTCAGAAATGTAATGAACCAGAGCTCAAGAATGTTAATAGGTGTTTCTGCATCATCTTTGGTGATATTTGAATCCAGCTGGGCTTAATCTCACTTAGTTTCAGTTGTGAAGAAGCTAGATCTCTAGTCTAAGCTTGTGATTTAAGCACCTTCTATAGTCAGTGGGGAGAGAGAAGCACCCTCAATGGCTGATTGCCTGTCTGTCTACCTTAAAAAGCAATGAAACATTTCTGGAGATGCCTGTTTTCATCCGCTGGCTATAGCAGGAGTCTGCTGAACAGCTCTTCTAGAGATCTATCACCGAGAGCGCTAACATTCAACCAAATGAATTCTGCATTTTACACACTGCACACATGTTCTGAGCAGGCCCGTAGCAAGACGCAGCGTACGTTTCCCCCAGAAGGGAAGCTGCATTTAATTTTTAAAAAATTTCAGTTCAGAAAAAGCACAATATAGATCCTTAATTAGATATATATGTAATTAATGCTATCACGATTGAGCATTAATCAGACTTTTTATTTGCCACTTCTAATACAGTATGCTTTTTTTCCCTCTTTCTGTATAATGTGACAGCCAAGAAATTTATTTGCAGTAAACAGAGCAAAGACCCACAGGTAAAGCAGTGTAGTGCCTGAATTTTGGAACTTGGACATGTAAAAAGGATCATGAACTTTAGGACCTGGGTACATTTTTATGCATTATTTTTTGTCAGAAGGTTGTCTGATAGTCTGGTATGTTGTTTACAGTTAAGATATTTGAGTGAATGGACATTGCATTACTATTTTGTGTTAAGAATTACCCACGTAAAGAAAAAATAGGGCTTGTAGTTCTCTTTAATCTACATGTGGGATGTTCGTTTGTTCCCAGGGAAACCATTAAGGTAGGACTGGAAGAGTACAAACGAGAAAGTATGATAAAGCAGAGTTGGAGGCAGAATCTCTTATAAAAGCCTCTGAGAGTGAGTAACTCTAAACATTAACTAGATTTGAGGTGGACGTTCCCATTAGTGAATGAGGACCTAAGAACTGATCCTAAGAGCATGCAGAGTATTAAATGATACAAAGCAAAGTAATTTTAGAAATGTGACGTGGTGTTTTCAGCCTACATAATACTTTAATCCTCAGACCTACTATTCTAAAACCATCAGCTGTGGTTAATCAGGAATGCTTACAGCAGGGATTGAAATGGCCAGTTCATTCCTTTTTTTCCAATCAAATTTTGCTCTCCACTACACTGCTGTCCTATGTACTTGTGAAGGTAGGATTCAGGACATCATTTGGATTCTCCTTTGACAGCAAGCCATATGAAAAATTGTGTTTTATTTAAATAGTGAGACTCACTTGCTATGTAAGCTGGTTAGTTTTCCCTCCGGACATTTACTAGTCTGTAATACTAAAAAAAAAAAAAAAGGAAGTGTTTTAAAATGTATTTTCAATGTGTTTTTAAGAGATCGGGGCAGAGCTGAGTCACTGTTCCTAACCTAGTCCTGTACTGGAGCTGTTCCATAGCATGTGGGATTTTTCAGTCCAGCTAGTTCATGCCATTTAGCTGGTGCCTCTGACTTCCAGGTACCCTCCGAGCTTCTTACACCTACTCCCTCAGAGTTTTCCTTACGCAAGGCAGGAGGGTTCAGTCTGGGTTTCCCCCTCCTGGGGACACACAGGAAGGCAGGCAGTGGTACACAGGCCGAGTGACACAATCTCGTTATCACTGTCTGTAGCTACAGGGAAGCTACATCTTGTTGCAAACTAACCCGTGTGGTGATGCTTACCCTCCATTCTGAGTTGGATTAACTCTTCCCTTGAGGCTGTAAGGAGCTGCCGAAGTGTCAAGATAGGCAGGGTCCTGCCTCTCTTTTCTCCTTCTAGCTTGACTCTATTTTTGCTCTTTTTGAATGTGATAATTGACTCTCCTGACTCTGAGAAAGAGCTGTTACCCTCGACGTAAGGGCAACGCTTGAGCAATAGTTGAAGTCAGTGGCTCTGGGTTGTTGTCTGAGGTATTTTCCAATCAGGCAATGAATGATGTGTCTGTTATCTTTGCTGGGAAGGAACAAATCATAATAACCCACCATAGCCATCACTGACCACTGCTTAACCACACTGACTAAAAGTCATCTTCCAAAGGCTGGACTGAAAGACTCTTAAGCTTGATGCCAACTCCTGGTGTTAAAAGTTTGCCTGGAGCTGGCAGTTCTGGTCCTCTCTGTGCATGGATGATGTGAAGCGCACTGCAGGCTGCCCTTTCTCCTGGGGTGGTACATCCCTGTCTCTGATCCATGTGGAAAATCTCTGCTGCACACTGGCGTGTTACTGTGTTCAGCTCCGGGGCCCCCAACATAGGAAGGACACAGAGCTGTTGGAGCAAGTCCAGAGGAGGCCACGAAGATGATCAGAGGGCTGGAACACCTCTGCTATGGAGACAGGCTGAGAGAGTTGGGGCTGTTCAGCCTGGAGAAGAGAAAGCTCCAAGGAGACCTTCTAGCACCTTCCAGTACATGAAGGGGCTACAGGAAAGCAGGAGAGGGGCTTTTTACAAGGGCATGGAGTGACAGGATGAGGGGGAACAGTTCTAAACTGAAGGAGGTGAGATTTAGATGAGATATTAGGAAGAAATTCTTTGCTGTGAGGGTGGTGAGACACTGGCCCAGGTTGCCCAGAGAAGCTGTGGCTGCCCCCTCCCTGGCAGTGTTCAAGGCCGGGTTGGATGGGGCTTGGAGCAACCTGGGCTGATGGAAGGTGTCCCTGCCCGTGGCAGGGGGTTGGAACTAGATGGTCTTTAAGGTCCCTTCCAACCCAAACCGTTCTATGATTCTATGATTCTATGTTGTGAGCTCCCCGGTGGATGGTGTGGATTTCTCCACGCGCAGTGATGCCAGGTGGACACATGAGAGCTGCACCGCAGTAGAGATTTGTGGTGGGTGGGCTTCATAATCAGAGGGTTGTTCTAAAGGTTTTTAGTAATGAAGGTGCCGAGGATGAATTCCTCATCCACTCTCACTGGGTGGTATTTCATTTATCATCAGAGATCCTTGCTTTTTGAGAGTTTATTCCTTTTCAGTTCATGACTGGAGACTTAAAAAATAAAATTCACATCTCGTTAGTTTATTGTCATTTTGAGAACTCATTCTCTGAAACACATGGTTATTATTTTGCCTGAATCTCACACTGTAAAATATAGAAGAGTTTGTGTCCTTCAGAGTGACCTGAAATGGCAGTAGCACAAAGAAAGCAATCAGATGCCATTAGCAGCCTTCTGCTGGATTAATGGCCAGCAAAATCTGGTGAAGATGCCTGGAGCTTTCTAGCATCACTGTTGTGATTTGGTACATAATTGCCCACAAACAGCTACACAGCATCCAGCAAGGCCTTGCTCAGCCACAACATCACGCTGTCAGGCCTGTGCACCTGCACGTCCCTCCCCATCTGCTTTCCAGCTAAGGCAAATTGAGGGCAAGTGCCTCTCCCAAGGTTACACAGTGAGGCACTAGTTCTCCTGCAGTTAAAATCCCCCATCTCTACATGGCTCTCTTTTTTTTTTCTCCCAGCCACATGTGTGACATGTCTTTATTCTTTTGCCTACTTGAACAGACTGGTTTTGTTAGAAAATGAGCCTGTGCTGCACAAAAAGAGAGAGAGATGTGATACGACGTTGTCCAAAGATTTCAGCAGGGCTTGCTTGAGAATGCCACAAGTCACTTATTCAGGCCATCATTTTGCAAACACTTTCAGCTGACAAAAGCCAGCACTGCTGCCAAAACAGTCCATCCCTCTCATCCCTTCATCTCCAACTTCCCTACTCACACCTCCCGTGTATCACCCCCTCTCCTGTTTTCTGGGACTCTTTGCTGGTGTAGTGAATCTGGACTGGGAGGCTGATCCATGTGAAAACTAACCTTTTACATTCTTTTTTTTTGCTGGGTTTATTCTAAACTGATTTATCTTTCTGATAGTCATGACACATCCCTGCAAACGCTAATGCTCTACAAGGGAAGGAGCAGTGGAACAGCACAGACAGGTAGCTGAGAGCAGGACAGCTTTACTTTTTCTGTTGGTAAGACCAACTTAGGCCAGATTGTAGCACTTGTAATACTGCAGCTTCGTGTTATCTTCAGCCACTAAAAAACCATTCTGTCTTGGCACACCGTGAACGCTTCCGTAAAATAATGTAATCTGGAACAGCTAGTTGGAAATGTTTGAGAAAGTGATATTTTTTTTTAATTAGGCCCTGTTAGACCAGATGCTGCACTTTCGTTAAGCAACTGCGCAGATGTAGGAGAGTCAAAGGAAACCCTTTCTGTACCCAAAATGATATCATTTAGTCTCTTCCAGAGTCACGAGATGCTGTGTCGCCCCAGGGTAGCATGCAAGCGGTAACACAGTGCACAGACCAGGCTGCAGATGCAGAAAATGTGAGGGGAGGAGAAAAGGCCTTTGACAGCCTCCCCAAGCTTGGAGGCAGAGGTCAGAGAGGGGAAGGGAGCTGTTGTACTTTCGATGTTCGACTTGTCAGAATTTGTTTAGTGAAAAAAACAGAAATGTTTCCCAAAGCTCCTTTGCTGAGCTCTGGGCACATCTGTTATATATTCAGAAAAGGAACTAAAATAACACAGGGGGAAAAAAGTTAACTCCCTAACATCAGATATGGAGAAGGAGCGATATCCACTTCTGGCTCTTGAATTCTAACTGTGAGGGGGAGAAACTTCACCCTTTAGCCCTCACCAAAAGAGTTGGGCACAAAGAGGTTCCCAGTGGCATGTTCAGGAGGTTATGTTATCACGGGTCCTCTGGAGAGCAGGGTCTGACCAGCTCCTGGGAATGCCTTATACACAGCTCAGTGCCCGTTATATCAGTGTAGCTCATCTTTAACACGAGCAGGATTTTCAGGGGGAAATGCAGATTTTCAGCAGTGATAGCCTGGTTGGGACCAATGAAGATCCCAATTACCTTCCCTTTTACTGTCACCACGCATCCGTAAAAGGCTGGAGCCCAAGAAAAACGAGCCAGGACATGTGGGGTTTGAGGTACTGACAGAGCCTTTGACAAGGTCTGAAACAGGAATGGGAGTAAGGGATATATGACAACGTCACTTGGAGCCAAGCAAAAACTCATCTGTGCTAAAAAATGTCTCCTAAAGAACACAATCTCTCTTCTATGCTTGCTGCCAATTGTACTTGATTAAGCAGGTTTCTGTGGGGGTGTTTTCCTTCACTCCATTCCTAACAGCATATTTTTCCATAAGTGACCTTAATCTTGTTGCAGATAATTCATTGCCTGCAAGGTCACAACTACTCCAAAAAGTTACAATATTTTGCCTTCAGAAACTAATAAAATTCTTGGAAAGCCATAAATACCTTTTCAAGACATCAGCCCCACAAAGATATTTGTTCTTTTAAAAGTAACCATTGTGTGTTTCCCCCACCCTGCAAAAAAGGAGGGTGAGGGTTAGTCTGGTTTTGACCCTATGGAGTTGATGGAAGTTTTTCTGCTGGAGTCTATTAGGTAGTTTCAAACCAGGGAGCATTTATGTGCAATACACCTGTTTCCAATAGCTCCCCCACCTCCATAAAGACAGCTGCAGCAGAAAGTCCTATTCACTCTGGGGAAAACACATTTTATAATAGGTTCCCATCCCCCAGCCAGATGGGATCAAGCTGAGGCAGCTGCAGTCCAGGTCCCATGAGAAATACTACAAAATGTGCAATTAAAATAATTAGTTAATGCCTCTTTTTATCCAGCATAGTAGCAAATAGGGAAAAAAAGCTTGAAATAGCTATTCTACACATCAGCCCAATAGGATATTGGATGCTTCCCAGGATTGCTCTAAGCTTTCCCTAGGGCTTTAAAAGAGCTTGTGGGTGCTCAGCCAGTTGCTGGATTAAGGATCTCTATTACCAATGGTAACGGGGCTAGGTTAAAGCCACTCACACAGTAGATCTTGCTGTGAGAACAACAAAAAAAAAAAGTGAGTCTGAATCGATAACAAAGTGATTTAGATTCTGCTTCCTCCCTTGGAAATCAAGATTGCTTCCCATTGATTTAAGCATGTACTGGCTTAGCTCCTGATTAAGCAGTAATGCAGAATTTGCCCAATGATTCGACTTCATGGGGGATGTACAAACGAAAAATACGTGGCCAAATACGTCCCTGGCACAAGTCAGTGAAATCTGGCATTTACCCAGCTGTTAGCTGTTCGCTGTTCGAGGATTTCTCTGCTAACCTGCAAATGGTGCAGCAAATGAAGATTTCTTTTGTAGGCATTTTAATTCCTTTTCCTGAAGCGTTCATAGCAAATCAAGCAGTGTACTGGAACAGTAGCCCCACTAAGCTTTATTTGTTATTGCCATAGCAGGTGGTATTTAGTCTGCAGCCAAGTGAGATGACCGAAGGATGAAATATAACCTGAAAACCTTCTCTTAACAATCCATAGCTTCCCTGATTTCACTCTTGGGTTTCATCCAGGGGCCAAATTATGCAAACATGAGTATTTTTTCATTTTGTATTCCTGTTGCCATTCCCTGCCATCCCTGTGGGGGAACCTGGAGGTCAGGCATCTTAGCCAAGGGCATGAAAATAAGGGAACGTTGAATAATAAATGCTTCAGGTCATGCAAGCTGTTGCTATCTCCCACCTTCCTGACAGATGATTACAGAATAGCCTAGCTGAAGCACTTCTGGGTGGCTCACACAGTGATTCTGGGGTGTTAGTATGCAGTCTGTGAAGCTGTCAATGCTCTTAGCCTTTGCATGGGTCGTCAAAGGAGTTTTTGAATCTCAGTAAGCACTTTGCCATGTGGCAGGGACTTCCAAAAGCTGTGTGCTATATAACTGGGCATTTCCTTTTAATAGTTTCAAATTATTTCATTTTTGTTACTTTTAAAATTCTTTCAGTTCTAGCAGAAATGGTATTTTAAAGTATCTGATTTTCTTATATTGTCTGGAAATGTAACTCCTCCCCTTTCCTCACTCCACCCAATTTTTGAATGTTGCTGGGGAGGGGGGAAAGAAATACCACGACTCTCAGATTTGCTTTGTCTTCCTTTTGACTGTGAGAGGAGGGTTAATAGTAGAAGTGGGAAGAAGGGTTAGCAAAGGGGAGCGCTAGTCATGTGGACAGAACGCCAGCAGCAAAGCTGGCACATGTTGTTTCATTCGCATGAAAGTACATTTTATTCATTTACTGATGATCATCTACAGTAGGTATGAGAAAGAAAAAAGAGGACTAGAATATTACTGGAAGTCTAGGTGAAATTCTGTGGCTTTATCCCCCTTCAATGGCAGGTGACTGCAGGAAATGTGAGTTTCTGTGAGAGTTTCACTGGAATTAACATAGGCACTTTCAGCAGATGAAATTTTAAGGGGGAAACATTCATAGCTCGCTTCCTTATCTTATTTACTTGGCATTGACTTCAACTTGTTTTCATGCTATTTTCACACTTGACCCTCTCACCAATGTTTATGCATCCACCATGCAGGTACCTGCAACTGAACTGGTCATCCCATACTGCCATTATAGTCAAGAAAGACAAAGGCATTTTTAGGATGTGATGCATTTGTCATAGTTTAGAAACTTTCTTTAGGATGAAAAGAACTGCTGGTCTCCATGGAGTATATTGACTAAATCATAGCTAACTGCATGGAGGGTTTCATAGAATCACAGAATCATTTTTGTTGGAAAGGACCTTTAAGATCATCAAGTCCAACCGTTAACCAGCACTGCCAAGTCCACCACTAAACCATGTCCCTCAGCACCACATCTACACGGCTTTTAAATCCCCCCAGGGATGGGGACTCCACCACTGCCCTGGGCAGCCTGTTCCAATGCTTGATGGAGCAAGCATTTCTTCTTTGGGTGAAGAAATTGTTCCTGATATCCAATCTAAACCTCCCCTGGCACAACTTGAAGCTCTTTCCTCTCATCCTATCACTCGTTGCTTGGGAGAAGAGACTGACCCCCACCTCACTACACCCTCCTTTCAGGTAGTTGTAGAGAGTGCTAAGGTCTCCCCTCAGTCTCCTTTTCTCCACACTAAACACCCCCAGGTCCCTCAGCTGCTCCTCATCACACTTGTGCTCCAGACCCTTCACCACCTTCGTTGCCCTTCTCTGGACTCGCTCCAGCACCTCAAGGTCTTTCTTGTCGTGAGGAGCCCAAAACTGAACACAGGATTTGAGGTGCGGCCTCACCAGTGCTGAGTACAGGGGGACGATCACTCCCCTAGTCCTGCTGGCCACAATAGTGCTGATACAAGCCAGGATGCTGGTGACCTTCTTGGCCACCTGGGCACACTGCTGACTCATATCCAGCCGCCATCGACCAGCACCCCCAGGTCCTTTTCCACCAGGCGGCTTTCCAGCCACTCTCCCTCAAGCCTGTAGCGTTGCATGGGGTTGTTGTGACCCAAGGGCAGGACCCAGTAGGCTGTAGGCACACACATTTATGGTGGGAGTCAGGTACATCTATTTATTAGTGCTGTTAATACCTAGATTTCCTGGTTGCCACTATAGCAGCGTTCCCGTGAGCTGTGTGAGATATTTGTCTTTCTTAACCAGATGATCCTGAGGCATGTCAAGTAGTTCAGGATGGCAGTGCTTAGGGAACTGAATCCTGTGCCCAGTCAGGTGGACCCTGATCTTGCAGTCCTCAGACTGACAAAATCATATGTTAAAAGGCAGAAGAGGTATTTTGCCTTACGCTATAAGTGGAAAGCTTTGTACAGTTGTCCTTGTTACTCCTGCAATACACCTGCAAGGCCAAGAAGTCCTATGATTGCTAGTTCAGAATAGAGGGAAGAGATGCTGAGGAGGGTAAAGATACTCATCTGCACAGCATATGGAGTGTAAGGTGAGGTGATGAAGCAGTAGGTGACTCCACTGCACCATGCAGAAATCACAGGTCAAGTGCTGGAAGCAGCCACACGTTCGCAGAAGTGCCGTTTTGTCTTCCCAAGCCAGCTTGGAAATCTCAGCACTGTAGCGTAGCTCTGCCTGAAGTCATGAAGCTTTTGGCCTGCTGGGAGGAAGTTTAGGGGTTTATGTTAAAAAAGGACTGGATAGTTCTGCAAAAAATAACAAACTAGGGAATAGTTAATGATTTTTTAAATTGAATCTCTTTTAATATTAGTGACCTATTAAAACCAATGGGGTATGAACACTTGGACCTGATGTTTGAAGTCAGCTTGGATGGATATTGTTGAACTGTAACTTTTTTGTAGCTTTGTAACTTTTCACTAGCTGCTGGGAAGACAACACTTAACAGGAACATGTAAGTTCCGGAGCACAGATGTGCTGTGATGGAAGAGTCAGGATAGCAAGGAAGGGCAACAGACATGAAATGCAGAGTTAATGCCTTTCCTGTATATTTTTAGGGAAGGGTGATGTGCTGGTTCCAGGCAGCGCCTGGTGAATTCAAGTACGTATTTAACATTCAAAGTCAAGCTCTGCTCTGTATAGGACCAGTCAGAGCTTGTATGGATACACCAGCTGTGTGGCCCAGAGCAAGATGTGTATTCCTGTGAAGGTGGTGACCATCTAAACTAAGATCATGTGCCACAGCCCAATGTTTATCATGAAAGCACTGATTTTTTGCAGTGCCAGCCAATTCCTCTGCTTCATCAACTGGAAGGAACACACTTCAAGAAAGAAATCACTCTTCAAGAAAGAAATCTTAAAGGCATAGGAGCAGTCTGTCTCCATGTGCTGGAAGACGAGCCAGTGGGTAAGAAGACCAGCCTGGCTGAACAGAGAGCTTTGGCTGGAACAAATACATTAGCCACAAGAGGAGAGCCAAAGAGAATCTCCATCCTTTACTGGATGTGGGAGGTAACATGGTGACAAAGGATGAGGAAAAGGCTGAGGTGCTTAATGTCTTCTTTGCCTCAGTCTTTAGTAGTAAGACCAGTTGTTCTCTGGGTACCCACCCTCGTGAGCTGGAGAACAGGGACAGGGAGCAGAGTGAATCCTTGAATCCTGTGCTCAGTTTTGGGCCCCTCACTACAAGAAAGACATTGAGGTGCTGGAGCGAGTTCAGAGAAGGCAACGAAGGTGGTGAAGGGTCTGGAGCACAAGTGTGATGAGGAGCGGCTGAGGGACCTGGGGGTGTTTAGTGTGGAGAAAAGGAGACTGAGGGGAGACCTTCTCACTGTCTACAACTGCCTGAAAGGAGGGTGTAGCGAGGTGGGGGTCGGTCTCTTCTCCCAGGTAACAAGTGATAGGATGAGAGGAAACGGCCTCAAGTTGTGCCAGGGGAGGTTTAGACTGGAGATCAGGAACAATTACTTCACCCAAATGGTTGTCAAACATTGGCACAGGCTGCCCAGGGCAGTGGTGGAGTCCCCATCCCTGGAGGGATTTAAAAGCCGTGTAGATGTGGTGCTGAGGGACATGGTTTAGTGGTGGCCTTGGCACTGTTAGGTCAATGATTGGACTTGATGATCTTAAAGGTCCTTTCCAAACAAGATGATTCTATGATTCTGTGAACAATGCTGAGGAAAAAGGCATGTCCTTCCTTTGCCCAAAGCAGATGGATGCTGTATGGATAGATATGAACTACAGCTTCCTTCGATTTCCAAGCCAGACCTGTAGTGATATCTAAGGTGAGGGGATGGGACACAAACATCAGCTGTCATAGAGAAATTGATGACCATGCCATAGTTCCCTGCTGTGCTGAAAAGCCTTAAGTTCCCTATTGCTTTGTGTTTGATATGGTGCATTTTTCCAGTTGGGAAAAGTGAATGGAAAAGTGCTACCCAGGGCGTTCTATGTGAGGGATGGGTCCAGGCCTGAAGAAGGAAAAGCAAGAGAAAGGAGGAACACACAGGCAGTGGGAGGCTAGAAAGTTGTAAATTAAAAATGGATAAGGGACAATCTTTATACACCCTTTCCACCTTTCTTTTTATTTCCTTGTCTGTTAAACCTTAGAGCAAAAGTTTAATCAGCTTATAATGACAGTATGCAACAGTATATCATATATACTCCACATTCTCTGTGTCTTTGCCACAGTAAAAAAAAAAAGGAGAATTTAATGTGATTCTTGCCTCTTTTATTAAGCAAATCACAGAATCACAGAATCAACCATGTTGGAAGAGCCCTCTGGAGTCATCGAGTCCAACCATTGCCCTGACACCACCATGGCAACTAGACCATGGCACTAAGTGCCGTGTCCAGTCTTTTCTTAAACACTTCCAGAGATGGCGACTCCACCACCTCCCTGGGCAGCCCTTCCCAATGTCTAATGACCCTTTCTGAGAAGAAATGCTTCCTAATGTCTAACCTGAACCTCCCCTGGTGAGGCTTGAGGCTGTGTCCTCTTGTCCTATCTCTGGTTGCCTGGGAGAATAGGCCAACTCCTACTTCACTACAACCTCCCTTCAGGTAGTTGTAGACTGCAATAAGGTCACCTCTGAGCCTCCTCTTCTCCAGGCTAAACACCCCCAGCTCCCTCAGCCGTTCCTCGTAGGTCAGACCCTCCAGACCCTTCACCAGCTTGGTCGCCCTCCTCTGGACTCACTCCCACACCTCAACATGTTTCTTGAAGTGCAGGGCCCAGATTATTCTTTGCCAGCTACTATCATAGACTGCAAGGACCCACAAACAGTACTAGTATGTTATTTTTGTTGTCACATCAGGGAAGAGCTTTCCTCATCAATTAGCCAACTTTTGGACCTGTGAAACTTCCAGTGTGAATCTGGCATCGTGATTCATTTTCTTAAGTGCTGCGTGGATTGCAAAAGAGGAATTCTGATTTGACTGTTCCTGTGTCATCCACATCTGTGAAATGGGAATGAAGATATCATCACAAAATGAAGATTCAAAACGCAGATACAATATGTGATTTTAAACTGATTGTGAAAAAAGCAATTATCTGATATAGAATATCTTCGCCGGTAACTTTTCGCTGTTTAATGTCCCAACATACTGAATCGCAACTGAAAGTTAGATGCATTGAAGAATACGTTTGTACACTCTGAGCCCAAACAACCACGTTTTTACTGTGCTTGAGCCTCAGATTTATCTTTTTCCTTTACCCTGGTCCAAAACCTTACTCTCTCACTGCCACTAGCTATTTTGTTGCTGCTGTTCGCTCATGTGGATCTTATTTATTGTCATTTGACAGAAACTAAAAATGCTGTTCAGAAAATGCTTTACCAAGAGTAATTGTTCTCAGCAAGACCTTTCTAGCTACACAGTAACGTGAAAGCATCAAAGTGACAGGAAAACTTTTTAAAAAAAAACTGCCCGGATGCTAAAATAAGCTTTAATTGATTGAGAATTGCACTGAGCCTGACAATCTCAACCATTTATTATTATTTTTCCTTTCAAGCTTTAACTTCATGTGATTTAAAGTGACTGAATTACAGTTCCCACGTACCTACCTACCCACACTGCATGGAAAAAAACCCCACGCACAAACTTCTTAGCTCCAGAGCAGCTGCTGGATACACCTGGAAGAAAATAAAAAAGCAGATTGAAAGTGAAGTTTAAATAAAGGTGATGATGGTGGGAATGTTCTGAAAAAAAACCCCATTCTGGCTAAATGCCATGCTGTGCTTCCCTCTGCTCAGCGGAGATCTCTCCTGGGGATGCCTCTCCCTGTCAAAGGCATTTCTTTAATGCCTGCTTGTAGAGCACTGGATCCCGTAGGCCAGATGCTATTGCAACTCCCTGCGTTGGAGATTAATAATAGGCTGTGGATAAAGTACCACTCTGTCTTCCCCACTTTAGGTTTTTAAAGAAAAAACACAACCGACTGGCTGTACTTGGCTATTTAAATAAATAACCGGTTGCAGGCTCTCTATCAAAAGGTCAACACAACCACCAAAGACTGCTGATAGATGTGTAAGACCTTCTGAGCGATGGAACGGAGGCTGTACTGGTGGTCCTGTGCTAGAGAGAAGCACTGGAAGCAGGTGGAATATAGCAAACATCCATGGGGTCAGTTGTGGGGTTTCTTCTTGGCAGTATGTTGTGGAGGATGGAAATCTGAATGGTCAGAAATTCATTAGTGATAACTAGGGATACTTTTAAAAGTATGTCAGCCGTGCTCATGGCATGTTTGGGTGTGTGAGCAGGGAAAGCACCGGTCACTACCTTCAGCCTGGGGAGTGTTTTTAGACTCATGCCAGTGTAACAGGGCTCATGGGTTATGGGTAGCTGTAATTTCCCCAAGGGCTATGCCATGTTCAGGTCAGAACAACTCCCAGGCTAGCCCCAAGCTTCAGTTGAGTCTAAGAACTCACTGTAAGTCGTTATCTGAATCGTAGCCCTGGACAATTTGCTGCAGCCAAGAGCCAAACAAGGATTTTAGAATCACAGAATCGTTTTGGTTGGAAAGGACCTTTAAGATCATAGAGTCCAACCGTTACCCCAGCACTGCCAAGCCCACCACTAAACCATGTGCCCAAGCACCACATCTGCTCATCTTTTAAATACCTCCAGGGATGGGGACTCCCCAAATTTCAAGAGGAGGAAGATGCTTTAATACCCTTTTGGCTGCGACCCTCAATCTCCCTGCCCATGTCAGCACTGCAATGACGTTTACGTTCACAGAGCCGGGAAAACTCAAACTACTGGTAGAGGTTAGGGGTGATCCAGGCCTTGTCTACAGATGAGTTTTTCGATCTGGGTGGCCAGCTGTCCCTTTGGGACACCTAGACTTGTTTGACAGCAAAATGGATCATCATTGCCTTGGGTTTGCATCCTAGTATATGTTTGCAAGATGAGTGAGTTGCGTGCTATCAAACATCACGTCTAAATCACAGTTCCTGCTCTCTGTCAAAGAGGTTAACGAGTCCCTCTCTCACCTTTCTTTCTTGCCTGCTTAAATTATAAATTCTCATGGCAAGAACTGGCTCTGCTAATGCCCAACCTCAGTGTCTAACACAGTCCTGTTCCAGGAGTGGTCTCTATTTGCTACCCTGATACAGATAAGTATGACCCAGGAATCCATGGCAGATCGCACATCCAAAGGAAGGCATTTGAAAGGGTCGCCAGTTTTATTAATAGCAATCTCTGTAGCCACGTGCAGGTCAGACCGGACACCGTGCAGAGCTTAAAAGCTGAATCCACGCTGCCATAGGAGGGGCAGAAAGATGTGCCTAGTCATGGTGCTGTAAGGGTAGACATTTCTTTATTTAGTGTTGGTTGTCCAGATTTCCAGTGAGCACTTCCACAGTGCCAGAAGAGCGAAATAAAATACATTTCAGGAAGAATGGGGATTTTTGATGACCACAGAAGCCAGCTGGATTTTTTTTTTCCTTATTTTAATTTTTGTAGTGGACTGAACTGAGCATGGACTAGCATTGACTAACTTTATATGCCATATTATAGTTTTTTTTTAATATCTCAGATTAACATTTTTATTTTTGCTGTAAAAATGTGTTGTTAAAATAGTAAAATACTTATTAATTGCTTTTTTCAGTGTTAGATAATGTGTGATCCTTATTTTGACCATGGGAAATATTTGTTCATTGTCGTGTTAATGCTAGAATATTTTCAGGGAAAAGAAACATCAAAACTTTCAACTGCCATTAAACCTGTAAAGTGAGTGCCACTGACTCCAGCACTTTCCAGGCTTTCACTAGAAGGTTTTAAGTTTGGTTTTGATGAACTAGGTGGGAGTTATGACTTGCTTGGGATAGAAGGAGGGTCATGTTCCTATTCTGAGAGCAAATGTCAGCCATGGAAACCCTTTGACCCCTCCATGGTTCTGCCAACAACTCAGTCCTGTTGATTTGGTGCTAAATCCAGGGCTCCCATGCAGTGCTCCAAAATCAAACTAATGCTTTTAACAGATGATTCCTGTAAAAATAATTTGGTCCTGTTTCTTTTTCCCTGCAGAGAAACTGAGCTTCCATCGTTCTCAATTATTTGCAGGGTTGTTGTGAGCCTGTGCAGGACCATGACAATTATGCTAAACTTCCTATATTTTCTAGGAATCTGGACATGCCACTGGGAAAGAAAGCACACCCCCAGCATCGAGCCCAGCTTAGTTTTGCACTTTGCTGTACATTTTAGCAAGCCCTGCTATAAAGAACTATTAATGGTAATGTGCAGCACTGTAGCCGTGGCAGCCTCTGCATTAGAGCTTCCTACCAGCGAGAGGAAGACCTCGCTCCTTTTCCAACAGAGATGGTGTCAGCAGTGTAACAAAGGGATATTTTATGCATCAAAGTAATTTCTAATATGACCCATAACTGGAAGGAAACTGGTCATGGTTCAATAGATGATGTAATGTACATCCAGCGTACGGACCATATGCTATCTTCAGGACACTTCCTCCAATTCTGGCAGCTCCACAGGTAGGAGGCCTGCTGCCAAATTAGCTGTTGTCATCTCCTCGTGGCTTAGCCCAACTCAGGAGGAAATAAATGTTTACACCTTGGCTGAATCCTTTCAGCTTCTTTCAATATTCCAGTTTAATACATATGGATTTGCGGCTGCAATGGGGGACTAGACATTGTGTTAACCACTAGATTATGCTAATAAATTCATGTTTTATATCTGAAAAAGAATTAATATTGATAAGCATATGCTTATGAGTTTCATATTCAGCAGAACCTTCCAGGCATATACCTAATATGCCAGTGCTTCACAAAATCAGGGATCTAGCAGTTGACACAGGCGTTGCAGAAACTGTAAATAGGCTTGATTTAATTTTAATTTAGGGGGGAAAAAAAGGTACTAGAATGAAATATAAAAAGTGTTCTACTAAAACCTTTTACAGCCCATAGTATTTTGCAATGCTGTGTGTGAAGTTCTTTAAGCTGCATAACAGTCACGAAGAGGAGTGGAGAGTGGCTGAGCAGGCAGGGAGAGAAAAAAATCCTGGAGGGGAACGTGAAGCATGTTTTGCTTTACTCTGAACTGGTACAATACTGTGAGTTTAACATGCTCAGTTATATACAGCGTGATTTAAACAACTAACAGACAGATCCTGCTATCCGAGATGCTAAATGCCCTTGCTTTCAGCTGAAATTAGAGTGCATAATCAGTCAAACACTAATTCAAATGACAGGTTCAGTGAAAGGTACTTAAGGAAATTCTCAATCAGACCTGCCCATCAGAAGTGAATTTTTCTGCTTGATTTGCGTTAAAAAAATAACTGCAGCTTAGAAATAAGGGCTGTGTATTGTCCTTTGAGAGGTACTTGTTCCCTGCACAAGAGAAGTAGAGTCTGACTCCTGCCAGTTTTGCCCTTCTCCTAATTCATCTTTCCTTGTGTGGGGCTTCAGAAACATGGTCTTGATGGTTAGCCAAAATTTCTTTGTCCTTGAGAGTCAATGTTAACTTTTTTTTTTTCATTCATTTCTGCTTCATTTGGACTTACGAGCAAACAATGAGCTCCCATTGGAGGGTGTCACTGTCTGGAGCATGTTCGTGTTAGAGGGCTCAGAGTCTCACTGCTCAGGCTGGAGGAGTTGCTTGTGATGATAGATTATAGCAGTCTTCCAGTACCTGAAGGGGCTACAGGAAAGCGGGAGAGGGGCTTTTTACAAGGGCATGGAGTGATAGGATGAGGGGGAATGGTTTTAAACTGAAAGAGGGTGGATTTAGATGAGATATGAGGAAGAAATTCTTTGCTGTGAGGGTGGTGAGACACTGGCCCAGGTTGCCCAGAGAAGCTGTGGCTGCCCCCTCCCTGGCAGTGTTCAAGGCCAGGTTGGATAGGGCTTTGAGCAACCTGGTCTGGTGGAAGGTGTCCCTGCCCATGGCAGGGGGGTTGGAACTAGATGGTCTTTAAGGTCGCTTCCAACCTATATGGAAACATTCTCGTATTATATGGGCTTACATGAACCGATCATTAAACTTACATAAATTTACATAAACTGATCAATATTTGGCCCTAGAGCTAATGACTTTGACAAAAGGGAATCAAACTGCTTTTGCTATTTAATTTGCAGTCCCCTGGTATGTCTATTATTCCCAGTACAGTACAAATGAGTGCATCCAACTCAGTTATTTTTCTAAATAAAATATTGTTGTTCTTCCCCGGGTTCAAGAAGACCCTGAACCACAAAATGGTAAGAGAGTTTTTCCAAGTAAATATCAGTATGTCCTTGCCCTCGTCTTCTACTTTTCCCTGTGTATCCATCACTGGCCACTGTCAAGGACAAGGCATAGATAATCTTTGATCTGACCTGGGATCACCACTCTTTTTGTATGCACAGGTGATAGTTGAAGCATTTAGCAGGGTTCCCAAAGGCATGTTTGGGAGCTCTGAAAGGGACTGAAGGAGAATGTATCAGAGGCTGGATCCCTACACCTTCTCTGCAAAGTCAAGGGCGTCTAAAGGGTGAACTCCTCTGGGGGTTCCTGCCTGCAGGAGTTCAGGGTGACCAGGTTCCTACCTTAAACACTTTTGTTACTTTTGCTTAAAATTAGGTAAGGCAAAGCCTGCTTTAGCCCTTGATTCTTGCCTAAAATGCCATAGGTCACGCTGAGTGACTTTCCTTGGCTTCAGGAACGGGTTGCATAAAGTTACCTTTGGCCGTTCTACCCGTGCAGCACCAATTAGAGCTGAGACAAAGTCCAGAAACAGTCCCTGTTTGCTGCTTCACACAGCTGGGCTGCTGGCACACTAGAACATTTTGCATACGCTGATTAAACTGTTGGAAAATTTATGCACACAAAAGTCTTCCCATTCTCTTAGACAAAGGATTTTTTCCCCACATTTTGTTGTCAAAATCCTTTGCCCATCTGTTATTGAGGCAAAAAAATCTCCTAGCCAGGATGTTTCATTCGTGGATAAAGCTTTCATTGGAAGTTGTTTTAAGAAGCTAAGGCCTGGGGGCAGATTTTGCTCCCAGTGAAACCAGCAACAAAACTCCTCATTGATTTCCCTGTGAGACGAATCGAACCTCTCCTGACAATGGGGAGATTTTTAGAGGAGTTATGATGGCCATGGACAAGGTCTTGTTGCTTTACCCTTTCAAAAGAGAACTGTTTCTGGTGGAGGAACAATCAGAATATTTGTCTCTTTAAATGAATGGTTCTTAGAGCCTGCACTGAGAGGCAGTCTCCCTCTCTGCGGCTGTGAGGCTACTCAGAGCCTCCAATAAATCAGCATGCAGGAACTGAGAGCTCTGTCCTTGAAGAGATGCACAGTGACCTTGCTTATGCTTACTCTGGAGGAAGAACCAGGGGAAATATAAGAGCCCAAACAGTGAGCAGTGTATGACTACGGGCACTGCATTCTGCATGCAAATGCTACGGTACCGAAGGCACGGTACGGACAGCACGCTGCTACACAAAACGCAGCTTTCCTGCTAGCCTGACCAGATTGCTGCTGTTGTTTTTTTTTTTTTTGCAGGGGACTGAATGAAATCCTCATGATCGTTACATGCTTGTTCAATAATAGCACACCCCAGTCACGTCTCCTTGCAAGCACATTTCGTTGGAATCACTGAGCAGAAGCAAAGAAGAGCTGACGACTATGTGTTTCCAACGCGGGTTGCCGGAGCCCTCTGTTTGCCATTGGCTGCAGTTTTCTGGTTTATTTGCAGCTTCCCCCATCTGGAATATGAAAATGGGATTGAAGTAGACAATTGCTAGCAGCGGGTTTTCAAGAGAGGCTTAGAGGGAACAGAATGCCTCTTGCACAGCACAGGCTGCCTGTGCTGAAAGAGCTCTCAGAGATGATTTTAGATGTTACCCACGTCTGAATCTCCTGGAAACTTTACCGTGGAAGCAAGCCATTGCGCACAATCCTGGAGCTAACATCCAAAAGGGGCAAGGAAGGGGCAGCAGGGCCAAACAATGGAATACCTTGTCCTTGGATTGCTCAGAGAAAAGCCAGCAAGCGTTCCCCTCCGCTTCCCAGCAAAAAGGGCATGAAGGTGACAATGAACTGAATTTTACCCAGCAGAGCTTCAGGGGCTTTTAGTAAGGATGGGATACACTGACCCTTCGTCAAGCAGAGATTTGCTGGGAAACAGAACTTTGTTCTTCATATTCATCTGCGCCTTTGCTGTGGTCACCTTGCTGCAGCAGATCCTCTATGGGAGAAACTATCTCAAAAGGTAAGGGGGGATTTGAGGGAATAGGAAAAGTTGTTTGATGGGACTGAATGGAGACAGAGATCCAGCCATACCATTATACAGGTTCAAACCACTTCTCGGTGTTGTGCTGGCAATATTAATATCTTGTCAATCTGGGAAGGTGCATCTGTAGTGTCTGTTAGATTATTAAAGAAGTATGTTAGGCAGAATATAATGATTTGTGCGTTTCTTAGATTGTGTTTTAGTCCTCAGCTGTTGTAAAAATCTAGGTCTTACTTAACTTAAGCTAGACTGACTTGTACCACCTGAGTATTTGCCCCTGATCAGACCCTGCCATACAGACTTTTCACCCTGTGTAACTTCAAGCTGAAATGGCTCGAGAGGTTGAATTAAGGTAGCACGCTCATTGCCTAAACTTTAACGTCTTTAGAAAGAAACATGCGGGTGCAATTCCTAAAATCAAAGTGGCAATATTAGTGTTCCAAATAACAGAGAGAGCACTTTGTTTTTTCACTGCTGTATTCTCATGAATTACTGCTGAGACTGCTTTGTTGTAGAGCACATCAGCCTTTGATCTGAAAACAGTACTGCTCTTTGTACAGCAAACACCAGTGGGGATCTTCACGTGTTTAACCTTGACCTATGCAGAGTTTATTTTACTTAAATCTAGTTTGAGGTTTTACGACTTGGATGATTTTATAAAGGAGAATATTTCACTTACATGCTTTGAGGTAAGTGGGTTTCAGTAGTGTAGGCAGCTGCTGTGGTATTTTTTACTGGAATTTAGCTGCATTTTGCCAGAAGAGATCAATGGTTTGGTTCTTGCCTCGTTTGCAGCTCATGTAGTTGTTTACCTTGTGCCAAGAGCAAGCAAAATGCTGACAGATCAGCAAATGTTTCTCGATGGGGCTGGCAGGGGGGAACAGCAAGCATGATATTAATATGTATAGGCAGCAGCGTTGTAGTTTATCCACAGAGCAATTTGGGTGCCTTGCTTAGCAGTGAGGGCTTGTCTGGGGGACTCTGTCTGCTTTTGGGCACCTCACTTCCAGAAAGATATAACTTAGTCGGAAGGAGCCAAAGGAAAGGAGCAAGAATGAGCAGAGGTGTAGAAAACGTGTGCTTGTTTGGATTGGAGAAAATTGAGGGGAGATATAACTGTCTTGAAATACTCAAACTATTTCTGCCAAAAAGAAGGTAATAAACACATCTCTCTGAAGACTCACGACATGACAAGAAGTCATGGTCTTAAATTGCAGCAGGAAAGATTTGGATTTAATTATGAAGGGAAAATTTAAAGAAAAAGCCTACCTGAGGAGGTACAAAATCTCCGTCTTTGGGGGCTTCAGGAACCTGTTAGGTAGACAAGGGTAGTACCGAGCTGCCTTGGTGTTGAGAGGGTGACTTTATAACCAGTCGAGGTCTCATCTTGCCTTAGTTTCTCAAGTTTTCCCATTTGTTCTGGAGGTCTTGCAGCCCTACCAATACTTGCTTTTCTAAGTCAAAATGACTGCAACAGGATTAGAGCAATGAAAAAGAAATCCCAAGTAGAAATTGAAATAAAAATAGCAAAGTAAAGATAAAATGATGAGAAGGTGCAACTAAAACTCTTCCAGTGAGTGATCTCTTTGGCCATGTCCTACCTCGTGCCCTGAGATCCTCTCCTGTCAACAGCGGGCTGCAGGGAATGAAAAAAGGGTGATGTCCAATTCCCAGCCTTGCTAGGAGAAAGTCTGGTTCTGAGCACTCTGCCATCAAAGGGGCTCAAGCAGGGAGACGTGCATACATTTTGTCACTTTGACTGGAAAGCACGGTTTATTTAATATTTTATTCCAGCTTTTAATGTGTTGTTTCTTTTCCTTTTTTTTTTAATCACATGGAAGAGTCTCAAAGAGGGTTCTCCCCACTCAGTGTGGAGAAAAAGCACTTTGGCTCCTTTCTGCTGGGAAGTGGTAGTTCCCATCTTTCATGGAAGTAGAAATGCAGGATGTGGCAGTCTCAGGCTGTCAGTTATTAATGATAGAAAGGTGATTCACATAACAGCCTACATAATATTATCAAGAAGGAACTTTTTCACTTTTTCTTTCCCTCTCTCACTCTCCTGCCTAGCGGTACATTGTCGTGACTATTCCTGGGCAATTTGATTGCCAGTCCGCTCTGTGCAAGGGGTAGCTGTAACCTTTAATTACTCTTTTCTTTCACAAACCTCCAGTGTTAAGTCCCGTGTTAGAAGCTCATGCCGGCTGTGGTGTTCCTTGGACACATTATAGCTTGCACCTCCAGACACCATGGTGGAGCTGGTGGTTTTGGAGAACATCCTCGCAGAGGACAAGTGGGATATTTACAGTTTTGATGCTGCTTGCCAAGCTGGAGTTTGAGGACTCTGCCTAAACCTAAAGCCATTTACTTGCTAGGATTCAACACGCTGCTTGTTTTGTGGTAGCCTTTGCTTTGCATCCCAACATCTGCAACAGTAACAGGCCTCTGGGTTACTTCCCAAGGCAGCGGGAAGAAATTCCTTGGCGTATTTAGAGAAACCTGAAAATTGCCCTGAAGTACTATTCCAGTAAATGTACAATGCTTTTAAGCCTAAATATAACACAGGGCTGGCTTGTTTTTCTTCAAGAAGATGGTGGAAATGGGTAAAGGCCAGCAAGGCAGGGGGAATCTGACCTAAAACAAGCAGATTGTGCACAATGCAGGGGACAGCATAGACTAGGGACTGGTCCCAATAAGTGGTGTGGAAAAAGGCACCCTTTTCTGGGAGAAAGATGGAAAAGTTTGCTGTATGGCTGTAAGCTGCACCATGCCACTTGCCCTTACAAGCAGTGAATGGGATGGTTTTCTTGCCTTAAAAACCCACCTGAAGCTCTCCATGGAGGGTGCCATGGAGGCTCGTGGTCCTGTGTTTGCCCATGGCCATGCTCCCAAATCCTGGCTGTGGGGATGGCAGGATTGCAGGCAGGAGAGGGTGCTCCAGGAAAGAAACTCTACTCAGTGAAATTTGATAAGGGGTCCAGCCTCTGGTCAAGTCCTCCCTTTCCCCTTAATGAGATATTAATGAGCTCCTGGCATTGCTGGAGGAAGGGGAGAATGCAGAGATTGAATTTCTAGGTGTTCACACATTTTTCACCCACCGTATAATGTTCTCTGCTCCTTCCCCTGCTGTTTTGTACCGTGTCATTGGAAAGCAGGATCCTGCCCACCTTTTTTTCCCTTTTTCAGTTTTCCCCCAAGGAGGATGGGTGTAGGTGCTCTCAGCAAGGCCAATGCCTCGTCCATGTAGTAGCAGCTAAAGTCATAACGAGAGAGTTAAACTGTGAGCTGGAGAATGACATCTGGAAGCTCTGGCCTCTGTAGCTCCTGATCCTGAGTAAAAAGGATGATGAAATGAGATACAATTAAGGGACTTTAATACAGATCTCTGGGGTAATTGTTTTTATTTCAGGATTAATGTGATGATATTAAAAATCTGCTGCATTGATCTGCTAAAGTAGGTTAAATGCTGTGGACTTCTGCTTAAATCCAGAGCTGCCACTTACTTTTATATTGACTCATCTTTCCAATGCTCAGCTTTCAGCTGAATTTTCTTTTCAATCAGATGCTCATCTGAGGGCTGGCCTTTTTTTTGTGAGCTCTTGTTTGGCCAGCAGGGAATAATCCTGGATTACATCAGGAAACTGCTACTATAGTAAAAAATGGTCCCCGTCTTCATCTCCCAACCTGTAGCATGAGATCAATAGGATGGTTCTTGCCTGCTTTGGCAAGGGAAAAATATCAAAGCAATACTTTACTTTATACCAGTATTCTCTTGGGAGGGAATTCACTAAATACTCTTTTTTTTTTTTTAACAGCCTGACTTCTGCACAGGGTGAGAGTCAGCTGCAGAAGGGAATCTGCCCCTTTAAAACTATTTTTTTTTCCAGCCAAGTGAGGAGAACACATTTTCAAAGCTATCAAAGACTTCAAACAAAGATTACCCTGGGATCTGTCAGAGGAGGCATGTACAATAACTCAAAGAATCACACAGCAAGAAACAGCAAACGTTCCCATGCAGGCAACCTGCGTTATTTGAAAGGTTTACATCTTTTAAATGAGAATAAAACATCACTCCTGTGTGTGTGTGTGTACCCTATAATTAATATCAGGCTCTCACAACTTGAGATTATACCACCATTTTGGTATTTCTGAAGCAGCTTTTATTCAACTGTTGCAAATCAATCCGTAGACATCTTTGCCCCTTCCCCTACCCTCATAAGAAAGATAGCTTATGGTATTTTTTTGCACAGCACTGACAAATAACGAATAAACCCACAGAAATAAACCTGGACTACACCTCGAGAGATCATTTAGTCTGTACTGTGCTATAAGACAAGATCATGTCTTAATTATATCAGCGGCAGCAATAGTTGCAATGTGGACACGGAGGCTGCATGTGGCCTGAGTTTATTTTGTCCTGAGCTGGGGTCTTGAGGAACTACAACCAACTCACATCAGTTGAGAGCTCCTGCCCCATACCTGGCATGTGCTCCTCTGGCCTGTTCATAACACCCTGTGAAGATGTTAACCATAACCTAAGACCATCTATTTCAGTGTTAAAATTCTCTTTCCATTTAAATATTTTTCTCAACAGACGTAGGCTGAAGGTCACCTAGTGAGTCATCTCTCTAACACACAGCTCTGTGCCCCCTCCATTTCTAACCAGAGTGAAATATTATCCCAGTGAAACCACATGTGACCCGTGAGTCACCTCACTGAATCGCTGATGGGGCTGCAGAGCAGGTCTTGGTTTTGGTCAGTTTTCTTCAGAGAAGAGCACTGGGAACTTCAGGAGACAGCAACGACTTGAAGCTCTATACATCAATATATGTATGTATGGGATATGACCATCACGTTAAAGTGACCGGATCTAGTCTAGCGTAGCAGGAGAAGATGAGACTCCATCCATGCTGTTCTTGCTACAGGGTGTTCCCAAGAGCATTTCAAAGGGTTGAGGACTGAGGTGATGACATCCTCATCGTCCCCAACTAACCTTGCAAAGACAAGGAGCTGAATCAGCTCCCTGATAGGTCAGAGGAGCACCGGAGCCTGTGCTGGGGGAGAGCTCAGGGGATAGATGGCAATGGGATGGAGGGGGCAGAACAAACAGGGAGCTGATAGATTAACTCAGCTGCCTACAAAGTCATCCGCCGCTGGTCGTCCCATTCCCTTTCTCATTGCTGATGTTACTTGCTTTACATAATGCTCCTGCTCCCCACACCAAATAAAAGGAGAGAGCTCACAAGTACGTGGCATGTAAATTAAAGCTCTGCAAACATTTGCGAACAGTCACAGCTCTATCACAGGCAGCAACAGAGACTTCTGTTGTGAAAAGTATCCCAAAACCAAAATCATATCTTCTACTACTTGGAGGGTTTTTTCTTACTCATAATTTTCATTTTCTTTTAAAGAAAAGCATCAAGTGGCTGAAGTTTTAGTACCAGAGCATGAGGGTGTGTTATTTTCTCTCTTGTGGTCCCTGGCAGTGCTCTCTATGGCTCCGATGCAGAAAACAGGCAGGGTTTCCATCCCTGCTCCCTCTAGACTTGCTTTATTTCTAGCACTGTGGTGTTGCATCTCTGCTGTAAAGATGGCAAAAACACTTGCTGATCTATCCTGCGAATTGCCAGTCCTTCTCCATTCCCCAGATGACAGTAAATTAAGGTAATGAAAGTCAGTTATTTCAGTATTTTACGTGTGCAAATTGCATTATCCTGGGTGTGTCATTTCCCGGTGTGTTACACCATGGTCCCTCTTGAGCTCAAACCACAGGGGACGTGAGTCACTACAGAGTGATCTACAGATGCTTGCCCCTTTCGCTGTGGCTGTGGCTGCCTGGCAGTCCCTAATCCAGTTCCCACAAGCCCACGCTGCACAGGAGCAGTTGGTTTGCCCAGAGTTTGAATCGTGTTGGACTGTAGGAGCTCTCGAGAATCTTCTTGCACTGGCGTGGTGAATTATAGGTATCCCGTTTACCAGCCAAAAGGTGACCGTTATCCTCACTGATTAATACAGAGACAATACAGAGCACAAGTGTGATGAGGAGTGGCTGAGGGAACTGGGGTGGCTTAGTGTGGAGAAAAAAAAGCACTTTAGGTAGTGCTCTCTACAACTACCTAAAAGGGGGTTGTGATGAGGAGGGAGTTGGTCTCCTCCCAAGTAACAAGTGACAGGATGAGAGGAAACGGCCTCAAGTTGTGCCAGGGGAGGTTTAGATTGGAGATCAGGAACAATTTCTTCACCCAAAGGGTTGTCAGGCATTGGAACAGGCTGCCCAGGGCAGTGGTGGAGTCCCCATCCCTGGAAGGATTTAAAAGCCGTGTAGATGTGGTGCTGAGGGACATGGTTTAGTGTTGGGCTTGGCAGTGCTGGGTTAATGGTTGGACCTGATGATCTTAAAGGTCCTTTCCAGCCAAAACGATTCTGTGATTCTATGATTCTAAATTCTAATTCTAATTCATATAATACCCAGTAGCAGCTTGCTTCAGTCTCTAACTCTGTTGTGTGGGGATCCAGACCTACTTCTGTCCATGCAAACTGCTCTTTTTGAATATTTGGCTGAATATCTAGGTTAACTCTGCTCTCTGTACTTTACACAGATCTGTTGCCCCTGTGTGACAAAGTGATGGTTGAGTTTTGCCAACACCTGTGAATCAAAACCTTTTCATCCAAAGTGGTTTAAACCCTGTGATATGTCTTTCAAAAATATCTCTGTTGTAACCTGCCATCAACACGTTTTATGTTGTTTTGAAAAAATTAGCCGCTTGCCCTCCGTGAGTATGGGCAGTACAAAGTTCACTCTTACCTACATTTGTGGAAAACCAAACACAGAACCCAGTCTTCTTGTTTTGAGTTGTGCTACACCCGTGTCTACCATGGCCCCAGCTGTGAGCTATCACATACTTGATCGCTGACCTCCATGGACAGTGTTGCAGACCTCCTTCTAATTTGGTGTTTTATTTTTGACCTGATTGGAGTTTCCTGATCATAGAATTATAGAAACATTTTGGTTGGAAAAGACCTTTAAGATTGTTTGTACACTTGCTGAATTTGGTTCAGACATATTCGCTGTGCAAAGCTTTGTATTTTCTTAATTTTGCTGTGCCTCATTCTTACCCTTGATTGCTTTTTCATTTAGTTTCTCATTTTTTTAATTCAAGTGTATTCATTGCTCAGCAGTCCATGCCTCCCTCAGGCAAACTGTGGACTTAACCTCTCATTCCTTTGAGGCATCCTTGCCCTCCATTGCTTGCATCCATTTTGCTTTTTCATCAGCCCCACAGGTAGTCACTGTCCTTCCACGTCCTCATTATTTAGCTAGTTTTAGTTCTCATGATGAAAACCTTAAATGTAATCTCTGTCACTGGTAGCTTCATAGCACTTTCCATCAGAACAGCTAAGGCTAGGCTTTTCACAGTCCCAGCTGAAAATCTTGGGCAGTCAACAGTTTGGAGGGCTTGCAAAAATGGTAGGAGGAGATCATGCCGTCCACTTCTGTGCGTGGAGAGAGGGAATATTGCCTACTCTTGTGGCTGATGCTGGGTACAGACACATTGACTCTAAATGGCGTTTTGCTCATCGTCTTCAGCACGAGTCCTCAGTGCAATCAGGGTTTTGTGGGTATGTTTACACAGAAGAATATAGTTCAGTGTAGGGACACTTGAACTGGTGCTAAATATATTAGTTTTGGAAACATGAGATGCAAAGCGATTAGCTCAGTCAGATCTCTAATGCTATGGTGAGATTGCTTGTGGTACTCATGCTGCGTCAGGTATCTTTGCACTGAGCTGCCATCTCAAATGTCAGAATTTCCTGGTGTCTTAAAATATTTGGGATTTCCTGTGAGGCTCTGTGCTCGAGTTTCTTGAACAGAAAACAACCTGCCTCACTGTCACTTCATTCTGTTGTGGGGTTTGTGTTGCCCCTAATTATTGCAAATAAAAATATTTTAATTATGAATAATTATTAAAAAATGAATTGATACTGATTATCTAATACTCCTTGGATGTTTATCTTCCAGCCATAGATGAGAAAAGGAAAGATTGTATTATGTTGAAAGGTATCCTTTGATGCCCTTTATGTCCTAGTCAACACTTCATCCCATTTAAGCAGACTAGTTGAATGTTGATGTTAATTCTATTTTATCTTTCTTGGGAAGTGATTTTAGGTCAGGTTTTTCAGACGTTGCATGTGAATATCTGATACAAGGTTTAATCCAAATGTGAAATGTGCTACATGAAACAAAACCTTTTTTCTGTATAATAGTGGTTATAATCCAGAAGCTTCCCACCTATGTTTCCAATTTTGCTCTTTGTGCTAGTCAAAATATACTCCTCCACCACTTTACTACTACCATTTCCCTCTAACATGTAGAGCCAAGCTTGTCCCTGGTATAATATGATATGGCCAAGCGTGTGGTGTAACCAGACGGGCCCATTTTCCTGCATCCTCCATCCATATTTTACTTTTCATGGAACCCATATTATTTTATTTCTTCCTTTTGTTGTGAATAGACCATTCCTGCTCATATTTTCATACATTTTTGACACCTTTTCTAAGGGTTTTCTCCCAATAAGACAGCAAGTAACCAGCTTTTCTGGCATGATAGCACAGGTGAATTGGACCTGGACTGCCACAGGTAGATTTATGTTTCTTTCTTTCATCTGTGCTGTGTCTTTCTAGATTGCTGTGCCTTGAATATTTATTTCAAAATGGATTGGAGTGTTTGAAGTGATATTAAACTATTCAAGTAAGCGTTTGCCTTTCTCTTGTTATCTAATTTCATTGTCTTCAGGGACTGAGTCTGGCAGACTTGTCAGGAAAGGGGAGTTTTTGGACACAGAGGCTAGTCAGCCTTAACTCAGCTGGGTTGAGCTTGATCTCAGCGTCTCATTGTTACCCAGAGGGTGCTTTACTCCTTTTGAGCCCCTCTGATGTTGTTTCAAGTGCAGTGTAAATAAACTTCCTGTTTCTGGCCTCCGTGGAAAAAAACCAGATCCTTGTTTTTTTCTCCCATACTCCTCTTATTGTTATCTCTGTTGACCCCTACGCTTGTCTTCACTTGTGCAGCAGTCTGTCACGTTGGAGACTCCTGATATTCCCCTTTCTTACTCTCTTACTCTCTGATCCATTTTAGTGAGTGTTTTCAATCACTCTCATCTGCAGGTCATTCATGCATACCACTGTTTTCGTTTTATTTTCCATACACCCTGTGGACACAGTGAGTCATATTTGCCTTATTTTGCAGAAAGAAGGAACTGCATCTTCAGCAAGATTAACCATCTGACTTTCCAATACCTCTGTGACATCCCTGTTGGTAGGCTAGTGGCATCACTTTCCGTTTTCAAAGAGAGTAACACGATCATTTAACACTGAAGTCTTCAGTTCCTCCTCTCAAGGGCACAAGAATTATGAAACGGGGAAACTGAGGTACAGTGAAAGTAAATGATTTTCCACTGACTTTAGGAGGACTGTACATAGCCTGGACTGTGTTTGTCAGGGCAGAGACTGTATATGGCTTCTGTGTTGGGGTACTATGTAGCAGTGTAGTGCAACACCATGACTGGGCCTGCAGAAAGATGATTATAAAATTATTAATGATGTATATGGAATTAATGTATATACTATTAGCTTATAACTTGAACAGGAGCTGGAGTCGCAAAAGCTGGGCTTGCTGTCACCTCCTAATGGACTCTTTGCTAGGGAGAATAAATATAGAGAAGGAATATGAGAACTGCTGGAAAAGGCGAGCAGGAAAAGTGAAGACAAACAAGAGAGGGAGCTCAGAAAGAAAAAGAAGTAATTTGCCTTGCTCTTGGGGAGGTTCGTATCTTCCTTTCACCCCTTCAAAGAAGGAGTCTATAGACTCCTCTGCTTCCCCTTGCTTGACCATCTGTGGTAGGCCAGCAAGCTGAGTCAGATTTTGGCTTAGCTCTGCCAATATAAAATGACATTGGTTTCTGTCTGGTTTTGTTTGCTTTTGGGTTTAGTCCGCCTCTGGTAGATGCAGGATGAGGGTAGTGCTAGCTGTGACCTTGAAAGATGAGTGGAAATAGCCTGCTGGCTGGGATTAAATGAGATAGGCTTGTTGTTTTTTTGGGGAATGGGTTGGCACTGGAGTGGCAGGTGCTCTTCCATGCCCTCTCCTCACACCACCTGCGTTATGCCTCTGTTGCCACTCAGTCCTTATTACCCATAGGTCTCATCACTGTGTTACCCAGACACTTGCCTCACTCTGCTCTTGTGCCTTGAAAGCACGTGGGTCTCTCCTGAATAAATTCTGCTGCATACATGGTCATGGCTTCTCTCTGGTTAGAGCCCAGACAGGACTGACAGCTGTGCTTAAGTCTTTTGTGTCTTCTCCATTTATTAGCTGTAGAATAGCTCCTTTTTAAAAGCCTTGCCTTCTTGTCTGAGCTGAATTCTCACCTTGCCTTCGTGCTTCAGAAAGGCAATGAGATACCCCTGCGGTGGGATCTCAGTGTGACGGCAGCACAGATACGAAACTTCTTGCTGCAACCTATCCACTTGTTCATTCTCGCCTTACAGTTCAAAAACCTCATAGCTGTTTGACATCCTCTGCTATGAAAACCTCTGCTTGCACAGGAATTGTTTCTTGTTTGGATTGCGGCAACAGGCTTTTTGCTTTGCTTCCTGCTGCTTCTTGACAGCCGGTCTTGACAAGCCCTTCAGAATCACTGCTGCTTTGTTAATTTTCTGTGTTTTTTTCACCCCCTCCTGCTATTCTTACATTACGCCAGTGTTTATTTGACCACATACTGATTCAACATTTACAGTTACCAATTAGGATCAAAATATTGCTTTGACATTTCCCTGAAACTCAAGGTCTTTATTGCTAAGACATCCAACGTAACGGAGTTTCTCTAACGCAAGACACAACAATGCTTATACTCTTATTTGTTAGGAGTAAGTCCTGTGATTAATGATGTCCATAAACCTTGATGAGAAATTTGCTTACAGTGAACAGGCAAAACATAGCATCACTTCACTAGGAGTGTTTCTGGTTATTACGTCTTTATAAAAGTCTTCCCTTGTCATCATCAGCGTCAGGTGTTGGGGAGACGTACTAATTTTAGAAGGAAATAACATTAAGGCAAATTGAGCAAATGGCGAAGTTCCACCATTGGTAATAATTGGTAAGGATCCCAGCCTTAAAATTAGCTTTTCGTTTTTTTTAAAAAAAATTTTGACATGAACTGTCTAAATATCATAGGAGACCTCTATGTCTACATCATTTCCTCTGCTTTTCTTCCCTTCTTTTAATCTTTCCTTACCCTCTTTTTTTTTGTTCTGCTTCTCTTCCTTTTCTGTGTTTCCATCCTGCATGTGCTTTTCTGTTGCAATTCTGATTCACAGAAGCTTAACTTAGGTCTTTTTTGTTTACCTGTTCAAGTGTAGTTAGTGCTGAGAATGAACGTGTAAGAATTTAACTACCATAATATGCCAAAGAAATATACTGATGGATAAGTTCGTGTCTCTGTTGTATTTTCTCAGGCTGTTTGCAAATTTGGCCACTTACACCTCACAACTGAGAGGATTAGAAAATTTTATGTTTTTAAAATCGAAATCTCCCAACTCAAGGCTGATTGAAATAAATGATAAAACTCTCAGGAATCTGTTTAGGAACATAATTAATTGAGGTCAGTGTTTTTAAATGTCTCCTCCTTGATTTCTACTCAGTCCTAATACTTCAAACCATTATTTATGGGAGTTGTTCTTACTAGGAGGAAGAGGTTTATTGTACCACCACACCAGAAAATGCAGAGCAGCAGCTTGGTCTCAGTCTTGCAGAATCACAGTGAGACACACAGTCCTACAAGCTGTGGAGTGTTTCTTTGGTGGTGTGTTTTGTGTGTATATAAGTCTAGGTGGTGGTAAACTCTTGAGTACCGGTTTGTTGGAAGTAAAGCACTGTACAGTCCCCTTTTCTTGTCTGGTTCAGGATGAGACATTTAGCTTGCTCCTGACCCTAAGCTGAGCTCTACAACTTTGTACTTTGTCCTTACCATGTAGAAGTGTCATACACAGACCCTCGCTTGCCCTCGTTAGATATTTTTGTACCTCAGCTAGATCCCCCACTCCGCCATTTCAAAGCTAAGTATTTCAAGCTGTTCATCATAAGACATAGCTATCATTCCTCAGTGTTAGTCTTCCTGGTCTCCTGTTGGATCTTACCCAAAATGTGCATGTCCTCCTTTAAACTTGGTGCCTCAGCTGCAGCACACACTGTTCCCAAAAAAGGTTTGATGAGAAGAGGGCATTAAAGAGTGGTTTTATAATTTCTGTTGCTTTATGGTCAGATTCACACCCCTCCACCTTTGAGCATTTACTTCCCTTTCCTTCCAGCTGTTACATGTGGAGTGAAGATGTACAAAGGGAAAGGACTTTACTGAATGTTTTAGTTCTTCATTTCATCTGCCTGAATATTGGCTGTGCTTTAGGAGAGTTCACCTCTGAAGGGCACACTGACACCAGCTATTTATCTAGATTAGTGCTCTCTATTTCAGTTTGTAAGTAAAGATCTAAGCCCAAAATATCTAATTTAAATCCAATTTAAAAGTATAATTCCAGCTTGTTTTTCCCGCACTTCTACTCTCCCTCCCCATGTGTCATTCAGTGCTGCCCTTAGCAATTAAAACATATTTTTAAGGTCATATATTTAGATGCCTTTTACAAAGACATACACATTCAAAAGAAACATGTTTCCATACCAGTTACAGCGTGGCAAAAAAAAATGTGTTAGACTGTGGTACATGGGAGAGAATCACAAGTGTTTATTTCAACAAGCCTAAAAGTGAAGGTGTCTTAGTAAAAGTGAGAATTTTCTCATATTTTCTTCACACCAATATTCTACTCAGAAGTCGTACCTTGGGCAGCCTCAGCTGATTAAAAACTGTCAGAGCAATGTAGAAGGTGTGGGACCCCTGACAAGGCAACAGCACTGCATTACCCTATAGACATTACAGCATAACCTGTACACCCTTTGACGTGATTCTCCAAATTGATCACCAAAGTAGCTCTCTCCAAGCTGAATGCAAGATGTAAGTGTGCGATATCATCTCATTCTGCTTATGGCCATCAGGATACTCTCTTCCACTTGTTCTGATTTTTTGGAAAACAGGAGAATTACATCGACATATTTACCTAAGTAGTAATGAGAATGGGTCTCCTATGAGCAAAAATTTGGCTTGTATATTTGAAACGTTCCCAATTTTATACTTAAAAAGTTTTTATTTGAAAAAGCAAAATTTGACCACTGGAGAATGTGCAAGAAATTAAACACATTTGAAAGATTCAGAGGAAGTTTTTCAATATTTTCACAGTGCTTTACTCCTGCCTTTTGTGGTGGGAGGCAGCTTGGGAGGGCAGGGGGTAGTTTAGGATGCTAGCTCTTTCCTCGGTTCAGAGTGTTGAAATGGCTCCCTACCTTCTTCCGAATTCCTTTTCCCTCAAAATGCCTTTACCAAAAACTCTGTTTTCAATTAAAAAACAAAAACCCAAAAAGATTAAAAGGCACAAAACACAAGAATAAACTTCTTAAATTCTTTCCAAGTATCTTGGTTTTAGGTCAGAATAAACGTTTGTGGTGACATGCACTGCACTTCACTTGGGTGGCGAGTTCCTTCTATCATGCGTGCCCACGCTACAAGCAACCCCAGCTCCCTGTACTGCTGATGGAGGATGGATCAGTTCACCATAGGGTGAAGGCCAGCCTTTGATCGGGTGAATCTTTCCCCAAACTAACTGCATTGAGACAATCTCTATGGATGTTTAAGAAGGCAGGCAATGAGCTCATGTGGAAATGCCTGCACTGCAGATACTTGAAGTTAGACAAGATTGTCTTAAAACAACGATGACAACAAGAAGTTATGTGTACACATTCCCACAATGCAGAACAAATAAGCTCCTACTGTATGTTTTTGGAGCTGTTTAGAGCTACTCCCCTTTTCTGCTGCAGGAAGCAAAGAGGATTTATTTTAATGCCTCATGTCTTTCCTTCTCGATTTCCTAAGCTTATAACTGCTGCCAATTACACTAGATGATGGATGTGGTATGAGAGATTCTCCAGTCCTTGTAACAAGCCTGTTGACCAAGAAAACTAGCGGGGTCCTGGATGCCCTTTCTTTCGGGCAAAGTGGGCTGGCAGATTGCTTCCTGGCTGTCCCCGTGAAGTTAACTTTCAGTATTGGCAGCACCAAATGTTCGCAACTCAGCTGCCAGGCTTCTGAAATCATGAAATGGGGTTAAAATGGAGAAGATTAAAAATAAAAATCTGCAAGATTCTTTTTCGTTGACTTCTGAGATAAGGGAAGGATTTGACTTGTGCTGTCAAATGTTTTTTCAGACCCAGCGTTTTTAAATACATGTAAGATTTCTACCCAACTATAGGTGTAGTTTCCAGAAGACTGCATGCATCATGGGTCTTGGAATGAATTTCTGAAAGTTTGGAAAACAGGGAGTTATGATGATTGTGATATTCATTGGCTTAAAAAATATCACCTTCCCAAACAGAGAAAAGAAGCAATATAGTGTCACTTAGAGAAGTCACAAATGACAAATCCTTTGCCAGCATGGCCAACAAATCAGAGGAAGGACCAAGTGCTCACCATATTTAACAACTACTGTAGATGTAAAATTGAAGTTTGGAGGGTTTACTTCTTTGGCCCGGCAGTTTTCTACATAAATCTCTGGCTTTTTGCACTTGTGTCTCTGGGAATGAAATTTCCACCTTGCTCCACACATATATATGTTGTTTATGAGCACAGGTGATTACTGGCCTTCCAATTCGGTTGGGGAGTCTGGTGTTGTTTTCAACCAAGGATTTGTAGAGTCTATGGGAATTGAAAATTAATTGTTTCCACTACACTAGTAAGATGATGTCTTGTGGTTCTTGGTATCTTTTTATTATTTTTGATGAATGTGTCGTAGTCACATTTCTGTGTTAAGAAAAAGGACATGAGAACTCATGCTGACAGACTTAACCTAATGAATGATATCAAATATCAACTGCCTCGTTTTCTTGCTAGAGGGCTGCAGTTTAGCTGGCAGAATGGAGAGCAATTGGCAAATTGGACCGGCACCTTTAATTTCACGGATGACGGAGCAGTGAAGAGTGGCAGTGACACAGGCACCAGGTACCAACACCCGAGGGAATGACTACAGAGATCTCTCTCTCTTTGTATGAACCACAAATGTGAACACAGGCTGTATGAAAAATGAGATTTGCAGTTTGCTTTGGCTGCTTGGTCCTGCTCACCATGGCACAGAAGATGCCAGGGATGCCCAAGGGCTGTGCTATTTTCCCCCTTCAAGGCCTTGGGACCGTTTTGGAATATGCCATAAGCATCCACGCAGTACACAGGAGGATAACTTATGTGTCCTGGCTTCTCCTGTTTCCATTACCCCACCAATGCTATGTGTCAATATGTGGCAATGTGGAAAAGTGGGACTTGGGTGGGCAATGTCCCAACGTGACTGTATTGATGCATGCAGAGCACACTGCAGAATCTGACTCAAGGCTTTCTTTATAATAGAATAGATGTTCTAAGAAAACATAGTCTAAATTGAAATCTTTCCAGGGCCTAGTAGGGGAGAAGCTTTCTATCAAGATAAGACCAGAGTATTTCCTTTATTTACACTATTTTGAAAATATGAGAAGCACTGTTGCACTTTTTGTACTTATTAATTTGTAGTAAGATCCTTTCGACTAACACATATCTGAAGGATCATGAAGAGCCATGTGCATAGTTAAGAAACTGGATGTAGTTGTGCCGAAAGAGTTCCATGGCTATCACGGGCCATCTACATAAATCTGTGAATTGCAGTTGTAGAGGTTAAAAATCCTAAGTCATGTGTAGTATCATATTCAATAAATAGCAGGGAAAGCTTAGAAAGACTGTAAGTTAAAGAAAAAATAAAATAAATAAAAGAAGCTTACATTTAATACCCATGTATAAGTAGTACTCTCTCTGGATAAATTACATATTTTGTTTAAAATATTGCCAAAGTATATTTTGGTAACCATACGCCCCTACAGCTGTGGAGCTGATAGCATTTCAAAGGCAAGCGGAAATACAGTCTGACCTGCCAAAAATCATCCAGACTCACTGAACCGCAGCAATGCTGCAATTCCTGTTACGGCTCTTCTCTGTAATGTGATCCTGTATGCGTGCTACCCTTCATTACTTAAGGTTCCTTATAAAAAGAACCAGCTTCAGCTGCAGTTTTTCACTCAGAGCAAGGAAAAATGGTTCATTCTATGTACGTATGTATGTATGTATCTGCCTATCTATCTACCTACCTCTACTTCTGTTGCCTTGTTTGCATACACATCTACAGTCTGTATATGCAAAGTCTTCAGCTTAGGCACTTGCCCTATAAAAGAACTGAATGTGGCACAAAGACAGATATCTTCTTGAAGACACGAGAGAATTAATATAGATTTCACCCTCTAGGCACCCTTGACAGAGACAATTGAATCATCATTGATTGCAGGATGGGGAACCAAAACTGAACAACAGTACTATTCTCAATCTGTTTAGCCACTTCAAAGACAAAGAGGTTCAGGATGCAAGTGTTTTTTAAACAAACAGGCTCAAACTGCAAAAGTTAGGTATAAATTTCAAAGGTTATAATGTCAATAAAAGATGCAAATTTCAAAGTCCATGTCGTGTTAATGACTGTGGAGCTGAAAGATGGGGATTTTGAGTTAGGAATAAGTCTAGCTGCAACATATATTGCACATACGTGTGTTAGAGATATTATTTATCCATTTGTCTATTGTCTGAAAGCTGAGAATACAGCAAAATAAAAAAGAACTGTATAAATGTGGAGGTGAGACTGGAGGTGAGACTGTGTGGTGAATAACTGCAGAGCGATGTCATAAATTGTTTACTGTTTACCTTTGATCACCTTTTTTGCTGTGTTATCACTAGACATCTCCTGAGAGTCTTAATCTGACACCAAGCTTCAGGGTGTTGATATCAACTGAAAATAAACTTTCTTCTAATGAATAATTCTTTCCACCAAATGGAAAACTTACAGACTACATTTTACCGACCTGATTTTACTTGTATGTATTTGCAAGTCTCCAGAGAGATGTCTAAAGTGCACAAAACTACTTATGTGTCAGCATACGCACAGTAAATACATTTCACTGCATGGCTTTGCAGTTTATGGTGTGTTATCACCTCCTTTTACCTTAGTATACTATAGCTTATATCATTTATATATCTATAAGTATATAGATACATGTTTATTCATACATTTGTGGTATCAACCCATGTATATTCTATAACTGCTTTCTATCTTTTAATCATATAACTTAATACACGGTGTAGAGACACTGACAACTCATTCTGTAGGAGTGATTTGTTTTTTGAGATGTTATTGATGTGTAAGTGTTGTCATGTGTTTTGTTATGCCTCCCAGGTGGTCATATGGATAACAACATCAGCAGCTTATTTCAGTCAGAGTGATGAGAATGGGCTTGATTAAAACAGCCAAACAGCAGTTTGTTAAAAGTTGGAAGAGTTCTGATATGACATTGGTAAAATAGGACTCACTGCAGCATACCCCGCTGCTGCTTGTCAGGAGCTGATGTTGTTTTGATACAGTGACTGAGAAAGAAAAGAAACACCAAAGTCTCCCCAAAACTACAATTCAATATACTCTCCAATAAATCATTCTGGGGGTGACATATTGTACAGTGGAAAAGCCTCTAAATGAAGATGCGTGGCAGTCTGTGCAAGAGAACACCCTTGAAGCACAGGGGGTTGTGGTATTGCAAGGTGGGCTTATGCCAGGTGGGTGAACAAACTGCAGGAGGTAGCCTGGACTTTGCTATGTCATTTAGGGCTGTTTCACTATATCTCCTGTTGTTACACCCACAGCTATTGCAGTAGAGCTGTACTGGATAGGGTATTAGACAGAAATTTTGGAGAGTCTTGGCTCCCAAATAAGTGGACAGATGAGAAGGGAACACTGTGGCATTGGCAGGAGTGGGTGTTTGGTCAGTTCACGTTGCTGGTGTGAAATTGGACAGCAGAGCCAAGTAATGCCAAATGATCTCTGTGTTGAGACATGAAGACAGGGGATCAAAATCAGAATGGCAGTGAGCAACCAGTGCCAGTTTCTCAGGAGCTTTCATAGTCGTGACGAAAAACATATCCTCAAGGTATCACAGCTGTCTTCTTAACTGTACAGATGCATAAAATGCCTGTGAAGTCACGGGACCAGATCAAATAAGGAATCCAGAAAAGGAGCGCCTCTGAGATAAGAGAGGTGGATGCACGTGCTTTTCTAATGTTACTTGGGTGGTACACAGATCTATTGATGAATGGCTTCTAGAGGACAGAAATATAAAAGCCACTCCTCTTCAGAGGAACATCAAACTTATGCATTTAGGGATGGTTCGTGGAAGCACTTTTGATTTTTTTTAAAGTAAAAATCTTTATTTTAGAAGGTAGGCAGGGTGTCTTAGGAAACTACCCTTGTCTTGGTGGATGGACATTTCTGATGCCATCTATTATCAAAACCCAGAAAAACTTGTAACGCTGTAAGGAGACAAATCGAGCCAAACATTTCAAAATATCCTTGGTGGACAATCAGGAGGTTAATGAGTTAATAGCTTTTAACCTCAGCTACATGAATCTCCCGGGAAGCATGCGTCCTGGTACAAGAATTGCAGCTCCTGAATTTTCTTTGATTACTCTGGTTCTTCTAGAAAGAAAACCAGCCTTGAACTAAAGGTGCCATTTCTATCTTTAACTTCCAGGCGTTGGATGCTATTTTTCCTTGCTATACTGTATTAAAAAGCTTCCTGCCACTAGTAATTGCTTCCTGGTGCAGTGTCTCCCTGCTCAGTCACCATATGTTTAGATTAAGCTTCATATGCCTCTCATATTTTTTAGAACCCAAATAATTTCTGCAGGTCCTTTTGTAACTCTTGCCAGCACCTCAGACCCTCAAAAGTGAAATATCAGAACTGGATGTGGTAATTCAGAAGAGCTATTACCACATAATGTATACAAAGACGTATGACCATTTTCTCTTGCTTATATTTTCTTTTTTTTCATGTGACACAGTTTATAGCGACACATTTTGTTCCTAGCTACAGCCACATGCTGAAAGTTGGTGATCAGTTAGACATCTACTACATCTAGTAGCATTAGAGATGAAAATGGTAAAAGATTTAAACCAGTTAATACCAGTGACATTGGCATCAGCAGGTGGTAGTCAGGAGGAATGTGAACCATCTTTTTTTATATTTGTCGTCTCCAAGGAGGAGGTAGTCAAATAGTTTCATCAACCTGTATAAGAGAAGACTATTGCTTCTGCAGCCTTCTCCTTTGTGCCCACAGCACCTTCTCTTTCAGTTCAGTCTTTCAAGCACCATCTTGTTTTGGACAAGTCAACTCAGGCTCTCAAAGGGCAGAAACAACACATGCAGCAATGTGATTTTTTTGTGCCACAGCTCTAGTAAAGTGTAAATTAATCTAAGGTCCTCAAACATTTCTGCTTCACTTGCCAATTCTCAGAGCAAGGGGATCTCATTTAACATCAGGTTGCGCCAGGGGATGTTTAGATCAGATATCAGGATAAATGTCTTCACCGAAAACGTTATCAAGCATTGCAACAGGCTGCCCAGGGCAGTGGTGGAGTCCCCATCCCTGGAGGGGTTTAAAAGACGAGTAGATGTGGTGCTTAGGGACATGGTTTAGTGGTGGACTTGGCAGTGCTGGGTTAATGGTTGGACCTGATGATCTTAAAGGTCCTTTCCAACCAAAACCATTCTGTGATTCTATGATCAGTACATCCACAGGTGTTTTCTTTTGCAAGGTGTAGTATGAAAGTTCGTTATGGTTTCCATCAACTTCAGAGGCTGCTTTTGTTCTTGGTGGTCATCATGTAGTCTAGGCAGTGTCTATGAGAGCAGAGCCCAAGGTCCCTGTTACTGCCTGCCATGGACTTCCCTGTCAATCAGCCTCTACATCAGCTTCTTATCTGCCAAATGGGGATCAGGCCTTCCAAACGGGGTCAGGTAGTCTTAGGAGAATATGCCATGCAAAGTCGTAGAATGCACTCTTGGAGGGAAAAAAATCACTGTATTGATGTCAGGCCCTTAAACCTTTTGACCAAATCTTGTAGTTTTTGATGTTGTTACATAGAAATATTAACAGAAGCAAAGGCTAGTGGGATTTGGTGGCTCACTCACAATGGGCTCTCTGATAAAGTCAACACCTAGTTTGCTCTGCTCTGGATGAGTTTTCCACAGCCCCTATAGCCATGATATGCTCCACCTTAGCAGTATTTTTGCTACAAGGGTCTGAAGATCCCATGCTGGCCTTGCCAGATGAACGTGAGTCCCTGTGTGCTTGAAGGAGTGTGCTCTGGCACACTTGCAAGGGTCCTGAGTAGCGAAGGTGAATGTAGATTCGAGGTTGGCCATGGATCTGCCCGTACTGATGAGTACAAGCACTGCTAATTAGACAGTTCTCTGAATAAGTATTTAGTAGAAGCCTGCAGCGTTTGGTTCATTTATTCTCATTTCTTAGTCACTGGAAAATGTATATTTTTGGAAAGATCTTTGTTTTTCCTGCAGGGTAGGTGGAATCCTTCCTGTGATGCTCTGTTCTCTTGCAGCATAAGTTCTGCACCCTCTCTGCAAACAGTGCAGAACTGGCACTTCAGGAACAAGTGAAATGGGAAGGCGGCTTGTGCAGGAGAAAATGGTCTTGTTTAAAAGATGCCTGACAATTACACTCAATTATATTTTAAAAACTTTGTTCAATATATCAGACAAATCAGTGCTTCAATCCAAGTGTCACTTGAAGGCAGGATTGAAGCCTCAGGCTTTTTAATTCATGTAGCATGATCAAGAAAAGCTTGCTTGCAATCAAAGCAGGAGCAGGCCAACTGCAGACGATCAAAGACCTAACAGTTATCTGGTAAACTGGGAAACCAAATCTGTCTCTCACCAGTGAGCTCAGTAAGCTGCTCAGCTGGAAGCGAGGTTGCAATGGGAGACATGAAGGTTAGAAAAGAAGAAAGTCACTGTTAGTCAAAAATAGAAAATTACAGCGTGAATAGCATTTAATTTCTGGGCATTCAGTACTGAGAGCTACAAAAAAAGAGTCCTCTCTGAGAACTTGCAGCTTGTGTGGTGTTCAGGTACAGGATTTGATCCTGGAAAAATGTTGTAGATTTGAAAGGACATAAAGCAGTGAGTGGTGTGTAGTGCCCGGCACCCTGGGAAAAGGCAATCTCTGTGCTGTCTGTTGTGATTCGGTTGTAGCTGTGTTCCCTGTTGTAAAGAATCATGAGTTCTTGTGTTGGTTTTCCTGTAGACTTGTGACTTTTGAGGGATAAAAGTTATTCAGATTTCAGCAGGGGAAGCGAAGGCAATGCAGGGAGAGGACATTCTGGCGGTGACATATCGATCAACTCTATTTTATGGATATAAACCTCGACTGTCCTTCTTGTAAAGCTGAAACACAGCCCTTTTCTGTAGCAAAAGGAGTAGCATAGTCAGGTTTGTCGCTTGTCACTAATCAAGAGCATAAATCAAAATAAACTGCACTACACCCTTGCTTCTTAGCTGGATATCAGACTGAGGAAGATGATGGGGAGGACAGTTTCCATTTGTGCTAATTAAGCTTTCTGACAGGCAAATGTATCTTCGTTCACAGGGAACTACATGGTTTAGAGTGGGAGTTAATAAGCAGAAGCAGCACTCAGAGACCAGGGAGTGGGTGAGACTGATGCTTCCTCTGGGAGAGCACGGGGGGCTGGTCTCCAAGTTCTCTCGGCAGGACCAGACCCTGCTGAGCGGAGGAGATGGGTTTAAAGGACATCCGCGGGGGTTGAGGGAACCCATGTTCCTTGTGCTAGAGCCCGGTGTTGTGCAAAAGCTGTATTCTGGGAAAGTACAACATGAAGCACTCCTGCAAGGAGAGGTTGGCCGGTGCTCCAGGGAGATGCCTCTGCTAATTTGCCTCGGTGTCTGTAGCGGGAGGGGGATTGCTGTGAAGCAGATAAATAGCATGAACACTCCTGGGACAAAGAGAGGGAATATTTTTTTTTTTTAGTCTATTGACCAGTTACTGTCTTGAAAATTCTTTAATGGTGTTGTAGCATCATTAATGCTTGCAACCTAAGTGCTGCAGAATCAGTAGCATTAACACTAGGGAGGCTCGGTGTTTGGCTGTCTGCTTCAGATGTGGTTCAGGGCTTATGAATGACAGCCCAGATGATGATTATTCAGTGGCTCAGGCACACTGAGTTAGTTTCAGTCGAGCTCACCCTGTGGCCCGTAGCATCTTCTCCCCACTCAGTGCAGAAGTGACACCGCCGTCAGTGTCCCCTGCCTTTGCCAAAGGAGGCACGTGTCCCATTGGTAGTGTGTCATCCAGTCTGTTTCACAGGACCTCCCTCTGCACTTCCACGAGGTGCCAAATGGTGGATTCGACACTCCCAGTGTCTCTGCTGGAAAAGCTGGAGTTGTTGTGAGAGTTAGAGACTTGCAGGACAGCCCTGTGCTTTTCGAAGATGTAGGCTGATGGAATAACTCTCCTACAAATGCACTACTGCCTCATGGATTTCCTTTCAGATCCAGAAGCGGTTTATTTTTTACCTAATCCTTTCCTCCTTGCCCTTCTGCCTTTTTGGTAACACATCCTTTTTAATTTCTATTTTTGGTTTGTGGGTTGGGTAAATGGGCAATGATCAAAGGGAATGGCTGGGACTCAGGAAATTTCATCTCTGTTTCGTAAAATGACTTATTGTCTCCAGTGCCACGGGCTGAAGCCAGCTTGCCCCTGCTGTGGCGTTCCCATGTGATAGCATGTGCTGTTTGACATCTGAGCTGCAGTCTTCTAACTTAGCAGCAGAGCCAGAAGTATGCAGGAAAGATAAAAATACATGTTAATCTAAATTTTTCCCATTCTTATCTGTGCTGAGGCACATACAAGGTACTGGATCCAGTGTTAGTTGAAAGGCGAGGATAAGGCTGATTGATAGCCATTGGTATCCCCCTTATGCTTGAAGAGGTAGGAATGGTGTGTAACGTGCTGGGTGTTGCGTGGGGATGTATACCTGCCTCTAGCTATTCTGTAGAACGTGCACAATCAGGGTCCCCATCTTATCTAATCCAAAGAATCAAAGTAAAAATGGATACCACAAAATCCAGTAACGAAAATGAGTATTGTAGAAGGACAAAGAAGTTGTCTGGACTGGTAGCCAGAGGGCACTCCTTCACCCCTGTAAAATTCTGTGACCAGTAAGAAGTCCTATGGTGTTGGCTCCCACAGAGAGAGATTTCAGTTTAATTTGGGAAATTTATCTGGAGTACATCCACACAGGGCTTTGACCTGGTGCAACCAGCTGAGCTCTTAATCCAATTTCAGTTGGAGCAGCTTTCAAAATACACAAGTTGCTCAGCTCCAACTCTACAAGCCAAGCATGCAGGAGATGTGCCAGTGCAAGGGATTTCAGCTACTCTTTAGTAAAGGCTGAATGTCCAGGTAAACGATTGAGTTGGAAGGAGAGCCCAAGACTTTTGGTAGAGACCAGGTGAAGGTTTATGTTACATGAACTTTATCTCCCTTCTGGAGGCTGAGGAAGTCTTTTCCCAGATTTGTCACTGATTATGGAGTGCTTTAAATATGTATTTTCCTCTACAAAACTCATAAAAATATATTTGTTGCCTTGAAAACTATGCAAACACATTTCCAAATAGTCACATTTTTTAAAGATTGCTGAGCTATTGTTTTTTTTCAGACAATAATCAGTTTACTTCTTTATTGGGAATTTATGATGGTCTACTGCCACCTTCTAGGCATGATCTTCTTCTTTTCAGTCTCAAGATTTGTACCTCTCACTGGATCACAGAAATGATTGGTTTGGGATTTGGCAAAGCTGAGGTAATGAAAACCTCAGTGAGAGGTGGAGGAGACACATCCTAAAGCAGCATTTGACAGGACAGAAATGCTCGCGGTTGGTAGCAGATTTCTTTGAGAAGCTCTTGGGCTTTTTCCAGTAACATACTATAGTCCCTTTCTCCCTTCTATAGGCTTCTCTCTTTCCTGCTTTATCAGATTGATTTCTGGATGTACTGACAAGGCAAAATTCAGAAGCTGTTTGGTTTTAGATGCTCATGGCCTTTGGAGGCCCTGTGGGAGATACCTGGAGATGTCATTTTCTGGACAGTCTGCCTTCCTACAGTTCCCCTGGGAGGTGTGAACGCTTAGCACTTCTCCAGAACAGATCAATTTTGAATCCCCCAGAATTTTGATATTAACTATAAACATGAAGTACTAAGGACACTAACAAGGCTTTCCTACTTAAGGATTATATATTCAGACCTGAACAGACATTCAGGTCACACATGAATTTTGATGTTATTTTAAAATGATGCAAACCCAAATCATTACATTTCCAGTGATGGTTTAAATAAAGCTCTTCCAGAAATCTTGTATTTTTCTTTCGTATTGAAAATTCAGAAGGTAGTTTGGAGTTACAGTCTCATGAATTCTGAGATTTTAAAGGATCCATCCAAATAACTTGCTCTAGCCTTGGTCGTAATACCTGTTCCTCCAAGTCGTCTCCTCCTATTTCTTCATTATGCTCATAATTGCTGTATGGGCATGCGCAGTTCTTGGACATTAGGTTTTAATACAGTCTTCTAAGGATAAGTGGCGAAACTGGTACAGAGTATGGTTTAAACCCTTAATCTTTTTTGTCATTTCAATACAGTCTCATTGAATTCACTGGACAGCCTGGGCTTTCTCTGGCCCCTAAACATGAGTAGCTACCATTGTGTTCTGATTTCCCTTCACTCAGTCTAATGGCTAAGGTGATTTAACCAAAAAAGTAAATATTTATGTCTAATAATTAAGAATAGCACTATCATTTGTACTGCGTCTGAGCATTCAAATCCTTTTGTTCTCAAAACCATCTCAATTTTTTTGAGAAGAAAATCCCAGCTTCCCTTCCCCTCCAAATATATCAAAAGGGTAAATCCCAACAAAAATCTCAATTGCGTAGAGGTATGCAACGGTCTCTAGAGACCAGATGCAACTTCCAGCACTTTGCTTTCCACCTAAGAGCAAAATTTAAGGAACTGATTTTTAAACTCTCAGCACATTCATACACCCAAAGGATGGGAACAGTGTTTGTTAAGCGATCAGTGCTTTTCCCCTGACTTTCAGTGGCAGCTGCCATGTGCTGACTGCTGGAAGAGGTAGCTGGTCCCTGTTGATGCCTACAAGATAGGTGAACTCTTGTAGAGGTGGACAAACTGGACATGGGTGGCTGTTCTACAATCAGCAATGACATCTGTGTTTTCCTGTGAAGTAATAACCTGCCTATGGGCCAGACAGTGTAGTCTCAACTTAGGCACAAATCATAAATGACAACTTTAAGCAAATTTCCATTGATGTATAAATTAAGTATTCCAGTCTAAGGCTTATTTATAATCTTTTTTTCTTGTCCTTCTTCAGGTATTTTGAGTTTTATGAAGGGCCTTTGGAATACAACTCTACCAAATGCCTGGAATTACGGCAGGACATCATTGAGGTGAAGGTTTTGTCTATGTAAGTATGAATGAACGTTTGCTAAAAGGTTACTTTTCAGGCAGGATGAAAATGATAACTTACAATAACATTGTCAAAGATGCGAGGCTTAAGAGATCCCATCCATAGGGATCTCATCAGGGATTCCTGAGATTCTCTTATATGTGCAAGTAGTCACATTTGATCTGAGAACCATTTGAAAAAACTGGAGGCATTTCACATACATTGCGGCATTTTGGTCAGGCCCATTATCACTGTTTAGAATGAAATACAGTGTAATATTATTTGTAATATTAAATTCCAGGTCCTTTACTGAGGGTAATTGAAGAGTAAGAACAGCCAGACTGACTCATAGCAAGTGTCCCTCTAGCCTAAGACTCTATCATTGACAGTGGCCAGCAGCGAAGGCTAAGAAATGAAGCGAAAAAGTTAGCCCTTCCTGATAACAAATACTGGCACAGGGACTTGCTGAGTGGTAGGTGGTGACTAGACTACAGTAGTCAGAGTGGACAGTAGACCTCTCTCTTAATTTGTTTAGATCCTTTCTGAGCCTGTTTGTACGTTTGACTTCCACAATTTCCTGCAGCAGTGAGTTTCACAAGTTAATAACACTCACTAAAAGGTAAGAAATGAAATTCTGAGAAATAATAAAATATCTGTATTTTGTCTTCTATGGTCCTGTATGTACATCAGAAAACAAATGAGTTGAATGAGATGTTTCCATGAAGCCATAGAGATGGAATCAGGCAAAAAAGTGAGGTTGCAAATGGAGCTCATCGGACAGAGCAAAGCAGGGTATTTTTGTGTTGCCCTTTTGGATTTTCAGCATTGCACTGAATTTAGGTACTTAGGTTATGCCTAATCCCTTACCATATCTAAAACCAGTGGTTTAGTGATCTTACCAACAATCCACAACGCTTGTTAAGGTCTGTAAAGCTCACTGAGAATCTCAATTGAAAGTGCAGCTGTACAAGTGCATAGCATTAAGTAATCAACGCTACAGCAAATATAGTTTGTTGCTCCAGGTCTGCATGAATTTTGAGCGTGTGTCCCTCGCTGACTTTGTGCACAAAAAAATGTAGGTTATGTCCTTGTCTCCTGTATTTGGTACCAGATGAAGGATATACGAGTCACAACTTTGCTCTGCTTGCTGACTTGCAGTGCTTAAATATAAAAAGAAGGGGTGAGAATGTGACACTTCTGCCAATGTTCTGCTGAAGACGGGGAGTTTTGAATTGCTTTTCTGCATACTTATCAGATGGTACAGAGCATTACTCATTTGTCTTCATCTTATCCAATGGCACATAGAAGGTAGTGGACTCTTGCTCAGCTGGATAGAGTCAGCCTTACTTTTTACGATGGATGCCATTTGACATTAAGCTCTTTTACTATGCTGGGCTCTTCTGATGTACTTGCTTCTAATGTGCTACATTTCCTAAGTCAGCCCTTACGGTAATGGACGATTTCCAAGTTAATGTGCTCTGGTGGGCTACAGAAAGTACAATATGACCTAATTCCTTCCTGTAACTTCCACAGCCTGGGAAACAGTAAGTTCTACTCACTTTAAATATATAATTATCTTAAAAGTCTTTGCTTTATTCAAACGTTCAAAGCCCTCAAGCCTGAGGAGAGCTCATTAAGACCTATTAGTCTTGAAGAAATCTCAGACTTGAAAATTTCCTAGCCAGATTATGGCATTGCTCCCTAGCTCTAGATACTTGCAAGGCCTTCATTATCTCTGTTGTCCAAATACAGAAGAATATGTATGAACTCTAAGGTAGAAGTGGTTAGAATTGATGATATCACCAAAAATGTGTCATCCTGTGTCAACCTATTAGAAAGAGGAGTATCATTTTTTGATATAATTCTATTTATTAACAGAGAGGGAGGAAGAGATCTTTATGTAAAGAGCCTTTCATTTCCTCTTACTGTCACAGATACTTATCCCTACGTATGTGCTCTTGCAGTTTATAAAATGGATTTACCAACAGTGCTCTTCGGTAGGATCTCACGAATTAAGATAACCTCACCAAAATATGATGGTAGTTGGCCAAGATATCTAAAGTATCCTCTATTCCAATGCCCCCTCTCCTTTCCCCTTCTGCTAGGTGCAACTTTTCCCCCCGAAGCCATTGTAGTTGCCAGACACTCATCAGCTTCGCAGCAGGCTATGGACAGACTTTGGTACAGTAGATGGTTCTTGCTTGATACTGCATTTTTTATCCTGAAGAAATGGAGAATACCTATCAGGGAATAGAAATCAGTCCCGAACATCTGAAGAGCTTCATCAGTACATGTGTATATATAGCATAGAGTTGCTATGTCTGAGCAGAAAAAGAAATAAAAATGAGAAATAATGCACTAGATAGACTGACTGGTTTGCCCTATCAAAAACCTACTGCGTGGTACCCTGGCTGCAGCTGTTTTAGGAAAGGAAGCCTTTGTAATAAAGTGAATTTTTATTTTCTTTCTTTTTATCTTTTAGGGTGAAACAAACCGAATTGTTTGACAGATGGAAGAGCTTACAGGTGTGCAAATGGGAGATGAATGTCACAGAAGCTAATTTATTCAAGTAAGAATTGTCCACATTAATGAGACTGAGTAAGATTTACTTTAGTTTGAGTTTAGCTTCCTGTAGAGAGAGATCAAACCTTCATATGGGTAGCAAGAGTAAGCATTCTAACACTGTTACTGTTGGAGTACCATCCTTTTGAATAAATATGGACTTTTTTCTACTTTGAAAAAGTCAACAGCAAGAGTGAAAGAGAGCTCTTCCGGCATGTGGGACAGTCTTCCCAGGAAAGGCAGGGAACTTGGTATGGGAAAGACTTCCAAGTGTGATTCAGGCAGAAGTGAGGATGGAGCCAAGGCCTGATGGCTGCACCTGATGCATCAGCCTAACTCTCTGGTGGTGTAAATGGTGATATCACTGGTGATGCTGCAAATTTGGCCTATAAAATGCTCTAAACTGGATTTTTTCTGTAGTGTATTAAGTACTGTCAGACATTGTTTATGACTTCCTTTTTTTTAATGGCTTCTCAGCTATTACTCCCTGACTATTTAGATATCTTTTTCTTGTCTTCAGGGACCTCTTCAGTTTGTTTCTGTAGTATTCTGTCTTCCTTCATGTGACTTCCTCTTTTCCAAAGGTCCTTTCAAGATACAACTTGAAATTGGTCTTGTGAAGGCAATTGTAGAATGAAGCCAAAACAATATTTGAATGCTGCACATTGATATATTCAAGGGCCATATTTGAGTAGGTCTAGAGAAACCACATTATTTCAGAGTAAGGGGAATATAGTCTGGTTAAGTCTGTAAGTCACTGTTATGATTCAGAGCTGTTGCTTAGAATAAGGCCCCACAACTTTCTCCTAAATTCTCTTGCATGATTCCAGGAAATAGCTGTCACAAGTTAATGAGAGAATGTGAGAATGCATGTGCTGAGTTAGTCATTAACATCTTTAAAAATAACTAATTGTTAGTCCCAGGCTCACAGCAGTTTTTCCAACACGAGCTCCACACGTGAGCTTTTTAGGGTTTTTTTTAGTATATATTTTTCTGGAAATTACTTGATGGACAGTTATCAGAGCCCATTTTGAAGACAAGAGCCCTTCAGGATTAGAGCCTACTATCTTAAAGATTGCTTGGAGTAAGAGTACTAATGATTGTCCCCAGAGCACAAGGAGCACATTGAAGTATGGAGGCCATCCCAGAGGTGGGAGCAATGAGAAAGGACTATCTAAAGACCATCAGGAAGACCATCACTCTCTCTCAGGCCACCAACACCAGCACATTAAGCAAAGAACCCCTCTCCATCCTAGACAGTGCATTGAGAGAAAGAAGAGATGAAAGACTCCTGTCGCCCCCTTATACCTGCCTGACTGATATATCACTGCTTAAGAAACTCCCACTGGTACCTAGATGTAACATAACCTTTGTTAGCTGGTTCCAGGAACAGTAATCGTGCTAGTCATGAAAAAAAAGAAGTTCAAAGTCTGTTTCATTTTTGTCTTATGGGACAGAGACTTCAGCGTGTGAATGTGTAGGGAAACTGTAGTCCCTTAAAAGCAGACCACAGTCTCTGAGTTTGGAGGTGGACTAGCAGGAGGCTAAAAGGTGGTGGTCTAACAATGCTGAATTGTGAGCTTTCCAACTTTGCCCGTTCTGGACCATCAGGTGAGGTGGGCAGAATCCAGCAAAACTTAAATGGCAGCCACTTAAGCCGCAGGGAGGGAGGAAGCACAAAAATCAAGCTAGCTTTTGTATCTGGAGACTAAGGAAAACAATTTCCTTGACAGTCTTCCTCCACTAGATATCAGAGGTTTACATTAAAGAATGTGCCTCTGGAATACCAGTTGGACATTAGATTAAAGAACAACATCTCTTTCTATTCCTTAATGCAGAACTAAGGAGTGTTTTCCTATCTTAAATATCACAATTCAATCCCATTACCTGCTTGTAATTATTTAATGATTTCGTTATTAGAAATTATTCATTGACTTATTCAGTCTCAATTATTACCTTGATCTGATCATCATATTCTGTCACTCTGCATGAATCAAGTATATAATAGTAATTGGACATCACTGAAATGTTTGCATAATTCCGTATTTGCTTTCTGGTGCTTGTAATAAAGCCCATAAAGCAGACTGGCTTATTCTTCCAACTCATAATGAGGCCACATACCCGAGAGGCAAGGTATTTAATCTAGGTTATTTGAGAGCCATTTGGCTTTGCCTTCATGTTTGTGCATTTGCCATGACATGTATTTTTCATTAAAGGTATAAGACGCACTGGCTGAGAAACAAACTGGCTCTGGAGCAAGAGTAAGCTGAAGTCAGGGCTTTCAGTTACACCAGTAAAAGGAGAAAAGCATTCAGGGGAAGGTGGGAGCTAAGAAATAGACCCCTATTTGGAAAGCTGCTTTTCCAATTTAAATTTAATATAAAACTTACGGTAAGGGGATCAGATCTGAATGTTTTTTCTCTCATGCTGTGAATCCCATTTTTGAGATTTCAAAACTGTTCTTGTTTGCATTGGAATACCTACCATTTTGTCCCAGAGACAAAGAAAACTTTGGCCATTTGTCTGAGATTTTGGAGTTGAAGCCATGACCAGTCTGCCTGGCACCCATCTGTCAGGGCCACATCATCTTCCTGATGCACATATGCAAGGTCAAAGGCAAAACTAAGACCTTTAAAAGTTTTTGTTGTAATCAAAGTGTGCTGTGCTCCACAGTAGTCTGGTCAGTGGGGTAACGTCATTAGTTATTTCTGTGTTTAAGCCCCTGCCAAGCTTCCACCTCCCCAAATGAATACTTTAGTGCCTGCATTTCCTGCCCAGTGGTGAGTAAATAATTTACAAAACGTGGAAGACCTCTAAAGCAGAGAGCAACTAATTTATTAGGATGGTTTCCCTGGGTTATTGGGGGCAGAAGCTTAGCTTTGGGGTCTGTAGCAGGGCAGAATTTGCAAATGTCTTTCCTGCAGCCTAGAGGAGACAGGTACAGGGATCTTCTTCTGTTTTTGTTTTTACCATAAGTTCTCCAATGAAGGAAAATTTCACTGAATCTGAAATTTTCTGCAGGAAAATCCAGCAAACCACGATTTTATCCCTCCTATGGTGAAAAAGTTTCTTTTTGCTGAAAAATACCTTGTTAGGAGTGATAGTAATTGCAAATCCTAAAGCATGCTATCAGCTCCTTGATCTTATTTCTCTCTTTTTCATTTTACAGGTCTACTTTATCAAGGTGTTGCAATGCCCCTGCCTTTCTGTTTACCACCCAGAAAAACACTCCCTTGGGAACTAAACTGAAATATGAAGTGGATACTAGCGGAATCTTCCATATCAACCAAGAAATCTTCAAGATGTTTCCAAAGGTGCCTCATACCTCTGTTCATTTGCAGAATCAATTTCATTCTACTTGCTGAATTAGATGCTATCCTACAGCCAATCATTTAGCAGTTGGTTGTTTGACTTTTCTACAAACTTCACTGCTTATACCTTGAAACTGTTTATTTTTGATATTATATTTTAGCTGATTATCCTATTTTCTAGTGGTTGTCTGCTCTAGTATGCAATATATATATATAGATATTTTCCTGCAGAATATTACTGGCTTAGCAGCAAAGTGGCTGATGAAATAACTTAAGAAAGCTGAATAAAAGAGGCACTTACTGATCAGAACTTTTTAAAAGTATAATACTCACATACAATAAATCCAATATTTTGTGTAGGTCTGCTTTTTTAGGGGCATGATTATTTTATCGTTCATATTCACAATGACTAGTTAGTCATTATTATATGACTAGTAGTCATTATACTTATTTCTGTTTGCAGCTTATCTGTGAACAAGCTGCACAATTTTAAAATATATTCATCATAGTGATTATTCAAAACCTTTTCAGCAAACAATCCTTGACCTGAGGGTCATTCAGAGTTATAAACTGTGGGCAATTCCCATTGCACATAGTGACTGATGTGTAGAAATGGGCTTATGTGACTACTGATTTATCATAGGGCACATGTCATGAATTTAAAATCGCATATTTGGAGGGAATAAGTGAAATTTGTCCCTTTCAGAAAGTGAGAAAAATATTCAAGTTAAGTGCTTAGATTTGTGTCATTAACGTTGTCCTTCAGGTTCTAACCACTTTTAATCTGTTTGCTTTCTGAGCCCTACTAAGTGGTAGGGTAGTGCTGTTATCTAAGTGTGCATGAGAAACTGGGGCAGAGCAAGGGAAAGGCTCAGATCCAGGAAAGCACTCTGGCATCTGGAGACGTGCAACGAGTGGGTACATCTAAGTCCAGGAGTATAATCCTCAAAACCCTGCCTAATTGCATGGATGAATGCATGAAAGACTGGTCACCTATGCTTTTGCTAGGAATGTCCTACAGCTGCTGTTGTATTTATCCAGGTATGCCTTGAGGATGCTTTGCAGGCTCTGTCCCATGCTGAAGTGCCTTTGGGACTCCCTGGGCAAGAGCTATGTGGCCAAAGCCACCCTCTGCCTAGGAGCAGGGCTGCAGCATGGTAAATGTAGGTGATAAAGGGCTGAAAGCATGGGAGCAAGACTGTAAGGGCAAGAGCCTTGTGCTGAGTGTGGAGACCTGGCTTCTGATCTCCCCTTTCAGGACTGCCAAGGCATTTTGTGTTAAGAAATCACTGGATAAAGCACAGACAACTTCACAATGCCTCTCTTAGCTGCTACCTTTCTCAAACAACAGGTGTAATTGCATGCCCTTTTGCCTCATGGCTTATGAGTGCTACGGAAAGCTCCTGGGAATAATCACATAGAAATGTCAGGCCACTGTTGCATCTCTCTGTAGTTTGCAGTATGAAATTATTGATAAAATATGTATGTACCAAAACGAGCGCTCTCATGCTTATATAAGCACGTCTCTACATATTTATAAGGTGTAGCGTGGCTCAGTTCTGCGTCAAAACCCTCTCACCCTAATGGCCCAGTTCTGTTCTCAGAGGCACTGTTTTCACTCTCTCTGGCTTCAGCAGCAGCTGCAAGTCTGTGTATGAAGACAGAATTTTGCCTGGAGATTACAGAAAGATGCATCCTACATGAGTCCAAAAAGGTGTCTGACCAGCTCTAGGTGCTGCTGGTAGTACAAGTGCTAATTAATAATCATTTTTTAATACTATTAGTACAATTAGTGGGATCAAGCACTAAAATTTGGGCTAGGTTCTGATAAATAGCTGTTATGTGCTGTCTGACTTAGAGAGACTTCTTGGGCTTTCCTAGCTGCTCTGGGACTGTGTGCAGACTTCTCAAAAGCAGAACATCAGAGCCTGAGGAGCAAGCAGTTTGCAGGCAGCTCAGAAGGCAATGCCTGGGGTATGCTAATTTTATGGTTCATGCCCTCATGTGGAAATCAGAAGGGAAACCAAGTTTCTAAAATGACTTATTCCGTTAAGTCTGGACAAAACCAGGTTATTGCTTTTTTTCTGAGTTATTTTATTGCTCTGAGTTAGTTGCCTGTACTATCTCTAATTGCACAGAAAACAATCCCATCTGTTTATGTACACCATGGGAATATTGCGGGCCGGAACCAGTGTCAACTTCCTATGATTAGTGCATCTGCAGTAAGATGCAGCTGCACAAAAAGAAAGAGGAAAAAGTAAAAAAAGAGACTTGTTGCCTCCATGTTTCTGGATATTTAACTGTTTCCTTGCTGTGATGTTGCAGGATATGCCGTACCACCGCTCCCAGTTTAAGAAATGTGCAGTGGTTGGGAATGGAGGAATTCTGAAGAACAGCAGATGTGGCCGAGAGATTGACAGTGCAGACTTCGTGTTTCGGTAATCACCACAGCACCGTTTTTTCTTTTTGCCTGTTTTAATGACAAATAAAGGATTGCAAAGCTATTCTCTCTCACATGGAAACATGGGATTTGCCAAACTGGCTACATCAAGCCTGCTTCTGGCACAAAAAGCGAGGTTTCAAAAAAACCACCTCACTGTATAGTATTTATTTAAAAATTATGTTTTGAGGAATCATTTCTCCCTAACTCCATGTGGCTAATAATTGACTTGCTGACAAAGTTTGATGTCCTCATTCAATACATCCCCTGTTACTCAGGTTACGGATTTATCCTTCCATGGACATTAGCTCAGGAGCAGTGTCCTGTGAATGTGGCCATGATTTTCTGGGGCAGTTCTGAACCAGTTACAACCTCTATTATGTGACAAGCAGCTTGGACAGATGTTAATAGCTCCACTCTGTGCAGCTCATGTTTCTCAGAGAAGTGTTTCTGAAGTGGTACTGAGCTCAAGTGCTGGATAATACGCGTTACAGTACTCAGTACTGTAGACTCCAGGGTGTGCAGAGACTCCTGAATATCTTTGAAGGCTGAGTGTCTTCATACTGTGCTCCCCACCACATATGGAGTTATCCAGGTTTTGCATAGACTGGGATGCCCCACGACTTGCGTCCCTGGATAACGGAGTTTAGCAGCACTTTTATCATCCTTAATATATATGGGAAAGATTTTTTTATTATTCATATGCATGACTAATCCCTCTGTAAATCCTGTTAAACTCTTTGCCTGGGTCATGGCATATAACAGCTAGCTCACAGATTCATGACCTGTTCCGTAGAAAAGAAAAATCTTTTTACTTTTGTTGGCCTATTTCTGATCTCGGGTATGTTGCTGTCAGTGTAGAATAACTGTGCATAAATCAATGAATTTCTTTGATTTCACACCAGCAAAAATTAGGTCAGATTTTGGCTCACTGCATTCTTAATTTAATTTGGCATCAAATGAGAAATAAAATTTTACAGATCCTACCTTCCCTCTTCGTTGTTTTCAGACCGTTGTGTCTGCCTCTTGTGCTCACTTTATAGAAAACTATTGTCTTAGTTTTAATCTGTGAAACTGAAATATGAATAAATACATCAGTACTTGTGTGAAAGAAACTGCTGGTTCATCATCTCCAGAACATGTGGGACCAGCGTTATGCACAAAGTCATGCTAGTGTTTAAGAGCTTAAGGTCTGCTGACATCAATTTTAAAGTAAAGCTTGTTTTTAAGGTCGGGTCTGAACACATCCGCTTTCCAGTCTAACACCAGTTCACAAAACTGTCAGGAATCACCATCTTGGTCACCAACAAAATAATTCTTTCAAATATTTCAAAAACTGCATATGGAGCACAACTAACATTCAGTGATACCTTCAGGACACCTGGGAAGAATCTTTTATTGTCAAGAAGCTTGTGGCCAGCAGGATGCAACCAAAGATTTTCTATGAAATAAATCCAGATAGCAATTAATTATAGTACAATAGAACATATAAAATACACCCATATGAATTGCATTTACTGGTTGTTATTGTCTATCTCCATCTACTGGCCAGAGCAGAGATCTGTGATGAAACACGGTGCATTTAGAGATGGGACTACTCTCTTTGCAGGGATGAATTTTGTGGAGTCTTATGGCAAAAGTACAGTTTATGCAGCTTGTGTCATTTTTGTAAGGAATTATCACTTTCAACAAGTTCAGTCTTTCTTAATCCTAGTGGGCGTTTACTGTTCAAAAATATTGAAGCTAAGTATTTGAAAACCTTTGTCAAATATAATCTAATGAGAACAGTGCCCAGTGCTAGGTGGAACTGAGGATGCTAGAGGACTTCAGAAGGACGTTGCTTGACCTATCAGAGAAAAGTGCTGGAAATAACATTGCCTATGAGAAGGATGAGGTGGCTAAAAAAAATTCTCTGACCTGATAAAGAGGGACTCTCTGGAAGGTAGATGTGAACCTCCTGAGTCTGAGAAGGACTTTGAAGGATTTTTGTGCATTCCTCTGCTCCCCCACTCACCCTGTCCCTGTGACTGAGAAATTACGATGGCAGCTGAACTTTAGTAATGTGAAAACACTGAGCATCGCTTACCCTAGATACCTTCAAGGTTTTCTCCTGTTCAACTCTGAACTTCAAAAATATGGAGGTGTTTAGGAATTAGGCACAGCAGTACTTTTGAGATGTGGGGATCTTAGCAGTGATGGCTTTTATTGCGGCTTGTAGATCACTTCAAAAACTTCTCAAAATGTCAGCAAGTATCTAACACTAGATTCAACTGAGTGTAAAACTAGTTGCAAAGCCACTTATGTTGCCTCTGATAACACATAATGAAGCTTTCTTTTCATCTGGATTTCCTATGGAAGCAAAGCTTGTGTGATAGCACGCGTGCGTGTGTTTCAGTAACTTCAGCATCTCTGGAGGGATGCTCTAAATTTTGTGAGATGATGAATCTAGGTCAAGGCCAAGGTGAGCAGAGGCTGGGCAAAGTCAAGGTTTGCAAATCTTCACAAGTTTCCTCCTAATAGCTTTGACATCCTCTGGTGAATCTGTAGAGTCAGAATTGCTGCTCTTACACTGCACTGGGAGATACTTGTAAAGTGAAAAGGAAGGGAAGCAGATTTGGATTAATTAGGACTGAACTGATTTGTCTCTTGTGGAGCATTTCCCCTAAATTCTCTTGGGTATAAACCAAAGCATGTTAAAGGCAATGTTATACATATAGTTTTATCTATCAATTATTGAATACAGCTCAGCTGTTGCTGAGGAAGTCTTTGATTTTATAGGCTGATTGTCCTCGGGGCTTCATCCCATTTCTTGTCTTAAACTGCCAAAGGAAATAGCTGAACTGCTATTAAGGAAATGCAATGAGTAAACGTTGGCTACATCTGCAAAAAGGGATCAGCTCTGACAGACTCGGGAAAGAAGAGAGGTCTTCATACAGCCCCTAGGAACTTGTTACTTTAATGCATAGTTTGGGCATCAACACGTTTGATACAATTTTTAATTCTCAATCTGTTTCTGGATTTGCTGCTTGGAAGAAATGCTTAAATCTGTTCTACTTGCTAGTCCTGAACAGGTGCAAGGGATTTTTTAACTTTCTTACTACTTTCTTTCCCTTACAGATGCAATTTGCCTCCTATATCTGAGAAATACTTCACGGACGTTGGAGTAAAGACGGATGTCGTGACTGTCAATCCCAGTATAATTACTGAGAGGTCATTTCTGTTTTTTTTTGTATTTTCATCTCCTATTGCTTTTCCAAATCTACCTTTGATTTAATTCTAACTGTTACAGAGAATTTTCTTCCCAATACTACTTTAAACTGACACTATGAATCATACATTTCATTCTTAATTGAAGTTATTCAGTATATGGAATCTGTAACAACTTATAGAAATGTGTTAAACACTTAGACCTGCACATTGGTGGTAGAAGGTGAGAAGCTGATGAGCTGGTATTAAAACAGAGCCATCCTTCCCCTGGAAGTCTTGTGCCGTGCTTGCAAGCCCCAGGCAATGTCTCAGAAACATTTAGGGTGGAAGCAACTGAATCCAACCCTAAATGCTTAAATAAAGTAACACACATTGTCATATTTTTTTAAAGAAATATCAGTTAACTTTGTAGCCAGGGTTGACTGAGTGATTTTAATTTTTTGAATACCTTAATGCCACCTTGCTGACAGGTTTGGGACCATGGGACTAATTATTGCTTTCCTTTCTTGCTGGGGGAATGTGTTTCATTTCTCAAGCAACATAAAATCATTTACTTGCATTGTGGAATTCTTTTAAATGTTACAGTTGGACATTTTGGAAATGTTTTTGCTCTGCTTTGGTATTTGCCACTTTTTTATACAGTTCTGCACTGCATAATGCACTATACAGCTGACCAAACATTGAAAAAATTACATAATTACAATAAAATGCGAAGCGAGACATTATCAGAAATGTCTACAAAGTTTGTCCACTATTTAATGTGTATTGTCATAAGAGGGGAGAATATGTATTTTTTTGTCCCCTGCATTTTTGCCCTACATATCATGCTGATACTTTAGCTACAAATCTAAATATATTCCCCTCGTTAACTGAAACACCATTTCAATTATCTCTGTATCAGAAATGTTTCTGTAAAAGCCCATTGGAGGCTTCTTGTCTGCTGGGTTCAGACTGAGTCCGCCCTGGTCTGACTATCACTCACATCCTTTTCCCTTTAGATTTCATAAGCTGGAAAAATGGAGGAAACCCTTCTACGATGTGCTCCAGGTCTACGAGAACGCTTCCGTGCTGCTGCCAGCTTTCTACAACACTCGCAACACAGATGTCTCAATCCGGGTCAAATATGTCCTGGATGATTTTGAATCCCAGCAAGCTGTTTATTACTTTCATCCCCAGTATCTCATCAACGTCTCACGCTACTGGCTCGGCCAAGGGGTGAGGGCCAAGCGGATTAGCACTGGACTGATCCTGGTGACTGCTGCCCTGGAGCTCTGCGAAGAGGTCCACCTTTTTGGCTTTTGGGCCTTCCCCATGAACCCCTCAGGGATTTTTATAACTCACCACTACTATGACAATGTGAAACCTCGCCCTGGTTTTCATGCTATGCCCTCAGAAATCTTCAACTTCCTCCACATGCACAGCAAGGGGATCCTGCGGGTTCATACAGGGACCTGTAGCTGCTGTTGACGGGGACACTTATTCCTCTGACACAAAAGTGTAACAGGAACTCAATGCCTGTATATGGTGTAGGAGGTTTTATTACACCCTGAGATTATGCAATAATTGTTTAATAGAAATTTCCTCAAGGCATTGCATCCCACAGGATCTAGGATACCAGCATCTTTCCTGCTAGCAGAGTTGGGTCTGTAACAGTGTAGGAGAAGAAAAACTCTGTCCCAGGGTATACAGTGCCCTGGAAAGCAAGTCAGATAAGCACATTTCCAGTAGGTTTAGGGATAAACAGAGCACATTAATATTGTTATCATCTCACTATGAAGAAAAGCACCAAACTTTTGAGGAGAATCGGTGATGGAGAATTTTAGCACAGACTGTATGACTTTACCTAGGTTCCTGAATCGAGGACCTTAGGGCATTGCCAGGTTTTATTGAAAGCACTGTTCTCTGGCATTTGTTTTTTTAAAAATACTCTTTAGCATTATAGTTTTAAGGGGAAGTATATAACTTGAGGTCTTTGTTCTGTAATGTCACAAAGTATTGGTGAAAAATAGCAGGTAGATGTGATAGGAATAAACATGATCACTTAGGAAATTTTTCAGCCAGGGTAGAAGAGAATGTTAAACTCCCATTCACAGCAACAGGTAATGGTGTTGATCATGGCGTGCAATTGTTTTAGAGTTTCTTTCTTCTTCCTTCTTGTGTCTTACGTTTCTGGTCTCCTCTGCTGATCATGTTTTCTTTCTCATTGTCTGTAACGCTTTCCTGCTAGCTAACGCATGAGCAATGTGTGTGCTTTCTCCTACAGTGACCATCTGAGCTTCAGATTGGAGTCCTTACTGCAGAAACATGCTCCTTCACACTTCTGCAAGTTTTTCTCAGGCTGACTAGCAAGGAGGTTACCATGGTTAGGTTTTCTGAGTTGGTTTTTTTTGATTCAATTATCACAAGATAAGATAGAAAAAAGCATTTCCTCTTTGTTTTTTATTAAAGACTTTGCAAGAGTATCTGAATGTTGATTCACTGTTGTGAAGGTCAAGTTAAATACTTTCAGGTATCTGTGATAAGTACTGGCAGGAAATGAAGTTAAAGTACAGTGAAAATACTTTGTGGCTTGGATTATGATGCTTATTTTTAAATTATGCATCTCAAGATGTCAGATGTCTTAAGGTGGCATTTTTGTGTGTTGCGAATGTTATTAGGATAGTAAAAGGGCTGATGTAGTCTTTAAAAAGTTACCAATGTAACTCTGTCAGTTATGCCAAGCTTAATTTTTCACCTGATACAGTTAAACTGGCAAACTCCTGATGCAGAAAAGATGCCACATATTGCTGGAGTTTGTTTTGGCTGCTGAACTGTGGTGTAGTAGGCTGCTGGTATATGCTCTTTCATACTGGTGTGACTGCATATGCAGGAGGGTGAGGTTTGCTGTTTCAGCTGTGCTGGCGTAGTTAAATGAACAGAGTTTCCTCGTATAAGTTCTTAGTCTGAAGCACTTGGGCTGTTGTCCAGTGCCTTGTCTTGTCTTACTTAGATTACCAGATCTTTCATCAAGGATTTGGAGTTTAAAGTGCTTGTTCTTTATGAGGGATACTTTTTTTGGGAGGGGGAGAGTTTAAATCCAAATCTGGACTTGGATTTTGATTTTATAATGCATGAATGCACAAAGTTTCCTTTAAAAGCCTCTGTGCTATGCTGAGAGCTGTGGAAGTTGCTCACACTACAGATAAAATGATCAAAAAGGAAGCGAAGCATGATGGTCACCGTTTCAAAAGTCCCTACTGACCAGCAGTGACCTGGATGGTATGTGAGAGTGTATTTCCTTAACTTTACACTAGACTCCAGAGGTCTGATTACTTTAGAAGCAACCCGTATCCTTGATAAAGGTGTCAGAGCTCAGTTGGGAAATACCAGCCAGGGGTAGGTGAAGGACCTGTGCTTAAGCTTTATATGTTTGTGGTGTTGTGCTTTTGGTCTTAAGAGTTATAGCTTGTGTTAGTGAGCACCACCTCGTATCGGCTAGCTGTGAAATATACAGCACCCTACGAATGAACTTGTAGATGAAATGGTTTCCTTGATTTAATATGCAAAAGAGATCTTTGTCTTTGCTGTGATTTGTAAATTTATGTGCAAAGGGCTTTGATAATGAAGTGCTGTAATGAAAGTGCTATTTAGAGAGCAATGTGACCCCGTGGGTTGGCCATCTTGCTGTGCATTAAGCTTTATGATAACAGGAATGACGCTGAAGCTGATACCTAGAGCCCCTACTCCTTAATCTGCCTGAGTATGGGACTAGTAGTGACTTCAGTATTGCTTTGCTGCTGCTGCTTTGCTAAGGTTACCTTGTTTATTAAGGGATTTTTCGTTACTGTGATGATTGAAGTGAACAAAAGCAACCGAAAGGAGTCTGATATGTTGTGAAAGATGCTTCAAGAAAGATGGGAAGGCACTTGAGGAGCATCCATATGTTGGAAAGAAATGGTGCAAATCCCTCTTTTTAGTTGCAAAAATCCTTTTGGAATTTTTGGACAGACAAAAGGATAAGCAAAACTGTAATTACAGTTAACCTGTATTACAGGGTCACAGACATTTCCTTTCCTTTGTTTGCTTCATATAAATGAGCAATGTAAATTCACCTAGGCTATACCATAATAAGTGCAGTTTTACTGTGTTTAGATTTTGATCAGTTATAAATCTATAGCTACTATATTTTTTTAATGATTATAAAATTTGTGTGCAGGATACTCGCACGTATGCACCAAAGGCCCAATCTTGCCACATTTATCTGAAAAGAGCTCCCATTCAAGTGGATGGGTATTTTATTTGTGTAGGGACTGCAGAAACAGGCCCAGACACATCTGTGCAGGTGTACATAGGTGTATAGTTAGATATAAGGAGTGATTTGCAAGCCAGAGAGATACTTAAAGAAATATACATAAAATAGTCCTTGAGATGAGATGCATGTTGCAACGTGTTTACTTTCTGATTCGTTTTTCAGGTGTTGCTCAAAAAATGATTGAAGAACTATGGCATTTGTCAGAAATGCCATATGCAGAAGCTTTCAGATATTTTTTAGCCTCCTTTCCTTGCACTGGGCACTGGAAAACTAGATTCCTGCTGCTGTACTGCAGCATCAATGGGGCAAACTGGAAATGGTGGCAGCTTGCAGGAGCAGGTCCTGAGGATGGATTCTACCTTCTGCTCTGTTCTCCGTAGGCAGCAAATAAATGCTGCCCAGGAGATTTTAGCTATGCAGAGGTCACTACCTGTGCAATGTTACGGTGTGATGGGTGAGCCAGCATTGACCAGCCTGAGCTTCTGCCCATCCTGCTTAAACGGATGAAAAGAAGGGCTGATGCAGAAAGAAGGACCCTCCTTGTTTTCTGCCATCATTCTTTTGTGTACTGAGCATAAGAAAATGCTCTTTTGACATCAAGATTTTGTCTGAGTTTGAGGCTGTTTTGTTTTCCCTTCTCCCATGCGGTCAAAGCTCCAAATGTCCAATCTTAACTTCCTTGAACAAAGGGATACCTGAGGGATAAGAAGTGACTGTCAGGAATCCGGGTGTGTTTGCTGCACAGTGTTATGGCAAGTAAATGGTGTGCAGAGCAGGCCATGCTTTCCCACAGAAAAGGCTGCAGGTCCCAGAGAAATCCCCCGATACAAAAATCTCATCTGTCCAAGAAGAAATGCTGTCATCTGTCTGGTACCACAGCCTGAGCTCAAGCTGTAATCCCAGCTCTGTTGCTCAGGATATGAAAACTGAGACAGGGAGAGAGAAAATTATAGTATTATGGTTTAATCCCCATCTCCTCATGTTATTTAGGAGAATCTCTTAAGAAGTTCCTGAGATCTGCATACACTGGCAATGCAAATTCAGTCAGAAAAACATAACTAGGACTGCTTCTCCTTTATTGTCAGGTCGACAGAGGAGGCTTATGAATCTGACAGTGCTTTCATCAAAGAGAAGGAAGTATTTAGTTGAAATAGTTTAGCTGCTTGCCTTTGATTTGTGAAATCCAACATTGCTGTTGGACAGAAGGGCTTAAATGGTGATAGGGCCATTATAATATTTTACCATATTTTCTGTGATTGCAGCAGAGTTGTCAAAGCCAGCTCATGAATTGCAAAGGGAGAGCCACACCGTGGCAGCTCTTCCTGCTGCGATCTCGGGGAGGAGAGGCACCACAGTGAGTAGGTCCGTGACCGCCTGGAAAAGCGATGTAAAGGGAACATGGGAGATTGCAACCATAGCTCTGGTCCAGAGACTTTAGTGCTGTGGAGTAACACGACTTCGATGATTGATAGATGAAACTTCACAGCTTGCAAAGAACAGGAGTAACTCCCCTAGTCCCTGACAAAAGCTGCCCCCATGCAGCCTCAACTGATGAGAAATTAAAGGTGACGTTCACTCGGGATGGTGAGATGTAGTAGATGGAAGGAAATAAACCCTAAGAATAGTCCAGTCTGTGGGGGTTTGGTGAATCAGTAGAAATGTTGGTTAAAACATTGGTGGTGACGCAGCGACGTGGGCGGACTGCCCGTGCTCAGCTTTACACGGCAGGAAGGAGCAATCTCTGGTTTGCGTGTGAGGGATAAAACACTGAGATGTGGAGTGAGAGGGAATCTGTCCTTTTTAATCTTAGGAGGCCTGGTGGCTTGTCAGGAAAGCTCTGAATGTAGAGAGCACAAGCTTGGGTAATGAAAATAGAGAGCTCCGACATGGTCCTTTCTCCCGTCTCGCTTGAGTGGAGAACTTTGGAGCTTTTACACATATACGAAGAAGGAAACATAGCAAAATTCAGCAATCCCTAAGGGCCAAATTCCCTGGGAAATTCTGGATTGAGCTGAGCTTTTAGAAATAAAGGAGTCCTTATTTATGCTTAGGGCCTTTTCCAAAAATCTGTGAAGTCTGTGGTAAGTTTGGTCTCCTTCAGAGCAAGCCTCCAGAAACGGGCTCTGATCATGGGCAGGAAGAGGAGCCTCTTTTGTTTCTTGCTCACTTGATTTCAGATACATTTTTTAAAACATTGTAGATACAGTGCAGTAGCAATACTGTGTTTTTAATGGTGTGCGTAACTAACAAACTTATCTGGAAGCAGAAATGTGACTGTCACTCTCCCTTCCAGATTTCAGCACTTTTTATCTTTTCAAACTCATCTATGCAAAGCATTTCATCGTGGTAGTGTAAATTGCCATATCAGATCACAAATGAACCCTCTGTACCTAACTGTATGTACGCGAATCACATGCCTTGAGAAAAAGAGGTGTTTTTCTACTTGCTTTAAAATACCAGTGTGGAATTTACCAGTGATATGAATGTGTTCAAGGCAGGATTCAGTCTGTTCCCTTTGAAGCCAGCACAACGTTCGCATTTGGCTTCAACAGAAAAAAAACATCGGGTCCAATGCTTGTAAGTCAAGCCATCTCCCAAAAAACCCTCCCAGAGTATTATGATTTTATGTCTTATTATCATTCTGTCTAACGTGGGTGAGGCTGCTTGGCATCCCTGTGTTGTCTGCATGGTACTCAAAATCAACAAGCAATTGTACTTAAGTGCTTTCTAAAATAAACTTAAGGGAAATCCAAATGTACGCTAGGCAATAGAGTGAAAGATCTTGGGTCTGTCAACACCTCCAATGCTCCCTCAAGCCATGAGCATCTGAGGAACGTCAGAAATATGGGACTGGGCCATAGTGGGAAACTTAAAGAAAGACAAATCTGCCTCAGCGCTTCAAGGATTGAAAGCTGTAAATATGTTACTGACATGTCTGACTTTCCCTTTAGAAGCCATAAATGTTCTCGGTGTTTGATCTTTGGGTAAGTTGATGTACGTTTTTAACTGTACTAATCACTGTAAGATGTGTTAGCATGTAAAATGATGACAAATTAAGCCAGCAAAATGAGATAGTGTGTTGGCTAGTTCTCGAAATGCCTCTTCTACCTGAAACTGTCTGATGGAAAGACACTGAAGTGTCTCCAAAGCTCCATACAGCTTATGAAGACTCCGGTTATTAACCATTTTAGCAGTGGGGAGCAAGCAGAATTGAATTAATCCCTGTTGGTTAACCTTGTGTTGGCCAAGTGATACACACTTATGTGTGACACTAGAGCCTGTCCCCTTAGAGATGAGGGAAACTGCCTGTACCTGCTCCATCTGGGACGGGACATGGTGAATTTTGCTTCATTTCTGGGTATTCCTTATTGTCAACCATGAGGTTCTTGATCAAACCTCTGCATTCAGCCCATGTAAATTGTATGAAACAGCTACTGTCTGTTGAATATGTCTCCCATTTTCACTTGGTGGAAAACAAATGCTTAGTTTGGAAGTACTGGAGCAAAACTGTGTGTCTTCACGTTGGAGGATCTTGGGCTATTACAAAATAAAGCTTATTTCATGTTTGTTATGTCTGTAAGGTGGTGATGGAGGGGGTGGAGAAATCCAAGCAGAGTCATGGTAGTTTCATGCTGATGTTAATCCCTCGTGTCCATTGACTCACCTTTCTTTTTTCCACCTTCCTCCCTGTAATTTTTGCTTGTTGTTTCTGTTGCTGTATTATGGTTGTAATAGAAAGCCTATCAATTGATGTAAGCCATAACTAAAACAGTAATCAGGGTATTTTATTTTTGGTCTGTGTCACTGTATTTGAAAGATGATTTAATTCTATTGAATAAACCACTTCAACAGTTTTATTGGAAAGGCAATTTTTGGGCCGCTTTTTGTGCCTTCAAACTCATTTCATATTTTCTGCTGTTCTGTGTCTCTGAACAGAGAGAACTGGAAGCTCAGCTGATGATAGAAATTCTATAACTGGAGAATACCACTGTAAAATTATATAAGGATATAACATCATATATGTATACAGATATATAAAAGTACCTGTAGGGCTATGCAACGATATAAATGGAGAATTTGGTATCATTCAGTGTTACATTCTGGGTTGTAGCCTACAATATATATGAGCACAGCAAGGTAATTTATTACTAGAAGTAGCACTCTGTTGCACAGACAAGCTTTGAAAAGCCTCTGCAATCCTTGGGTTTTGCCTGCTTACACCTTCCTAACAACTCTGTCCTTTACTGTTCTCATCCTTTACATAAACTCATCTTCCTCGGGTCTGGTCTATCTTATGTAGCTGCAGTCTTACAAGCTTACACTTCTGTCAATATTCTCAGCATCAGGAGGATTAAAACATAAATGTAAAACTATTTGTGCAAATACAGAAGAGCAGATGAAACAACTGTGTATTTTTTGAAATTGGGTGTTTTTCTGTGGCATTCTGTTGTTATAGAATCACAGAATCGTTTTGGTTGGAAAGGACCTTTAAGACCATAGAGTCCAACCATTAACCCAGCACTGCCAAGCCCACCACTAAACCATGTGCCCAAGCACCACATCTACACGGCTTTTAAATCCCTCCAGGGATGGTGACTCTACCACTGCCCTGGGCAGCCTGTTCCAGTGCTTGACAGCCCTTTCTGTGAAGAAATTGTTCCTGATCTCCAATCTAAACCTCCCCTGGCACAACTTGAGGCTGTTTCCTCTCGTCCTATCACTTGTTACCTGGGAGAAGAGACCAACACCTGCCTTGCTACAACATATAAACTGAAATAGGAGTAGGTGATGATTGATAGAGATAATATGATCTAGGTATTAGCAGTGGTATAAGAAAAATGTAAATGACTTTGAAGATGCAGAGCTGTGGTGAATGCTGGAGGAATCAGTTCTCATTCTTGCTAACATTAAAACTGATGGACGTACTTCCTTCCCCCAGCTGCTTGTGATTATTGTTAGTGATTATTCAATCAAGAAGAGGAAACGTGTGGAGAGGGAAAAATGAATAGGGAAATTGACACTGGATGATATAATTGCTGTCTATCACATTGCAAATTGCTCAGCTAAGCAAGCAATCAAAGAATGGTTCATTTCCTAAAGACTGCAGCATCCGTCATTTTCCTTTGCGGCGTTTGCAGCCTTTCCTCTGAGAAAGTCTCCATAAAAAGCCGTAGTGAATTACAGAGATGTTCCACCACAGTCTGCCTCTGACAATACCCAGGAGCGGGGACTTAGGCAAAGAGCAGAAGAAATAGGGTAAGTAATAAATGGCCCTTCTGCTGGTATTCCCTCAAACTGGCATTGCCACTTTGTTTTTTTGGCCTCAGCAATGCTATGTGATACTGAGCACCAGGACTTTAGCTCTGCGCTCGTGTGATGAAGTGATTCCTTTTTCTTTTGTGAACTGCTCCTTTCTCCCAAGATGTCTTTGGGTTGTGGCACCTGCTACGTGGAGCCAGGGCAGGTACTGACCTCCCTTCTTTCACCACAGGCATCACAGGCATCACCTCTATGAATAAAAGCTTTATAAATATCTATTTTTCTTTTTTTTTTTCCTTTTTTTTTTCCCAACCATCTCTAGAGCTGTGATGAGCACTGCTAAGCAGAATCTACTCCTGGGTGGTGAAGTTCTAGCTGTCAGGTAATTTTTATCACTTGGTTGTTTTCTTGCTCTAAGGCTTCAGTCATCTCTAAGCCCTCCCAGTGGGTCTGGCTAGAGGAATAAACCCTTTAAATCCATAAAGGTGGTACTGTCCATCACAGAGAGGGAAAATATTCCATTAAGTGAGTATAACTGCTGCCACAGGCACCTTTTCAGGTGGAGAAGACACCCTGGTTGCAAGGATGTCAATACCAAAGCTTCCTACGTGTAGGAACTCAGACACCACTAATTTTTTTCTGCACTTGAAAACTGTTGAGTTAGCAAGTTCAGGTCTTAACCAAGAGTTGGGAGCATGCGTATTTTGTTGAAGGTGGGATGTAGAAACTAGATGGCTATGTAGATCTCAGAGACAACGATACAGACCTCAAATCCTACCACTGAATCAACAGAAATGCTACAGGAGAGTGTCTCACTTTTTTGATAAAAAAGGTGACAACCCTAAGTATACATCTGTAGGTAGAAAGGCAGAGGTGCAAAACAGAACTCTGGAATATTTAACAAAATAATCCTTTTCTTGCCCTGCTTTTGAATGAGTGACGTGCACATGCCCCAACTCACTCAAAGTATTCATATCACCCAAACCCACGGTTTTACCCAGTACACAGGCACTGTCTTTTTCTCTCTCGGATGTGTCAGATATCATTTCACAAACCTGCAAAATCAACAGGCAGTTATTTCAGTTTGTCATCACCAGCTTTGATATGCATTTTGTTACAACTCGTGGAGGTGAAATCAGAGGTCTGGAACACCTCGCCTGCTCTTCTCTGCCCACAGCTGTAGAAAAACATCCTACACTAATGTCCTCCCTCCTTGCTGACAGCATCCCTCCAGGTGCTCATCCCTCTCTGCCTGCATCCTCCATCACCCTGGGGCTGATGGGGTCATCTTTGCCCTTTTCATGCGTTGCCTGCAACCCCTCTTCCTCTGGCAGCATCTCACAGGGACTTATCAGAAAGATAACGAGGGTTTGGCATTGGAAAAGGTTTCCTGGGGAGCACTGAATTCTCTGTTGCCAGTGGGTCAGAAATGAGGTTGTATGGAGGTCCTTGCTGTTGGGGTAGCTGGTCCTGCAGGGGAAGGACAAGGGGCTCCTGGATCCCTGTCCATCCTGGTTCCTGTGATTTGGTGCTGCCTTTTGAGACCTGCAGACACAGAATCATAGAATCATAAAATCACAGAATGGTTTGGGTTGGAGGGGACCTTAAGGATCATCTAGTTCCAACCCCCCTGCCATGGGCAGGGACACCTTCAGGGACACCTTCAGGGACACCTTCAGCTTTGGACCAGCCCCAGAACCAGACTTGGTCTGACCTTCTGCCTTGCTGCCTGCCACTGAGAATACTTAAAAGCCGGTCTTGCCTGGCATCTTTGCAACCTACCCCAGCAGGTTCCTGGTCTTGCTCAAGCCACCTTCTTTTCTAGTGAAGATGCATTTTTCTAATGAATTGCTTTTTTCTCCTTAACACTCAGAGTTTTATGGCTCTATAGTCTCTCTTGCCTTGCAGCCATATACAATGAATTGTATGTAGCAATGCAGATGTTGGGATTAGATGAATTTCCCTGGATCTTCCCAGGAAAGCCCCGCCGTCCTCCCATTGCTTCAGGGTCAGCTACGGCAGTAGTGCATAAGCCAGTACTATATTTGAGGACCCCAACATAAGAAGGACATGGACCTGTTGGAGCGAGTGCAGAGGAGGCCACAAAGATGGTCAGAGGGCTGGAGCACCTCTGCTCTGGAGACAGGCTGAGAGAGTTGGGGCTGTTCAGCCTGGAGAAGAGAAGGCTCCGGGGAGACCATCTAGCAGCCTTCCAGTACCTGAAGGGGCTACAGGAAAGCTGGAGAGGGACTTTTTACAAGGGCATGGAGTGACAGGATGAGGGGGAACGGTTTTAAACTGAAAGAGGGCAGATTGAGATGAGATATGAGGAAGAAATTCTTTGCTGTGAGGGTGGTGAGACACTGGCCCAGGTTGCCCAGAGAAGCTGTGTCTGCCCCCTCCCTGTCAGTGTTCAAGGCCAGGTTGGATGGGGCTTGGAGCAACCTGGTCTAGTGGAAGGTGTCCCTGACCATGGCAGGGGGGTTGGAACTAGATGATCTTTAAGGTCCCTTCCAACCCAAACCATTCTGTGATTCTGTGACTCTATGATTGTTGGTAAATGCAAGTGTTGAGTTTTGTCCCCTTGCAAGGTGGGGACACGTAGGCTTCAGGGGTACAACCTACCCTCCAGGTGCCTCTTCAGGTCATAGACAGACTATCTGGCTCTGGTTATATGATTATATATGATCAGTGTGTTACCTCACTCATCTGAATAAAGAATAATTCACAAAAATCAATGTATACAATATTGTACAGAGAGCATATCTTGACTCTGTGTCTGCACACGCCTCTTATTGTATAAAATAAACCTGCTGGTATCACGTGATTTAGCCGGCTAGCAGAATTCAATGTTTACACATCATCACAGGAAGAACCATGGTTGTCCACAAGTTGAAAACATCTAAACCACATCCAAAACAGTTTTGTGAACAGTGGAGCTGAGGAAAATTACCTTCTTCTGGATTTATGGGTCGTGGTAGGCAGATTTTTTTTTTTAAATAAGTGCAGCAGCAGTGGGTTTATCCCATATTAGACCTTCTAGGACTGATCTAGCAGTGAGATGTTATGAATGCTTACACGAACAGAAAAGATTAAATCAGATTTTCTGCCATATTAGACACCAGAGACCCCCCTCCTTGGTTGGGATTTCTCTTGTTTGCAAGTTCTCCAGTATAATGAAAGCACAAGTGTATGTGCACTATCCACAATAGCTCTTTATTTCCCTAAAATGTTCCATAAACTATCTAGGAAGAGACTGTCTCTGGAATCACTGACTTGCTGTCAATCTGGCTTGAAATTTAGCACAGGAGTTGGAAAGCAGGAGGGAGGGGCTGGCAGAGAGGCACAGGTGGGGGGCTCGCACAACCCTTTCTGTGAGAAATCACATCAGCAGGCAATATTGACCCCAAGATATTAAGTACTTGCCCGATAACTGCTCTGCTATATTAATATTATTTTATCCCAGTGAATTTGCAGACACTTTGCCAGGCTGATGCTAAACTGTTTGTCACAGAGAAGAGGCTGTTAAGACACATACAAATGTAACATGATGATTCGGTGGGAAAAGTAGCAAGTATTTGCATCTTTATAAGCTCTATTTATTAAAGTTTTTGGGTGAGTTTTCAACCAGCTCACCAGATGCTGACTGTCCTCTGCTGGGTCTTTGGTGCTCTGAACTCTCATCCACTGTAGGTCTTTGTGGCACAGCTCCTTTTCAGCTTCTGCACTGAGTATTTTTGACCACCCTTAGTGCAAATTTTTAGTAACTATTGCCAAGCTTTGGCTTGAAAAATGTATTTTTATGATTAGCAAACTTTATAGCTGCATGAGTAAACATTTACATTCTGGGGATTAATCAACTTATACCTTAAAAACTTTTTCATCTATTAGCCTTTGGATTGTTAATTTTATACTAATAACCAGCAGGAAAAGCAAACAAATATATGTTTTTACAGTGGATGCTTCAGAAGACATTAAAGTAGTTTGGCCCTGCCCCCTTATCCTAGCCAATACCATTTTGATTTAAAAAACTATTGTTTCATGCTGTATAATTTTATACCATGACTATGGCTATTTAAAGAGGCTTGCTACGAAAGACAGGTATTTGTTAAAGTATCCCAGTAATCCAACCATAAAACACATAGACTTAGATTGGTCCAGTTGGGTTGTTAGCCTTGACTGTCTCTTTTTAAGCCCAATCATACTCTTTGCACAGAAAGACTGAACGTGGCTCATCTCAGAGTGTAAAGTCTCATCATTTTTGAGTGGCAAATGAGATCTCTGCCAAGTAGCAAATGGCTTTGTCCAAAGCTGAGGTCAAGGTCTTGCTCGCTGACCGTTTGAGAAACAACCACAAGTGGTAAAGCCCTGACAAATGAAGAGATGAGAACTTGTCTTATCTCTCTGGCCATTGATCTCCAACAGCCTGAGTAGCATTAGTGAACTTAGCCATATATTATCCATATTTTCAGTTTAGAGATGGAAAAACAGAGACAGAGAAAAGTTGAGTCTGCACCTCCTGCAAATACAAAGCAACAATACTTAGCATGAAACTAATCTCTCCTAATTTTAGGCATCTCCAGCGTAGAGCCTACAGGTGAGCTCCTTGACAGGGCTCTGTTTGTAGAAATATGCACAGTATTTACCAGCTTAGGGCAGGTATTAGTTTTGCTCCTGCAAAATGGCATCAGACTGAGAGCAGTTTTTATGAGAGCGCCTCATCCTGCCTTTCTTCTCCCTCCTCTGCATCACCCCAGAGGGACTAGAGCAAAATGGAGACGTCACCCTGCACCTGTCCAAGGCCAAGGTTAGGTTTTTTTTTTCTCTGAAAGACGAACTCATGTCCTTAAAGAGATCTATTCAAAAAAAAAAATCAAGCTGACCTTAAACTCGGAGCAGCCTCCTATTTTGCATGACTACAGAAACAAAGTGAATACCTAGTCGATGTGTAACGCTGTAATTTAGAAAGGGCATTCATGCAAACAGAGCCAGCTTGTGTTGCAGAGCAGTACGTGCTCATGATATGGGCTCTGATATTGGGACGTAATTGCTTTTCTAATATCCATGTATTATTTACACGGTGCTACTGTTGCAGCCAGGGGCAAACTCCTTTTGACTCCAGATCTGTTGTTACTCTAATGTATTTATTAGAGCAATGCAAGGTCAGACTCACCTCAGTTATTCGTCTGTAAATGACCCAGATGAAACCAATAGTTTTTTGTGCTGTAACACCAATGTAAATGAGATCCAAATCAGGACTTTGGAGTATTAATTTACTTTATTGCCATATCTTGATAGATGGTTATTAAGTACTTTAAGTATTAATGCTGCTGCTTTATTTATGACACAGAGATATGTCTTACATGGTTCCTAGGTATTTCTTCAGGAGAAGGGCTTGAAGGGAAAACAGAGGAAGGCACACTCGCCAAAGATGATCGGATCAACAGTGACTGAGGCAACGTTAGTCCGCAGACTCTCACTGAAGTTGGTTAATGCCTTCGCAATCCTCAGTCCAGAAATCGTGTATATAATAATATCACCCTGCAGAAAACTGTTGGTGTGGGATCTCAAATTGCTCTGATTTTCTTCAAAGTGAACTTACAGACTGGAATGGGCTGGGGGGAGCATGGGAGCTTCACTGGCTTAAAAACCTAACTCAAAATATCCATGTAGAAGCTCTCCACTACCTCTGGCGAGAGGAGGCAGGGCCAGCCTGGGCAAAGAAAAGCCCAGGGAAGGAAGGCAACAGAGTGCTGTGCAGAGACGTTTCTGGTCATCATTTGTAATTTACCCTGCGCATGTGTGAGGCTGATGGTGTCCCTGCTCACCACTTGAGCATTGGTTTCCTTGCTCTAAGCATGTCTTTCCTGCCTTTACCTTTCCAAGGACATGTCCTTCACCTTTCTGTATCTCCACTTGTGCTCATCAGGGAGTCCTAAGGAACACAAGGGCAAGCCTCTGTCGCCATTTGAGGCCTTTTATTATGGCTTGAGCTAACTGATGCTTGTGTCGGATGGAGGTTACTCAAAAAATCCCAATTCTGGCTGTACATGAGACAGTTTGGGATGTCAGTACCCTCTCACAGCACTTGTGGGTCCATCAGCCAGGCAAAGATCTTGGCTCCCTGTGGTCATTAGCTCACAACCATGGAGAAAGTCTAGCTTTAATGGTAAAATATCTCAGATATTGTAGCCAAGCCAGTCAGCTGTACTTCATTTAGGTGGGTGCTCTGTGTAAATGAGAGTGGTGCAGCACAGTTCCTCTGCTCTTTGCTGAATTCAGCAGCTCAGGATTGCAAGCCTTGCTGCTTGTGTGATGAAACATCATCTTCACTCCACCGATATCTTGCTCTCTGGTTTGAACAAGGGTAGTCTGCACGCTTTTCCAGAGTTCTTTTTGGGGAGTTTTCTCTGGTGATGCATATACATGTGGCGGGGCAGGGGGTAACTGCTACCAGATCAAAGGGATGCAAAATGAACCACAATTAAAGATTAAAAAATTTACCAAGCATAAATTTTATTATTCAGTGAGGATATTAATGCAGCACCTGAGTAGCGTTTTTCTTCTCATTGTCACATTCAGTGGGACTGATATGAAAAACACCTAAAAAAGCAAAAGAACCCAACCCAACCCAATGGTCCATTGCCAGATAGGAAGCCCAGGGTGAGAAGGAAGAGCTGGGCAGGCTGGCACTGGGAGCTGGTCCCATGTGCTTGGAGCTGCTCCATGTGCTTGGAGCATATTTTCATCCAAAGGAATGAAAAGATGTTTTTCTTCATATTGATTATCCCTGTATTTTTTTAAAATTAGGTCTATGTCTTTCATTCACACATTCCCCCTCCTCACCTCCCCAAGTTTCCATTTGATAAGCTCTGGCTCCTTTATTGTCCTTTCAGCAAAACCCCTTTTCTCCTCTTCACTGCCCAAGGATGCTTGAATCAGTCCACCCCTTCTGCAGCTGAAAGTTATTTTCCACATTGCAACTTATTCCATAACAGACTAACTTGCAAATATAAGAGAGCTGGTGCATTTTCATTTCTTAAAAAATAGTCAATAATCAGAGAGAGAATTCAGTTTAGACAGCCACCTTTTCTCTTTAGAAATCCATGTTGCAATATATCTTACTCCTTATTAACCTCCAAAGTCTTAACTCTGACTGACTTGTGGAATATGTCTCCCATCACCCCATTTACTTAAGTTTTGGATCTGAAACAACAGGCTTTGAACTTCTGACTCAAAAAAAATTTCCCAGCTGCCTCCAAACTTTAGTCCTTTAGCTCTTTGAAGCAGTTGAGTTCTTGAACTGTCTCCATTATTTGTTTCAAGTTTTGTCTTGTTGAGTTTACAAAAGCCACTAAAGCAAAGACTACTTCAATATGTGCTCACATATACACAAGCTCCGAAAACTGGGGCGTGTTCATAAACAACTATTTGTGGAAAAGTGCTTTGCCATTGTAAGAAGTAAACAGAAAGAAGGCCAAAATTCAGTACTTTCCCTCTGATTTATGGTCTTCTGTAGGGTGAACATGCCTAGCTGGGACCTACTGATCCATGCTGCATCACAGGCTGGCAGTACCACTATAGTTAGTGCTTGAGCAGAAACTCCCCTAACACTCCCCGTAGCACCCTGTGGCAGAGTCGATATGTTTAATGTCTTCAAAGTTCAATATTAAACCTTAAAGTCTTCCAAAGAGACTCGGTGAGACATCACTTGCTCTGGTTTGCTGTTGACCTGCAGCGACGGCTGGATCTTCATGAAACCATCTCCGTAGTTCTTTATGTAGTATTTTAATCACAGTGAGAACTTTTCCTTTTTTCAAAAGAAAGTGCATCTGGTGAGTTGTGACCTGAGGAAGAACTGCAGATGGTGTCTTCAAACCCGGGTTTCTAGATCAGATTTTCCTAAGGCTTCTGCACTGAGCCAATTTTGTTTCTGTTGCAAAGCAGTGCTGACCTGCCCTTTGGCTGAGTGCAGGTGAAGCTGGCCAATATGCACAGCTCTCTCCAGTTGTCCTTTGTTCATTTGCCCAAGTAGAAAACGCTTGGGAAAGAGGGAGGAAATCTGTGCTCAAGTCTGAATACTGAAAAGCGAAAGAATACATTAAGGTCCATTTAATGTCAGGACTGAAGATATTCTCAGTTATATGGGATAGACTCCATCAAACAAACCTGGTCTGTGCCTCGAGAAGGGGATTTTACTGTTCTTTGGATTGACGTTAAAAGTCAGAAACTGGAGGTTTTTTCCCCCTTTATATGAAAAACAGAAGTTTTTTTCCTCCTTCATATGAACAAGGAACTACTGGAGAGAGTCCAGCGGAGGGCTGCTAAGGTGATCAGAGGACTGGAGCATCTCTCTTACGAGGAGAGGCTGAGGGAGCTGGGGCTGTTCAGCCTGGAGAAGAAAAGACTGAGGAAGGATCTTATCAATGCTTACAAATACCTCAGGGGCGGGTGTCAAGGGGATGGGGCCAGACTCTTCTCAGTGGTGCCCAGTGACAGGACAAGGGGCAACAGGCACAAACTGAGACACGGGAAGTTCACTCTGAACATGAGAAAAAACTTTTTTTCCTTTGAGGGTGGCAGAGCCCTGGAACAGGCTGCCAGGGGAGGGTGGGAAGTCTCCTTCTCTGGAGATGTTCAAACCTGCCTGGACACGACCCTGTGCAACGTGCTGTGGGTGACCCTGTTTTGGCAGGTGGTTGGACTAGATGATCTCCAGAGGTCCCTTCCCTTCTGTGATTCTGTAAAAAGGTAAAATGGATCTATTCTGTAGTGTATGGAGAAAGTCAAGGTAAGTTACATGGGAGAAATGAAATTATGGGTGAAGCCTGCAATGGCAGAATATCTGCTTAATGTGCAATTAGTTATTCCTCCTTTTTTCTCCACCCCACTCATGTTATCATCTCCCCACCATCTCTCAGAGGTCGATAGGTGCTTGCTGGCTTCATATTTTTTTAAAGCCCTCATTAACTCTGACAAGGCTCTCAACTGACTGCCTTTGGCATGTAAATACCCTGACTCCCCTCCCAGGTGCCTCGGCCAGTTCCTCTGCTGAGAACACCTGAGACCTCAAGAAGAAAGTTTTCTCTCCCAGGTGGCTTCATTTAGCAATCTGCAACCAGGAGCTGAAGAAGGGAATCGGCTGACTACCAGGAGGGCAAGAGCAGTTACCATGTGGTGGGGAAGGAAGCTCCAGCCTGCTGGTGGGAGTGCTGGTAGGGTAATAATTTTCATCTTTCTGTCTTTTGTACCCCAGACTGTGGATGTGCACAGACCCCTTTTCTCTCCCTCCTTCCCAAAAGTGAGCCCCAACAATGTCAATTTGAGGTATATCCAAAAGTTATAATGTGACTTTTTTTTTCTGCCATAATTATAGAGGCGGGGGGGGAACCTTCAAAATCTTTTATCTCTGTAAGGAGGAAGTAATTATAAAATATGCAGATAAAAAGTTCTGAAGCTGGAGGCATGTGAAGGAATGCCATACAGCTTCTGTTTATCTTGAGCCTAATGCCAACATTTTGCAGTCAGGTAGAAAACCTAAATTGGCACCATTTTTTTTAAAGTCTCACTACATTGTCCTCTGCAGAAGACAGATGAGCTCAAAAATGAGTTCTGCTCTTTAGCACAGGTGGAGGAGACCTGTAAGAATATGCATAAATTGGGGTAGCAGAGTGCCCTGTTCACTCCTCTGCCACAGCTTTGCCCTCAAAGGAGCTGAATTTACATCAGTTAATAATGGGGGAAATAAAAATTTATGTGATGACTTGATAGCTTATGATTATAATAAGCTTCTCTAAATCCATATGATTAGGGGGGTGCGTAGGCTAGGCTGCTGCAGTATGAAATAAGAGGTTTATTGTTTAATAACTTAAATGACATAATGCAGACTAATACAGACTTGAAGATCTGGCCCTGGCAATGAGGGCTGAACTGTGCTGAAAATCTTGGTGGTAAAATGGTAAAGGGTGCAAAGCCTTTTGTGTTTTCCCTGCTTTATTTCTCTTTATTTGTATGTGAAGTGGTGTGCTAGTAAATCTTAGAAGTCTCTGTCAAAAGACCAAGAAGATTTATACCTTCAGAAGCCGTTTTTTAACTGTATATTTGAAATATTTTGCTTTGTACCTTCTCATGAAAAGGTGTGTATCTTTCAAATAAAGGCATGATTTCTCCTTTATGTGTTGGAGACAACGCACTGCTGAATTTTGGAGTGATGCCCTGTTCTTTGAACAGCTCTACAGTCACCACTGAAATCCCTAATTTGGAATATGGGACCTGAGGCTTAATTTTAAGCACATCTCAGGTGTCCTGCTGGCCTGGAACCCAAGTAGAGGATGGAGGAGGCACAGTGTTTCATGGTCCTAGTCACTGACCTCCAATGGTGGGTGGGGCGCTGTGGTCTAGGTTAGCTAAAGTTGTACTTTGACGATACTCCTTGGGTAAGTGTGTTGCAAAAATGTTAATGCGGAAGTATGCAGGTATGAGAGGGGTTTTTGATAGCTCAGCTTTAAGAATTCAACAAGATATTACATGTTGCTTGTCATCTCCAAGGCAGGGATTTTTTTGATGAGTTTTAAATATCTTGGCGATTGTTCCATGTTGTGGCAAGTGATAATGAGGGGAAGGTGTGTCCTCAGCTCCACCCAGAGCCCTACAGGGGTGACACCAGCAGGCACTGGTGGCCTTTGTCTGAAGACAGCATCAGCCAGTGATAACCTGGGAATTTTTTCCAGAAAACCTTCTGAATTGAAGAAGTCACACAAAGGGGGGGAAAAAAAAAAAAAATGTTTGTGTTCTGATGCATATCTAATGCTATTACATGCTGCAAAGAGCATCACGCTTCCCACGAAGGAGGCAGCAGTGAACTTCATCCACCATAACACTTAAAGGACTGTGTAGTTTGAAACATGCTAGCTCCAGTGAGACTGCTCACAGGTCTGCAGTGAAGGAAATATTCAATTATTTTGATGGGTTGATGAAATTAAGTCTCAAGCCAAGTCACAAAAAGCCACCCCTGAGATGCTAAAGCTGGGAACCCCGCCTGGCTACAAGGTGCTGGCTTACGGCAGGATGGATCTGAGAAGATGGGAGCTGCACATGTCCAGCCCTGGTGAAAGCAGTGCAAAGCATGCTTCCATTTAGGACACCAACATTTGGAAATTTTGGCCTTCTGCAACTTTTTTGTGAAGGGAATAGACTCATAGAATTGTTTTGGTTGCAAACAACCTTTAAGATTATAAAGTCCAACCGTTAACCCAGCACTGCCAAGCCCATGCTAGACCATGTCCCTCAGCACCACATCTACACAGCTTTTAAATCCCTCCAGGGATGGGGACTCCACCACTGCCCTGGGCAGCCTGTTCCAGTGCTTGACAACCCTTTGGGTGAAGAAATTGTCCCTGATCTCCAATCTAAACCTCCCCTGGCACAACTTGAGGCCATTTCCTCTCATCCTATCACTTGTTACTTGGGAGAAGAGACTGACCCCCACCTCGCTACAACCTCCTTTCAGGTAGTTGTAGAGAGCTATGAGGTTTCCCCTCAGCCTCCTTTTCTCCAGACCAAACATCCCCAGGTCCCTCAGCCGTTCCCCATCACACTTGTGCTCCAGACCCTTCACCACCTTCGTTGCCCTTCTCTGGACTCGCTGCAGCACCTCAAGGTCTTTCTTGCAGTGAGGGGCCCAAAACTGAACACAGGATTCGAGGTGCAGCCTCACCAGTGCCGAGTACAGGGGGACGATCCCTGCCCTAGTCCTGCTGGCCACACTAGTGCTGATACAAGCCAGGATACAGAAAGAAATTGCACAAATGCGTTCTCTGCAAAGAGCTGAAATTCCCATCTGGATTCAGGGAAGCCTCCAAGCACTCACAAAGTCCAACAGGCAAAATCCTGCCTTAATCTGATCCAGTAAGAGCTCACCACTAAGGCCAGGGTTATACCCTGCAGGTCTAATTACATGCTTAGAGTTGACCAGCTGCGAAAGTCCTTTCTGAATTGAGCCTTTGCCCCCTAGAAAATGCTGGGAATTAGATTGCTTTCAGATAGCTTTTCAGTTCAATTAGTTGGCAGAGCCAATCTCAGCATGGATTATGATTTACTTACGGCTCCCAGACCAGGGATGTGTGGTAATAACTTTTCCCTCTTCATCTCTTCTTGTAAAAGTGCCCTCTGTGCTTTTTTTTGTAGCCAATTATTTCACCAGTTTGGTATTGTACATCTGCCTTGCTCATTCACATTCGTCCTTCGTGTGCTGTAAGCCCATTGCAAAGACAGTGCTGGCTGGGCTGGATTACTTTTCACTCTCTTTTCTATTTGTGTGTGTGCTTCTGTTGCTTGTATGCTCTGTGTGTGTGTATATATATGTATGTATGCACATACACAAGCTCTCTTTGGTCCTGTCATGTTGTCCCTTTCTCCTAGCAGATACGAAATACAAGTAACTGTCATTCTCCTCTTGTTTCTGGAGTTTAGCTGTGTAGTAACACACTGCTTATTTATGATCATTTAGGTGGATATTGGGGGTTGGGCTTAACAGGATTTCGAGGAATCTAATTTCAAAGCTAATAGCATGAAAAAAAAAAAAATCATTGCTTGTTTGCTTCTTGACAGCTGTGTGCTTGGTGCTACAACCCAGGGCAGTAGGGATTTCTACCAAGCTACTTCTATGTGCAAAGTATGCCAGGGCTGGTGCAAAACCTTCTTGGGTTGAGTTTTGAGACATGAAACAAGTCCACAGTTATGAAAGCAGATTTACCATGAACTCCTACTGCAGTGGGAAGTGTCCCTGTGGAAACAGGGGTCCCTGTGTGGGAGCACCTCTCTGTGTGGCTCTGACATAACACCCCTGCAATAGTCTCAACATCAAGCGGGCAAAATGTGAGAGACTTCAAATGAGAATAGTGAAAACCTTGGAAATGTGCCTGAAAACTAACAAGTCAAGCACCTTAGTTTATGTGTGGTCTCTCTGTGCTGGTGCCTTCCTGGACACCCAAAGTCAGTCTTGCTTCTGTCTAGCAGGCATCAATGCAAAAGATGTTGTTGGAAGATGAAGTCAGACATGGGAGACATTCACCAGGGGAGATGATGAACCATTATGGTGACCATGCTGAATTCTCCAACACTGGAAGCTTTGTTTTTTACAAAAAAAAACCCATCTAACTTGGTTGCCATCCAATCTGACTGATAAACTGAAAGGCGGTAGATTTAGATTAGATATTAGGGAGAAATTCTTTCCTGTGAGAGTGGTGAGACACTGGCCCACGTTGCCCAGAGAAGCTGTGGCTGCCCCCTCCCTGGCAGTGCTCAAGGCCAGGTTGGATGGGGCTTGGAGCAACCCGGTCTAGTGGAAGGTGTCCCTGCCCGTGGCAGGGGGGTTGGAACGGGATGATCTTTAAGGTCCCTTCCAACCCAAACTGTTCTATGATTCTATGACCAGTCTCAATGCTGTATGAACAGCAGGACCTGGGATCACTAGACCAAAATCCAGCTGTTTACCATGAGAGGTAGAAGCGTCAGTGCAAATAGGTGTTAAATTTGGATTGCTGTTCACTTGTGCTGTAATATAATTTATTAATTGTTCTACTGGCAGGAGGCAGCCAAGCATGTTTTGTCTTGAAGCAGAGCTTCATCTCTGGATGGCCTGTTAGATTTGTAATGGTGGAGGGTGGTTTGATTTCAGAGGGCGCAGGAAATCATTCAGGCTCAGAAATAAAGTCCAGGGCAGGCTGGTTATCTGGTTCCCTACTGTTACATGTGGACTTGAGTGTTTGCATCTTGTTCACCATGATGGGCTGGAGACCACTTGTGCAGCTGTGATGAAGTCACCTATGGACAAACAATACAGAGGATATTTGGGGAAGGAATTGGTGTAGCGCATTTTGGGGAAGCTTATTTGCATGCTTACAGCTACTTACAGCCGTATTCAGATAAGGTACAGCAAGCAGCAAGTCCTGCAGGAAATAACTAGATCAACTCCGACAGCCTGAGAGAAAATCCACGGCACAGACAGATAAGGGGTTTTAATATTTCTTGGGTTAGGTCTGGATGCCTGTAACTCTGAGAGCTTTTCTATTTTTATGTCAGCTTAATAGGAAGTCGTGTATTTCTTTGGTGTTATCTGGGCAAGTTCAGCTGCAATTATTTTAATTTTACCCTTTCCCAGACACACGTATATACACTTGCACTCTTGTTTCTTGGCAGCTTATAACAATGTCTCTAATCCTCCTTGGTAGAAATCTTCTAAACTAATTCTCTTCGCATAAAAAATTTGTTGGTGATAATTTTATTGCTGATAATAAAAGTGAAAAAATATCTCAGTGAAGAAACTTTGGCCAAAAGTTGACTTTCTTTCAGTGCCTGTCTCGAGTCGTTTGTGTGCTGCAAAGACTTAGTTCTCCTTCAAAATAAGGATCCCTGGGAGGAGGAGGATGAGGATGGCATTATGAGAGGCAGGCAATGCTGCAAGGGTGGTTCAGAGATTTCATGGGAATAAAAAGAGAGAAATAAACCCAGTCAGCCCACGTGTGTGTAAGAAAACTCACAATTACCACTTGAAATCCCATACCATAGTTTGTAGAATTACAGAATCACAGAATCGTTTTGGTTGGAAAGGACCTTTAAGATCACCAAGTCCAACCATTAACCCAGCACTGCCAAGCCCACCACTAACCCATGTCCCTCAGCACCACATCTACATGGCTTTTAAATCCCTCCAGGGATGGGGACTCCACCACTGCCCTGGGCAGCCTGTTCCAGTGCTTGACAACCCTTTCAGTGAAGAAATTGTTCCTGATATCCAATATAAACCTCCCCGGGGAACAACTTGAGGCCGTTTCTTCTCATCTTATGACTTGTTACTTGGGAGAAGAGACCAACACCCTCCTCACTACAACCTCATTTTACGTAGGTGTAGAGAGCGATAAGGTCTCCCCTCAGCCTCCTTTTCTCCACACTAAACACCCCCAGCTCCCTCAGCCGCTCCTCATCACACTTGTGCTCCAGACCCTTCACCACCTTCGTTGCCCTTCTCTGGACTCACTCCAGCACCTCAAGATCTTTCTTGTAGTGAAGGGCCCAAAACTGCACCCAGGATTCAAGGTGCATTGGGTGGGGTTTGTAGGAGTGATAGCATTTCCAGTCTGTGGAAGCACAGCAAAAGGCTTTCTTTGGTTCCTTCCCAAAAACAGGTCTTGGAAATTCAGCCCTTACCTGTGTCGTAAACTTCTGTGGCATGATTAGCATTTGAAAGGGTGAAAGGATGAAGAGAACACACATGTTTGCACAGGATTGCAAAAACAAAGCTTTGATGTTTTTTTATTTAAAAGAAAATCAAAACCCAGCAGTTTTGCAGCTGTTCTCAGCTCTCCATCCTCTCTGATCTCTCCTAGAGAAGAGTTAATGCACAGGACTTTTAGCTGTAGTCGATCAATGGCTGATGCGTTGTGCTGAACACCCAAACCTGAAAGAAAAGGTTCCGAATGTTTGGTGTGCTTCAGTTCCATGGTTCTGTGCAAAGAAGAGATAGTGTCATGCACTGAAAAAGGACCCCATCTTTATCCTGGCCTTTTGGCAAGACATTTGAGCATCCCTCTTTGAGGCCCTGTCTGCAAAGAGCTGTTAATTATGTTTTCTGGGCTTTAGAGATGAAAGTAGCTGTGTCACTCTGGGTCCTCCAGCAGCTGCTATGAGATGTATGTAAAGTATTTGTAGGGTTTTTTGCTTTCCTTGTAGAATATGTTTGATGGCTGTGCCTGGCTGTGGTCAGAGCTGTTACTGTAAGCTGCCTGCCTTGTATCAGTGATGGGATACTACCCAAAAGGAAGAAAGGGGCCAATCTGCATAGCAATAGCAGAAGAGCTCTGGTAGGCTGGAGTAGGTTGGAGAACAGCGTGGAGGTGTGTGATGGGCAGAAAGCAATACCTTCAGTAGGTGATCACAGTATGACCATTTCTTCCTTAGCACTTCTATACCTCCTGGATTTGGAAAAGCCAGGGACACTCTTGCGTTTTCTGCTGTGGGATTCATCCCTGTGTGTGGAGACACCTCATCATACCAGTCATCCTTCAACCCTGGCAGAGGTGTGGGGTGGGTCACTGTGGTGTGGACGCCTATAGCACACATTTAGTTGAGATGAGCCCCATCTGGGCAGCCCTGCCCAGGTACACAGATGTGTGTGTCACAGGGCAGCAGCAGCATCTGGGGCTGCAGAAAGAGCAGGACTTACAGCTTGGTAGCTGGACTACTGATGTGAAAGACCTGCCTTTGCGTCAAAGTGTTCATCTGTAAGGCTTAGGCTGACAGTGGATGAGCTGGGGCCAGTGATCTTCTGTCTGAGTGCCCAACTCTGTCACCAGGAAACATTCCAGGTCAGGCTAGACAGGGCTTTGAGCAACCTGATCTAGTTGAAGGTGTTCCTGCTCATGGCAGGGCGGTTGGACTGGATGGTCTTTAAAGGTCCCTTCCAACCCAAACCATTCTATGATTCATGGTGGGGACAAGTCCACTGGTGGGGAAGTGATGCTATATTGTAGTTGTATAAACGATTGCAAGATCAGGAGCTGGGAATGGTAAAGTGCCATCAAGACAGACAATACTGATAAGCCAATGCCAGGATGATGAGACCTGGACCACCTGTGAAGTATTTATTTTGTGCCATGCCTCTGTAACGTCACTTGCTCACAACATGATTATTTTGGAGAATGCAGGGTTGGAAGGGACCACATGCGTCACCAAGTCTAGCTCCAGCTTAACCCATGAAGTGCTTCATTCATGAAGGCTCCAAGCCCCTGCTGAATCCATCTGAGGTTTTGTGCCCACTACTGTTTTTGGGGGGCTGTTTGAGTACCTCCCTGCTCTGATGTTGAAATCCTTAAACTTGCTCATCATCACCTTGTTCAGGAACCACAGCAGTTTGAGTATTTCTTTAGCTGTTTATGAAGAGCATCAGTTTACCCCCCTGAGCCCACTCCCCTACGTGCAGGTGGCTGCACACAGCAAGGAAGATGTGAAGACAGTAAATTTGGGGGTTTTGGTGCATGTTGTTGGTGGTGACTCAGTGATTACTGGAGCAGGGCAAGTAATGGAGTCAGGAGGTGCTCCAAGCTTGGCTGCGGTGACCTGCTCAGCGATCATGGCTGTGCTCCTGCCCGTTTCCTATTAGCTTTGTGTCTCTCCTGCCTACACAGAGCCTTTGGGGCTTTCCCTCTTGATGTGGTTATTGCAGCGTTCAGCACAGCAAGGACCCAGTCTCAGATGGGAACTCTAATGTCACCTCAGAGCAAATATGGAATAACAAATAAAAACATTTTTTTCCCCATTTATCTGGGAACGGAGTATGCAGAGGCTTCTCTGGTGCTGATTACATTAATAACAGAATCACAGAATGTCAGGGATTGGAAGGGACCTCAAAAGATCATCTAGTCCAATCCCCTGCTGGAGCAGGATTACCTAGATCATGTCACACAGGAACGCGTCCAGGTGGGTTTTGAATGTCTCCAGAGAAGGAGACTCCACAACCTCTCTGGGCAGCCTGTGCCAGTGTTCGGTCACCCTCACCGTAAAGAAGTTTTTCCTCATATTTATGTGGAACCTCCTATGTTCCAGCTTGCACCCATTGCCCCTTGTCCTGTCAAGGGATGTCACTGAGAAGAGCCTGGCTCCATCCTCATGACACTTGCCCTTTACATAGTTATAAACATTCATGAGGTCACCCCTCAGTCTCCTCTTCTCTAAGCTAAAGAGACCCAGCTCCCTCAGCCTCTCCTCAGAAGGGAGATGTTCCACTCCCTTAATCATCTTCGTGGCTCTGCGCTGGACTCTCTCTAGCAGTTCCCTGTCCTTCTTGAACTGAGGGGCCCAGAACTGGACACAATATTCCAGGTGCGGCCTCACCAGGGCAGAGTAGAGGGGGAGGAGAACCTCTCTTGACCTGCTAACCACAGCCCTTCTAATACACCCCAGGATGCCATTGGCCTTCTTGGCCACAAGGGCACACTGCTGGCTCATGGTCATCCTCTTGTCCACTAGGACCCCCAGGTCCCTTTCCCCTACGCTGGTCTCCAACAGGTCTGTCCCCAACTTGTACTGGTACATGGGGTTGTTCTTGCCCAGATGCAGGACTCTACACTTGCCCTTGTTATATTTCATTAAATTTCTCCCCGCCCAACTCTCCAGCCTGTCCAGGTCTCTCTGAATGGCTGCGCAGCCTTCCGTTGTGTCAGCCGCTCCTCCCAGTTTTGTGTCATCAGCGAACTTGCTGACAGTGCACTCTATTCCCTCATCCAAGTCATTAATGAATATATTGAATAGTACTGGTCCCAGTACCTTCTGGTCTCTGATACGTGGATCTGATATAGAAATCCCAGCTTGCCTCTCTGAATCTTAACACTGTTGAAGTTGGAGGACACGCATCTGGGTCTGCATATTTACTGTCATTACATTAATTATGGGTCTGAACTCTGCAAACACTCCTGCTATCTAATGTCAACAGTGGTACTGGCTTCACTGGCAGCACTAATTCTCTTAGGGACCACACTGTTTGCACTAAATATTAAACGTACTTCGATTCAGTAGCCTGAGTTTAGTTTTAAATAAAAAAATTAAAAATGGTGTTCTTTAGTTGTGTGACTTTTAAGTAAACAGAGCTGTAGAAACATCTGTTAGCTTTGATTTTAATTTACTGTATAATAGCTTACATCATAATAAATGATGTCGTGTGGTTTGGATGTAATTTTGAATCTGTCAGGAAGCTTGCAGCCAAATCACTGAAGTTAATGGCGGTTCTGCAATCAGCTGCACTATGTGTCAAATCAGAGGAGCCATTATTGAATTTTAAAAGGCTGAATTACTGTGTTGTTTGTATTAAATCTTAATGTCATTTTGGATAACGGTAATGTTTTGCCTTGGAGGTATGTACTGGATAAAGCTCCTGTTCCTGAATATAAAAACCAAACAGGGTTTCAGTGAAATTGCTTGAATTCCAATTTTAAAGGGGTTAGTTGTATCCAAAAGTAATTTCAAACCTGTCCTAAATGAAAGAATATATTTCCCCTGTTGGATATAGTGTTATAGTGCAGTCCTTTTTATGAATTAGGAGAATTTAATGGTGCACTGTCGTGTAGTTAATTACAAAAAATAATGTACTGACATGGGTGATCCTTAAAGGGAAAAAAAAAGTGTTTACATTTCTCTAGGGGTGGGAAAGGAATGGGAACAACCCTGTACTTGCTTGTTTTGAGGCAGTTTCACTTCCACTGACCACTCCAGGATGTGCTGTCAGAGCACCATCTTGGATTCCTCAGGGTGGGCTGGGAAATGTCTCTAAATCTTTGCTAAATCAGCCTGGGCAAGTGCTGTAATAAATCCATTACCTCCTCAAGCCCCAGATTACCTGTTCGGAGGGTGGCTGAGCTTTCTGGCTTGACTACGTGCTGTAAGGATTGATTTGTGTTCAGGTTCTCTGATATGTCTGGAAGAAAACCAGAGGTGCACAGTGAAATGACTAAGCTTGATTGTTTCCATCTCTTTTTATACAGATGATGGCAAGAGAGTCACCCGGCCTGATTTTTCCATTGTTTCCCCACATGGGGCATCTCTTGACAGAGGCAACTGATCCAGCCTCTCTGTGCATTTAATGCTGCAAACTAGTCTGAGGATTTAAAATAATTTTTGTAGCTCTTGGTTAAATCAGCATTTCATGGGTATCAACATCTTTTAAAGGAATGTTATTTGAATTTTTATTTGCTCATGATTTCCCATAGTAAATTGCTGGCTGGTAGGTTTTTCTTTCTTCTTCTGTCTAAAATTATTGACTCGCTCTGTGTGGTATCTAGCCCAGCAAGCCTCTCACCTGCAGGAAAGCACTGGCCCATGGCATCGCTGGCAAGATGGGAGACTTTCCCCATCTCCCTCGGGCGGTGCGTGACAGCAATAGATATAATGGACTCATTTGGATAATTTAGTACTTGCTCAGTGTATCTGGTTTCTCTAGCGACACTCTGACATTCATGCTTGACTTCCCTACCTCTCAGATAATAATTGAAAGAGGTTTCACCTTGTTGGCAGCACTGGCTTTTGGCCCACTATCTTTCCTGACACTGTGTACTTGAGAAATTAAATTACCTAGTTTCCTGGCTAGCTCCCTAACGAATGCCATTAATTAATATGTTTTTCAAAGGAGGAGGTGTTTTTATTCTTAATCCACGGGAGAATCTCTTTCCGTAGCCCACGCATGAGCAGGGTGTTTGCACAGGCAGGAGCAGGTCGGTCCCTCTGTGGTTGGCTTTGCCCCGCAACGTCCCATAAGCTTGTACATGAGGCTCCATTCCAAGGGAGATGGTGACTGGGGATGTGGGAAAGTGAGAGAGACTCAGTGAAGCAGAGGTGGAAAGTGCTAGCTGATTTCCCCTCCCTCCTCCATCTTGTCTTCTGCATTGGTCTCTAGTCTGCTATCAGCAACCTCCGCCCTAACGAGGATGTTTCTGCCCTCTTGACCTTATTGTTTCTCATAGCCAACCTTAAAATCCTCTTTTTATGCATCTTAGGCTAATGCTGCTACAGAGTGCAGTCAGTGTTTGCTGTTGGGTCCTCCTCCAACATTTAAAACAGATAGCAATTTCAAGTGAAAAAATTTGCAGATGACTTGTCTATCTAAGTGCTCCCTAAACGTGCCCTTTGGCTTGTAAATTGTTTTACAGCATTTTTCCGGGGAAGATCTAGTCCCAGGAGCAGCCAGGTTAATGAAAAGTATGATTATCTCTGCAGATGATGAGCCAAAGTAGCAAAGACGTGCTGCTGCTGGTGCAGCTAGAAGATGGGTGGAAATGCAGCCTGGTCCTTTGGTAGGAATTAGCAGGAGAGTGTGGATCTGACACCCCTCCACCCCTTTTTACCTCTTTACATCTCCTCTGCCCAGTGGAAGTGGCAGCTCTGTGTACAGGTGGGTATGGGGTTATAAACCTAAGCTGGGGAGAGGTGTGAAATGCATGTACCTTGGAGATCAGGGATGGCTTTGGTTCTCCTGGATGAAGAAAAAGGGACCGAGCTGGGGATGCAGAAGATCAGGGTTGGGGCAGTGGGTGCTGGGTTGGTTGTGGTGTCCATCTGTCTTTGCTGAAGATGGTACTGGAGTGAGAAGGGAGAAGTTTGGGGTGTTGGGAACATGGGGCTGGGGTGGTGCCTGGCCTCCACTGCAGGTGGTAGGTCACCAGGGTGGTATGGGATGACTTTATATGGGCTCAAATTCCTACTCCTGAGCTTTCATGCGCCTTGAGTGAACGTAGGACCTGGTGCTGCAGCTGGTTTCTTGAGCCGTGGAAGCTGGAAGCCGGGCAGGGAGCAAGCAGAGCTGTGCTTGTGTTCTGCAGGGAGAAGCAGCCACATGGATGCAGGCAGCAGTGACATGTTCTGTGCCACTGGGATGAAAGCAAAGCTCTCGGGTTTGCTTGGATCTGCTCTGATTCAGGTGGGGCTTCAAGCATCGATTGATCCCACTGACTTCAGTGTTTCTACTCATGTTTTAAATCTCACTGTGTTCAATACCTTGCAAAACAGAACCCTTTTGGTTCTTTACCCCTGCTGCAGTGCCTGAAGATAGCTGCTTTTGTCCTCGTATCCCTGCCTCTTAGTCACTTCTGCTGCTGCCTCTCGTTGTGATCTGTGGTGTTCTTCATGAGGGGAAAGAACAGTGCCCATTGAAACACTTAAAGCTGGTGCGAGTCACAGTCTTTTTAAGAAACACTGGATTTTATAGCCTTCTGGCAGAATAGATACATCAGAAAGTTTTAGGATGCAAGGAGATAGGTTGATCGCTCCTGAGAGGAACTTAAAATAACTCCTGTACAAGATGATGAAGGAGCCTCACCACCTGAAAGGATGCTTAGTGCTTGGTATGGAGCTGGCCGGTTCTCTGAATCCCTCTTCCCACTTTTGGTGTCTGGGCTAATGTATATTATGATCAAAAGCAGCAGATGAATTACAGTCTTGGGGCTGAGTCTTGCTTGGAATCATCAAGACTCAAACTGTTAGCCTTGAAGGAAAAAGGCTCTTCAATAGGAAGCCACATGCTATACCAGTAATTGTAGCTAATGCCTTAATCAGGGCTGGCTTCATAGCTGGCTTAAACAGGAATAATGTCCTTTAATTTGTTTAGCTGATAGTCTAGTCCCTTATGCATTGGAGTGTATCTATGTAAAGCTGAAATTCTTGAACTCTGTGGGTCTTATTTTCTTATCACTTTGTGAAAAGGCAGTTGGAGAAGCAGGTGAAGAAGCAGTCAGTGCCTTCCTTCCCTGTTTTCTGCTGTTGCAAAACTTGAACAAGAAGTTTTGGATTACATTCATGTTGCACAGCTCCTTTGGTGACAGAGGTTGACTTCTCAGCTTTGAGACCCCTCCATTTGTGCAAAAACTGCAAACAGAGATTTCTGTGAGCTTCTTGTCTTTGCTGAGTACACGTAGGCTCATCTTGACTTTCTAAGGACACATAATCACAGCCATAATCACAGTTCAATCTATTTTTAATTGTCATTAATTAATTCTTAGCAGTGCTTAAACCTTGTGAATTAAATTGATAAAAAAGGAGAGCACCTCCTTCACCAGCCTTACGCACTTGTTCTTGTAAGGGATCTGTTTCATGCTAGCGGCATTAAGATGCTATTTCTTCCCAAACTTGTGGCCTTTAAAACAACTTGTGGCTCTGAATAAGCTTTAATGGGCTACTGCATGTATAACTTGCCAGCTGTGGCTATCTGGAACAGATCCTACAAGTCTGACATAAGAGGTACCATAGCTCCAGGGAAAAGTAGTTGAGGGCAATTGCACTCTCCCAGCACCTCCTTATTTCAACCAGAAGGGTCATCAGGGTAAAGATCCTCTGGGAAATGCTTGAGTGTTGAACCTACATTGAGCTCTGTGCTCCCACAGCCCCTCTGGCACCTGAAGCTGGATGGGTAATGTTTAATGCCTGCTTGTCTGTGTGCCAGGAGGTGCAGATGGAGGTGCCAGGGGTGCTGGTGGGGTTTGTGCTCTGGTGCCTGCTTGTTCAGGCAATGGGAGGGAATTCTTTCTGCATTGTGGAAGAGTCACACAAATCCCTATCTTAACATGCATTTAAGACCCTCAAATCACTTGTTCTTGAAAGAGCTGGTATATATAAATTTTTTTTTTCAGGCAGATTCTGTTAAGAGCCCTCATGCTTTATTCCTGTTTTCAAGATTTCTTCTTACTATCTTGAGTAAAGCAGTTTCCCCAGTCCTGAGTTTGAGACGGCTCAAGGCTGTTGAGGGCTCAGGGTCTATAAGGGTGTCCCTGCTGATGGACGCCTGCAGCTCCTGGGGACCAGGGACTGCTGCTCATCTCTTAGCAGGACATTAGCATCTCTCGTAGCATTTGCTAGGGAAATATTTCTCTTGGCTAAACTCCATTTTACCAGCAGAGGCCGTCATGCCCATACAGTTGAAGGCAGTAAGATCCCACTGAAGCCCATGGACATATTAAAACCTTTCCAGACTGTCTTTGAGATGGATTGGACCCTGTACCCCGGTATCCCCAACTGCCTCTCGCTGAGCTGTTGGGCTGATAGGATTGCGATGCAGATTTCGTTATTTCAGTTAAAAAATTAAAAAAAAGTAATGAGTAGTCAACTGGGGCTGGAAGAAAAGGCAAAGCTCTTAGCAGGCACTGTGAGGTCTCATTAAATCTGTAATGACTGGTGCTGCAACAGCAGCAAGCGGCTCCCCCAGCACCTCCTCTGCCCAGCCTGGTGTAATCTTGTGCATGGCTCATGTACACGGGAGAGAAATGAAATGGCTCCATTAAAGGAATCCTTTGGTGTTTATTTCTGTGGCATTAAATACATATATTTTCTGAAGCAGATGGACTATGTGTATCTAGAAGTATATGGTGTGCTGGGCTGCAGGGAGTATTTCCAAGAAACTATGCAGAGATGGGGGTAGATCCTTCTCTACTGCCAAGTATGTGCATAAAAAATATAAAACCCTACAATACTAAAGAAGAAATTCTTTGCTGTGAGGGTGGTGAGACACTGGCACAGGTTGCCCAGAGAAGCTGTGGCTGCCCCCTCCCTGGCAGTGTTCAGGGCCAGGGTGGATCGGGCTTGGAGCAACCTGGTCTAGTGGAAGGTGTCCCTGCCTGTGGCAGGAACTGGATGATCTTCAAGGTCCCTTCCAACCCAAACCATTCTATCGTTCTATGATAAAGCTGAGGCAACAGCTGCCAACCCTGCCTGCCTTGCTGTGCCCCTGGGACTGGCAGGTGCTCTGGACAAAGCACCACATGCTTCAAAGCCTCCTGAAGCTCTGCTGCCTGTGGTAATTCAGCTGAGTTCAAGGATGCTCTTTTTTTCTGGATTATACCCCAACCTGAAACCCACAGGAGCAGTAAGGGAGGCAGAGTCAAAGAGCTGGTTCATAAAACATCTGGAAAATTGCTTTGCCTATATCTGACCTATGTCGTGCTGTCTGTCCTTCACAGCCAGTTTCTTTACCCTCATCTTCATGGGGTGTTTTGGTCACCAAAAGAGCATCCAAATACAGGTCATGGATGCAGACACCAGCTTTTGAATTTAAATTGCCCCCAGACTGTGCAATGGGGGTGACAGACTTCTCTAACTGTAAGTGCAGAGCAGCACGTATCGAAAAATAACCTCTCCTGAAACAAGAGGCTTCGCTGCATCTGCCTTGGGAAGGAGACTAGAACAAATGTTTCTTTGGGATATGTCAGCTGTGCTGCATGGCGCCTGGGTACAGGACACCTGGATTTTATGGTAATAAGTATAAAATAGGAAAGACATAAAAGGGAATGAACTAAAGCAAAGGAGTGTTCATGCCTTGCCTAATATCTACCTAATAATTAATAATAATAAGCCCATTACCTAATAATGAGATAATTCCAGGTCAGGCATTGTACAGCTTTTAGCAGCCTAGGGAAAAAAGATTACAGGTTGATTAGGACCTCAAAGAGCCATTTCTGACCTCTTGTACTCCACCAAATCTGTTATAATCGAAGAAGTCACCCTGGGCTCAGGGTGCTCTGGTGGGTTCTTGCCCAAGTCTTTTTGGGAGGGAGGATTTGGGAGAATCTCTCACTGAATACAGGGTAAGAACACAAACCCATACAAATACTGTTGACAGTTTTAACTAATGGTTCTCACCAATAGCTTGGTTGCTTTCCCAGTAGTTCTTTATGCACCAATAAACCCCATTGTTCTTCTCCCAGCTGTTATTCACAAAAAGAACAAAAGCGAGCTGGAGCGTTCTCGGCACATTTCTTTTTAATTAAAGCATCAGATAAAGGAAGTGCACGGAGCGAAGCTTGAATGAGACATGGTAAATATCTCTTCTCCCCCATCATTTTAGTCCATTTGATAGGAGTGAGTTGTTTTTTTTTTTTTGTGGCTTATACCTTGAGGTCCTGCTCTGCTGCACCAGGAGAAAGCAAAGTGCAAGGCTAGAGGTAGCTCAGGGGGGTGGTTCTCACTGGAGCAACTACCATCATGTCACGCTGGTGCCTTTAGTGCCTCAGATGTTTCTTCCTGACATATGACTCATTAATTGGGGTATGTCTGCGAGGGTAGCTGGGACTGGTGCACAGCCTCAGCCCTTGCTGGGGTTACATCAGCCTGAGGCTGCTCCCAGAGGTGCCCTGAACATCCTAAAACTGAATTTCCCAGTGCAGGGGGATAAATAAGGTATTTCTTCTACCCCTTCTTCCACCAAAGACAGGTAACTTACTATAGGGGTGGGGGTAGGCAGGTATTAGGAAAATTATTTTGGGGCTAGAAGGGACCAATCTTGCACCTGATGACTTGTCCTGAGTAATCGTAATGCTGCCTTTTGGCCTTAGATGATGGAATCATAGACTCACAGAACCGTTTTGGTTGGAAAGGATCTTCAAGATCATCAGGTCCAACTGTTAACCCAGCACTGCCAAGGCCACCACTAACCCATGTCCCTCAGCACCACATCTACATGGCTTTTAAATCCCTCCAGGGATGGGGACTCCACCACTGCCCTGGGCAGCCTGTTCCAATACTTGATAACCCTTTCTGTGAAGAATGGTGATGCTGTCAGCGTTTGGCTGCACAGAGCTGGAGCTGTGTGGAGCAGCAGCACTGAGAGACTCGGTGTGATGAAGTGTTTACCTTGTGAAAGCATAACAAAGATCCGAGCTTTGCTTTTCTGAGAGATCTCATGATTTTTCTTTTTCTGAAGGCGTGTTTTGGTTTTGTTTTGTGGGTGGGTTTTTTTTTTTTGGTGGAAAGGGCTTGCTTTTCTGTGGCCAAAACCTAAATCCAGCTCCCAGCTTTAAGCTGAAATGTTTGTGCTTGGGATTTCTGCTGCGGGCTGACAGCTGTCCCACAGAGGGGAAGGGTAACAGCTATGAATGTAGTGCACCACAAAGAATCTGTCTGAGAAAATGTGCTGCATCATCAAATATCTCTGCAGGATCCCCGAGCTCCTCGGGACCAGGAGCATCCATGTGCCTGGAGAGTGCCTTCGGAGCAGCATGCCTTTGGTGCCTGCTGAGCCAGATATCCCATGCTCGCCCTCAGAAGTGCCACGCAGAGATGCACTATGTGCCTTTCTGCTGCTTTCCAGAAAATAAAGACTTGAAAGTTAACAGGTGATTTCAGGCATGGTGCAGGTCCTGTGGTGCTGGTGTTCCACGAATTTAGCAAGTGAGAGCTGTATCATGAGGAAGGACAGTGATAAATTTTTTTCCTTTATGATTTTAAGACCTTGGAAAACCTGTTCTTGTGTTTCATCCCAAACCTGCGGTTTATCCTACTTGGAAGCTGTCCCTGAATAATTCATTTTATGCTGCTTAATAGAAAGATTACCATTCAGCAACAGAGGCCATAAAAATACAGTGCTTTCTTTTTTCATTATTATTTTCATTAAATTGTTTGAGACTGGTGCCAAACACCTGCTAAGGAGGGTGGGACAGATGGCCACCAACCCTGGATCCTCTGGGCCTGGTTCTCCCCATCTGCTCCTGCCCAGGGCAATGCTGCTGCCGTCCTGCCATCGAAACATCTGTTCCTCATCTTCCTGATAACCCACCGCTGATGCCATCCCCCCTTCCAGGTTGGCTGCTAGAAACCCCCAGATTTGTCTAGGAAGAATTTTAAATCATGTACATTAAAGTCTTAGCGTGGCCAAATCCTCTGATGTACCACACAATACTGACGGTACCATTAACTTGGGCAGCATAGAATGAATCACAGAATGGTTTGGGCTGGAAGGGACCTTAAAGATCATCTAGTTCCAACCCCCTGCCACAGGCAGGGGCACCTTCCACTAGACCAGGTTGCTCAAAGCCCCATCCAGCCTGGCCTTGAACACTGCCAGGGAGGGGGCAGCCACAGCTTCTCTGGGCAACCTGTTCCAGTGTGTCACCACCCTCAAAGCATACCATCAAGCAAATCACACTTAATTCATCATTTGAGGAAGCTGTGAGCTGAGTTATCCCACAGGCAGGGCAGGTGGTAGCAGGAGGCTCTGTATCATCATCCTACAGCCCTGCCATAAATGCAGCTCTCGCTTCGTCCATTAGTGTGATTTAGTGCCAAGCCAACTACCCTGCTTCGTTTACGTACACTTGAGCTACACCAGAGAAATCCAGTATGGTTTTCCATATCACAATTTTTAATTAAACTTCATTTTCTATGACAAAACCCATAATAGCACCTTTGAATGAGAAGAAATAATCTTTCTTCTTTTCTCTTCCCATTCACAGTCAGAATTTAAATCATCTGCTCCTGACTGCAGCTGTGATTGACCCCATCTCATGATGTTTGTCCCTCTTACTTGCCACGAGAGCCTGCTGGAGCCTCTGCAGGGCTGCATGCTAACCCAGGTTGAACAGTTGGGGCTGTACACTTACACTGTCATGGAGCTTGGACCACGGCTGCAGTAGTGGCTCAGGGAGGAAGAGAGAGATCAAAGGACTCTTGGTCCCCTCCTATCTCCCATTGGCATGTCTACCTTGGGCATGGGAGTTGCACGTACTAGATGTTGGATGAGCCCCATGCTGACATCTCTGGGCACAAGCTGGGTGCTATGCATGCTTCATGCTGTGGTGTCCTTCCAACCATAATATTACATAATTTATTCTTCCCATCCTCCACCTATCCCATCTCAACATTGAGAGCTCTCAGATGGATATATTTGTACTTGTGCTCAGTTATTAATCTAAGTTTTATTTCTCTTTGGTTGGCCAAGATGGGCTGTTACAAGACCACCTTGTGTAAAGTGCGTTCAGTGTCTTCTTCTGACTGTTGTATTTTTTTATTGAGCATTGCTTTTTCATTTGGTTGGAGGTGCAGCACAGTTACTGAAGGACAGAGGAGCTGGATGAAGGAGTGCTTTGCTGATGCTGAAGGTCTCCAGACAGAGATCCTGGAGGTGTTTGTTTTTTCTGGTCGCTGGCCTGGCTGGTCAAAAAAAAAAAATCTTTGTAAAGTTGAGACCTTTGTTATCAGTAAGGTGATCCTGACACCATGAATAATGGAGAGGAAACGCAGACCGGTGCGATATGGTTGCCTTGGTGGCTCTCCTTTTTCACCTGCCCATCTGTCTTATAACCACATGTCTGGATAGCACTAAGTAATTTTTCATGAGGTTTCTGAAGCTGCTATGTGTTATGAGGAGGAGAAATGCCTGTGTTTTCTCCTGTCCTGAGCTGGCATGCGAAGGACAAGAAGCAACTTGACCATATGCCCTCATCTGACTGATTTTCCAGGGAGCTACAACCTTGATTGGCACATCCTGATACCGTAGACCCAGATTGTTAACTGACCCTGAGCGAGGGCTGAGATGGCAATGAAAAAAAAAGAAAGTTCTCAGCACAGACCAATGAATAAATAATAATAACGAAAAGGAGAAAACCCAAAGACCAGGAGAGACAAAAGAGAGAGGAAGGTGCCTCAGTCAAGGAGGTGGAGGAACGCAGAAAGAGTCAGAAGGAGGTGAGCTGTTGGCACCCGCGGGAAGGACAAGGGACTCCAGGACATACCTGTGCTGAGCTGGGGAGGAGGAAGGACACTGTGAAACAAGGGCCACCCAGCCCTAGGCAGGAGGAGGAAGACTAAAGGACTTTGGCAATTGGTAAAGGAGCTAGTGTAGGTAGCAGAAGTCAGGTTAAGGCAACCGTTGAGCATTATTAAAAGTGTAGGGGTGACAAACAATGACATGAAAGAAAAGACCAAAAAGAACAAAGTAGAAGAGGAGGAGGAGGAGGAGGAAGAGGAGCCAGTGGAAGAGGTAGTTGAGGAAGATGAGGAAGATGAAGGCCAGGAGAAAAAAAGGAAAAAGAAATCAAAGTCTGAGGACTCAGAAAATGATGGGGAAGTGAAGAAAAAGAAAAAGAAAAAAACCAAGCGAAGAGAGTACAGCAGTGAAGATGAGGATGACTATGAGCGCAGGAAAAAAAAGAAGAAAAAAGGCAAAGAAAAGAAGAAGAAGAAAGGTGACAAGTCCAAGAAACGAAAGACAGATGAGAATTTTTTGGAGATGTATGAACAGGAGCTTCGGGACTATCATTCAGACTCCTCCAACGCGACAGAAGATGAGTACAACAAAAAAAAAGGTCAGCTCCATCGTTTCTCATCTCCCCTCTTGAGCAGGCAGTTATGCTGTTGGCCCTGTGGATGCCTATCTCGGGACCCTTCCTGGGAGGGCAGGCACTAGTCATTCCTATGCGGGGAATATTTCTAATTAAATAAGAATTTTTACTATGTGAGGCGGTACTGACAGATTGTGTCTGTATTAGCTTTTCAGTTTATGAAGTCTCTTTGCCGTGTGCGTGGCACTGCTGTAATTACCTTCTCCTAATTAATATTTGCATTGTGGTGCCGTTCAGAAGCTGCAATCAGCAGACTCCCCTTGCGTGAGCAGGGTGCATAGCAAAGACGCACAGTCCTGCTCAAGCATATGGAGCAGGAGCGTGCCGGGGATTCAAGCAACCAGACGAGCAGGCAGTGGACCATTTAGGGTTGATGTAGAAGGGGGAGGGCCAGCACGCCGTCTCTCTGGCTGTTTTAAGTAACCAAAGAGGCTGTGGAAATATTGCTAGTCATCTCTATTGTGTCAGTACAATAAATAGTCCACTGGTTTTATATGCACAAGGTACTTTACTTCAACGCATGGTGAGCTGCGCAGTGAATTAAGGTTTTAGAAGATGCACTCAGTTCCATTAGAAGACTGTGGTCTGGAGAAGGATTGCAGCCATCAGCCTGGCAACATCTAGGCAGTTTGTGGAAAAAGACTGTACTTTAGCATTTTATCTGCTGGGTGGCAGGTAGTAATGCCCCCCTTCCCAGCAAACCTGTAGCACTGTGGCAGAGAGGTGAGGAAACCGCAAGGCGAACAGCAAAGACCCATGGTGTAGCTCCATGATTAAAATAAAAAGCCCTTGATAGGTAGGAGGATGCTTCCAAGCACGGCAAGAGGTGGGCAGCAAAGAGGTAATGGACTGCTGAGGGGTGACAGCAGCTGCCCATTACCTGTGCAAATGGATCTTGGCGTGACTGGGGCAAGACACTTAAATTCTCAGCACTGTGGTTTGCCCATCAGTTAATTAGAATAATAACACGTCTTGTATGTGGCAATTTGGAGAACCGGGCGTGCCTAAGGAGTCTTGTAAAGCATCTCACGTTTGTGGTGTGGCTATAGGTATACTATAACTGGTGACTTCTGTAATGGTGCCATATGGCTGTACTGGGAAAAAGAAAATGATTCAATTGCTCTGATGCAGAGGAGAAGCGAGGCCCTCCCACGTACAATGTACTTAGGCCATGCACATAACCTGCTTCATCTGTGATGGCTCTTTAGGGGGAGAGAGGTTGTTTCACCTCATACCACAATATTTTTATAGTAGAGGAATAATAACTTGCACTTTTCAAAGAGAGAAGTTCCAGCAAATGTGTTTAATAATCTCTCTGTGGTCTTCGGCTTAGTTTCTCAACAGTTTCTGCAAGGAAGGTAATAGCTTGTGGTTGAAACACTGGGGAATGAACTAAGCAGGGACTTGATTCTCATAGTCACTATCAGAAATTAAAACACTTGGTCCAAAACCCGCAGCACTTACTATCATAACAGGCCCAGGACCTCCAAAAAATTTGTCATGTGGCCAAAAGTCCCAAGGGTGAACCACTGGTTTCTCCCTTGGATCATGGGCTCTCCTTCTCGATCTGTGGCTCAGCATTTTGCACCCTTATTTTCCAGAAATTTATGGAAGCAAGAGCACTTGTATATGAGAGAAGAAATGGTGGGCAAGGGAGAGGAGAATGTAGTCAGGTAGGACATATGCAACCAATGAGCCACGGAGGTTTTCCACCAGTGAAAACCTGTTACTGGGCCATTTGGCACCAAAGAGAAAAAGCTGAGGAGCAAACTCCAACCGCCCTATCCTCTTCCTTGAGTTTCAGCTATTCCCTCTGCCGTCCACTGTGCTCTTTGCATTTTGGTTCAAAACAGCAGATTTTTTTTGTGTGACTTAGTCACTGCTGCTTTTCTTCCAAAGGACCATTGAGTGACGGGGCTGTTGTTGGTCAGGCTTAAGAGAAATGTGTAACCTCTGCAGAAAGCCTCCTGGAAGCTTTGGGGATGTCAGCTGTCTTTGGTACTGGTGAATATTTGGTAGACATATATTTCAGTCCACAAGCTGTGATTCCTTTTGCTGTAAAAGGAAAAGAGAGATGTTGTAAATGTTTTATAAGCAGGGAGTCGATGGTGCCTGTGTCATCTGATGTCCTCTTTATCTTATTGTATTAGCAAACAGGAGAAGGGATCCCCCCCATCACATTCGATCGATGACTGAAGAACAAGGCAAATCCAGCTCCTGGGGACAGGAAAACAAAAGATATCAAGTCACTGGGTGATAGTGTATCTGAGAAAATTATAGCAGAGATAGCAGGCATTTTTAACTAAATTGCAGCTGTTGTCCATTCCTGTGATCCTGGTGTTAATGAGATTAGTTATTTATTAATAGGTGTTTGCAAAGTTACTTATACAGTACAGCACGGAAGGTTCTGGGGAAACCTTATTGCAGCCTTTAAGTACTTAAAGGGGGCTTATAAGAAAGACGGAGAGAGACTTTTTACCAAGGCCTGTAGTGACATGACAAGGAACAATGGTTTTAAACTGAAAGACGGTAGGTTTAGATCGTACATAAGGAAGAAATTTTTTACTATGAGGGTGGTGAGACCCTGGCCCAGGGTGCCCAGAGAAGCTGTGGCTGCCCCCTCCCTGGCTGTGTTCAAGGCCAGGTTGGATGGGGCTTGGAGCACCCTGGTCTAGTGGAGGGTGTCCCTGCCCATGGCAGCGGGGGTTGGACTAGATGATCTTTAAGGTCCCTTCCAACCCAAACCAGTCTGTGATTCTGTGATCTTGAATTGTCAATAATAGTGCAAACAGGGCACACTGTGTAATGTAAACTTAATCGGTGGAATCTGCAGATTTAAAGTGCAGTAGGTATCTAGAGACTGTTCACATAGCACCCTGGCTGCCCAAACCATCATTAAAGCTTCTATAGGTACCAGCTACCTGAGGTTCAGAGTGGATGTCCGAGACCTGAAACCAACTCTTTGCAAGAACTCCATCTCTTTCTTTCTCCATACCTTTCTCTTGATATCTCGAATCTTGTCTGTGATAGGGAAGAGGGAGACTGGCATGGTTATTTACCCTCCTGCTCAGGCTTGGGGTCAGAGAACCATGAAGGAAGGGACCAAGTGTCACTATCTGTTTTCTGTGTCACTTCTGCTGAAGCCATGGATATCTCTGGGTTCATAGGAAGAAAGGAAATCTTTCCTTCTCCAAACTTGCTTTTATGGCATTAACTGAGTCTTTTCTCTAGCTGAGCTGGTAGTTACTGGCTTGATGACTCCAGCCCTGAGACATCCACAGTCTGTGGCAGATGGTGGAGAACTCCCTTCTGTACGGTGTCACAGTAAAGTGCTGCTGGCTCAGGAGAACTTGGGGCTTCCCATAGCTGTAGCTCACCAAGAAGCATATCTCATTTGAGAGGAAAACAATCTTTTTTTGGGGTCCTTTTGATGATAAAATCCTTTTTTTTTTTTTTTTTTTCTTTTCTCCCCTCTTTTTTTCCTGATGAATTTCAGATCTGGAGATTAAGAAGTGGGTATCTTTCCTTTAAAGAGAAACACAAATCCTGTAGTGGGTTTTCCTTGTCTCTTGCAAGTTTTACTGTAGCATGTGGTCAGACCTGCTCACTTGGTCACCATCCCCAGGGCCAAGGTTCCCAGAACTGTTTCATAGAGGATGAAGGATAAGGCACTTCCATACATGCAATCTCTTAAATGTCAGGTCTGTGTGACAGTAAATGGCTAGGAAAGCTTAGGTGACTCATGATGACAAAGACACCATAGAGGTCCACGGGAAACGTACACTGCCATGCAAGGGAGTAAAGCTATGCAGTACTTTGAGGCTGCAGTCGTCTCTTCCAGGAACAGATGCTGAGCACTTTGTATGAAACACTGCTGGTTTGTCCATATTGCAAAAAGGGTGAAGTGGGACTTCAGTGATCTTGGCAGTGCAGATAATAATTATGAAATGAAGCAAGCTACTCAAAAAATGCACTTTTTTGTTAACACATTGTCTCAAATGGTGATGGGAGGAGGGAAATGGCCGCTGTTGATCTGTAAATAGGTACACAAGCTGCTCGTCATTTCTTTTGATGTGCACCATCCATTTTATTGTTACACTTATCTCATCGTGTTCCTTTAGCAACTGCAGCAAAGGGTTACACAGAAAAAGCATTCAGGACACACCATGTTTATTGCTAAAAGTTCTGTTTAATGTAATTTAGCAGCGGAATGGAGGAGGAGAGCAAGTGCTGTGCGGTCATGAGCTCTCTCCTTGTGCTATATACAGAACTGGAGAGAGGTATCGCATACTTCTATGATAGATGATCATCAGTTGCAAAATCACTTCATCTGTGCCCTGCACCTACTGATCTTCCCGAACCGAGGCTCTGATTAATATTCCAGATCAGAAGGAACAAGGACTCCTCTTTGGAAGACAGACTTTTTTTTCTCCTTACTGCTAAAATGAGTTTTGGTTTTAGTCACAAAACAGAGAAGAGGTTTGTACCAGTGGAAATTTTACATTTTGTGATCCAGTGAGACATGCAAAGCTTGCTGCTGAGAGGAGGTGGTGCTGCACCTGCCTTGGAGACGTGGTGGATCTCAGCATTTTGCACAGTTAGAAATGACCACAGGAAATATGAATTTTGAAAAGTTGAGTTCAATTTTAGAGTTTGTTAGACAAGTGTACCAAGGAACTATCAGCTTGTGTGACAGAACAAGCCAACACTAAACTAATTGTGAACTAATTTTCTTCTCAGAAAGGGTCATTAGACACTGGAAGGGGCTGCCCAGGGAGGTGGTGGAGTCACCATCTCTGGAGGGGTTTAAGAAAAGACTGGACGTGGCACTTAGTGCCATGGTCTAGTTGACAGGGTGGTGTGAGGGCAATGGTTGGACTCAGTGATCCCAGAGGGCTCTTCTAACCTCATTGATTCTGTGATTCTGTGATCTTAAAATGTTGGTTAAGTTGCAGAAGCACTTGCTAATATTTTTATGTAGGCACCAAACAATGTTTGGCCTGGCTATTAGACACCTTCCACTACACACCTGTGTAGTCCTACTGGAGAGTTAAAGTTGCCTGGAGATGTCATGCTGAAATGAGGTCTTACAAACTGGAAATGAGTAGTTAAAATGCTGAGGATGGGGCTGTGCAAGGAATCACAGTGGCTCTTCGTCTTTGACCTCTGTGGTTGGCCATTGACCTGCAGCAGGCCTGCTGCTAGCCACTGGTATGGAAATCAGTATCATAAGGCAGATGAGTGCAAATAAACCTTTCCGAGCAAGCCGCTGCTGGTATCTGGAGGTTTAGGCCCTTGCAGATGTCTCCTTCCATTCGCAGGTGTGTGCTGAGCAAGTGCAGGCACAGGGCTGGGGGGAGTGAGCGCGTGTGTACCCCCCACTGCTCCCTGGGCAGGACCCAGCAGCCCCAAGCATATGCAGAAACCATCCCTGTTATGCGCACACGAACCATTTGGGATGGCTTGGCCCAGCTGGCAGCACCAAAAACAGCATCGAGGAGCAGCTGTAGGCGCCGGGCTGCCAAACGCACGTACAGCTGATGTGCTGGCTGATCGTAAAACCCACACGTGCGAGGGCTGCAGTTTTCCAGCATTGCTGCTCTCCTCACACCCAAAATACTTAGAACAGAACGGCAAGTTCAGTTTTACATCCTTGATTGCTTGTGGCTACTTTTTAGACTGAAAGTTTGGGTTTGAGACTTTAAAAGAAGATATCTGAGAGTTCCTGAAGAGAAACTGAACAAGATATCCCTGAGAAGCAGATGTTAAATGCAGGTTAATATATTCATTTCTAGATGTGTTCCCCCCAACCCATGTGTACCATCTGCCTGGATTTAATGATCTGTAACATCGGAGGTGTAAGGCAAGGTGTCCCCTCTGAGGAAGGTCACCTTTAGGGGATGCAGGACTAGAACTTGATCACATTGGAATAATTCAAGATTTGTCTTTTCTTCCTTTCCTTTCCTTTCCTTTCCTTTCCTTTCCTTTTTCCTTTCCTTTCTCTCTTCTCTTCTCTTCTCTTCTCTTCTCTTCTCTTCTCTTCTCTTCTCTTCTCTTCTCTTCTCTTCTCTTCTCTTCTCTTCTCTTCTCTTCTCTTCTCTTCTCTTCTCTTCTCTTCTCTTCTCTTCTCTTCTCTTCTCTTCTCTTCTCTTCCCTTCCCTTCCCTTCCCTTCCCTTCCTTTTCCCTTCCTTTTCCCTTTTCTTTCTTTTTCCCTTACAAAACTAAGTGAGACCCCTGTGTTTTTAGAAAATCCAAGATTTGCCTGGGTAGTTTTTCATTCTCTGGCTGCAGAAAGAAAACTGAGGAGCTGCTTTTGCTCACAGGTACAGCAGTTCCCTCCACTGGTGCATCAAATTCCCAGTTTCAGGACTGTACTGGTATTCTAAGGATCAGGAGTTTCGCTCCCATTTCTACTTTGTTAAGTATGTGTCTTCCAGGCTCTCCATGAAGCTGTTTACCATCACGTCCCTGGGTATTTGGACAAATATCTGAATACTGTGCCATTAAAACAGCAGAATCACCTCCATCCAGATGGAAAGCCTGGACAGAAAATCTTAGTGAGCTATGAGGCACTAAGCACAGACAGGGAACCAGGGCAAGTCAGATTTTAATTCCAGCTTGAGTCACTCTGTGGCACAGACTCAGGTGAGGTGGTTTATCCATCTGAGCCCCAGGAAAGCAGGGACTCATGATGAGGTTGGTGTTAAGAGCACCTGACCGTTGCCAGCATGCTATGATTTACCAGGAGTTTGTGTGTCAGCTGTTGAGGATGCGACCACGAGGTAACTTCCAGATTCACAACATACTTTTCATCTGGTTAAGGCCTCCTCTCCTCTGACTATTGCTGCTCCAACAAATACTTGTATAGGCGCAGTGCCTTGCAGGCACAGGTATTTCCCCAGGCATTGTCAGAGGGGTTTTTTTTCTGCCTTTGGTTTTTCTTCCTTGTTGGACACTGCTGTGCAACACAATGTCACAAATACCTGAGTGGCAACACTTAAAAACAGCCTGAAAATAATAATTGTGGCTTTTATTGATGGATTTATATGCATTGCAAGACTCACTGGATGCATATCACAAGGTTCGTCGTTGCTGTTATCAGATGTGGCTGTTAGAAACTCTCAGTCTTTTCGGCACTTCAGCCCGTGATGTTCAGATCCACCATATTTTTCCACATCAGTTTTGTGTCCTACATTATATAGACCTCTGTATCATAGTACTATCTCTATCAGACTTGCTCTGTGAGCTGCAAGTGTCATTCAGGAGATATTTGCAAAGGAGGAAGAGGTAGGAGGTGGGAAGGTCATAGTTCATATTCATTCATATTTGTGGGATTTTTTAAAAGAAATTATTTTCTAAGGTGCTAGTTGGATAGTAGTAGCTGTCTGTCGCGAATGATTAAGTCATAGAGTTGTGATTAATTCATAATGACCTCAAACAATGTGTGTGTAAATATAGGTAACACACATAACTTGTATTTATAACAAGCTTCTGACAGGTATCAGTCCCTGCTTATGCCACCATCAACCTGAAATGCAGCTGCAAATTGGGTCTCAGGAGCAAAAGGTGCTGGTTCCTCAGCTGAGATCTGTCAAGGGTGCAGTGTCACCCTCTGGCTTGTAGACGGTGTGCCCACCGTGGGGCAACTGTCCCTGCTTGCAGCATCATCCAGTCCTCGCATGCCGGTGGCTTTGCCAGCTGTTGATTCCCAAACACAATCCTGCTGGATTTACCGCCTCAGGCCAAGCGGTTTTGAAATATGTCATTGTCGGCGTGTTTTTCTCTGCAAAAACAACTCTACCGTTCCCCAGAAACAAACCAGGAGAAATGCCCTGCTCATGTCAGGGAACATCCATCATCCAACACCTGCAATGCCTCCAGACCAAGGATGCTGTCGGGGGTCAGCGAAAAAAAGGATCTTTGGTGAAGTTGCTCCTCGTGCTACCTGGGTATTGAGGGTCAGAGCTGGCAGCAAGGAGAGCATCACTCCTTGGTCTTGGTTGTCCTGCAGCCTGGACAACTAGAAGAAAGTAGGTGGTCTTGGGATGATGTGGCAGGCATCAGGGAATTACTCCCAGTTGCGTCCTGCAGACACATTGCTCTACCGCAGACATTGCTGGCTCAATGTTGCAGGTAAAATCTATACCATATTTTACCCAGGCTGCATTTTACACTTCCCATCTGACAGTAATGTCTAATGTTGTTGTCCACAGTTGTGATTCAGAGACACCCCGTGTCCTGGCAAGCCCTCCCTGTCTTCAAAAGATAATGAAAGAAATGGAACAGGTTTTTCTCGAAAATGTTTCTCTCCCCTGAGGCACAGTGTTTTCCTCCAGCACAATCTAAACTTGAATAACAAAGAAGTCGATTGCTAAGCTAATTCTACTTTGCTGTTCCAGCAAAAGAACTGAGATGTTTTTTTCTGGTGGTGCTAAGGCAAGAGCACTTTTAAGTGATAGCTGGAGCACCAGATGAATCGAGTTTGGCTTCCTACGGTGCATGAGAATGAAATGCTGATTTGCAATAGCTGATGAAGTAAAACAAACTCCAAACCACGACTACTCTGTGTGTGGGAACAGATGGGACAGTATTCAGCTTTAGATTTATATTTTAAGAGATAAATGATATTTCAGAGTTCAAGATAATGCTATCTGTGTGTAGCAGTGGTAAGTTTGCAGGAAACTTCCCTAATTCATGTCCAGGAAGTGTCTCAAAATGCAAGATACTATTAATTCTGCAATTGTTTGTGTAATCTATGAACAGCAAAATGTATAACAGTGTGCAACAAGTCCAAATATTCATGGAAAAAATCCCTCTCTTTTGCTTTGAATAATTAATTTGGCATCCATGCCGGACTCAAAAGCTGCTTTTGCTAAAGCATATAAAGAGCAAGCACTCTCTCGTAGTGTGTGTGAGGCCCAAATCTGTTCACAGTTTTGCAAATATGAATCCAAAGTCATTGTGCTCAAGTCAATGGAGTTAGTCAGGATTTGCCCCAGGGTGAATGAGGGAAGAATTTGACTCATTTTGTGTATGACAAGAGATTATTGCTCAAATTGTGGCTTGATAAAAACAAACAAGCGCTGATTTCAAACACCCGTCGGCACAGTGGGTAGAGGATGGTCCTGATAAAACTATATCCATAGTAAGTATTTAACTGGTGTGTTCATGTGCATAGAGCATCATTTTGGCAAACGTAACCTGTAACAGCACAGACTCTTAGAAACTTCCAAGTATTTTGCATAAATGTCAAGCTACTCTTCAGGTGCTCCAAGACAAACATATGCTGAAGTGCTTCAGTAGGAGCCAGGGTGATTGGTGCTGTGCATGAATCAACATTAAGTGAATATTGAGACTAATAAGTGAATTCCCAACTGGAAATACAGTGAAGTACAAACAACTATTATTGCTGCCAAAGTAGATGCATCCTGCTAAATGGATGCATCTGAAGGTAGCTCTGACAGCCATAGCTTCAAAGCAGTTTGTGTTGGTTTGGGTTTATACTCAAGATGAAGACAGCATCTGGAGGGTTTCTTCCACGGCTTTGGTGTAGTTCTTGCTCACCTTGTGCATGCAGACTGGAGGTATCTGTTTGCAGATTTCTTTGAGGAAGCATGGAAAGTGGCTGGAAAGTTGCCTGGCGGAAAAGGCCCTGGAGGTGTTTATTGATGGCTGGATGAACGTGAGCCAGCAGTGTGCCCAGGTGGCCAAGGAGGCCACCAGCATCCTGGCTTGTACCAGCACTAGTGTGGCCAGCTGAACTAGGGCAGGGATCGTCCCCCTGTACTTGGCACTGGTGAGGCTGCACCTTGAATCCTGTGTTCAGTTTTGGGCCCCTCACTCCAAGAAAGACCTTGAGGTGCTGGAGAGAGTCCAGAGAAGGGCAACGAAGGTGGTGAAGGGTCTGGAGCACAAGTGTGACGAGGAGCGGCTGAGGGACCTGAGGGTGTTTAGTGTGGAGGAAAGGAGGCTGAGGGGAGACCTTCTTGCTGTCTACAACTGCCTGAAAGGAGGGTGTAGCGAGGTGGGGGTCGGTCTCTTCTCCCAAGTAACAAGCAATAGGACGAGAGGAAACGGCCTCAAGTTGTGCCAGGGGAGGTTTAGATTGGAGATCAGGAAAAATGTCTTCACCAAAAGGGTTCTCAAACATTGGAACAGGCTGCCCAGGGAAGTGATGGAGTCCCCATCCCTGGAGGGATTTAAAGGAGCTGTAGATGTGGTGCTTGGGGACATGGGTTAGTGTTGGGCTTGGCAGTGCTGGGTTAATGGTTGAACTTGATGGTCTTAAAGGTCCTTTCCAACCAAAATGATTCTGTGATTCTACGATTCTAAGCAGACAGTGATGAGGGAGATGAGGTTTGCCATGGGTGTGGTGTATGACGGTATGTGATAGATCAGCTCAGAGAGGAGTAAAAGGGAAAGATACTGGAGGGAAGTCCAGGTGTCTCCAGGATCCTGGTGCTTCTGTGAACACTGGGATGTTTCACATCTGCAGACATCTTGAAGTTTTCACCCGCTCTCTTTCCCTACCCATGCTCACAGCATGGCTCATCTCTTGTTTCTACTTTCCCTCTTCCTTACCCAAGCTCTTTGATGACTCCTCAAAGCTTTGCTGTCTTATTCTACCTGCTTAATCATTCTTGTGTCATAACCCTTAATTTTTATCTACCAAGGGCCACTCTTGCTAGATAACAGTTAGGCACTGTCATGAGCTCCAGCTCAGTTTACCATATTTACCATATAAGAACGTGACCTGAAGGGATCTGCAGTCACTGCCATAATTGGTGCTAAGCAGTCCCATGTCAGAAAAACCTGAATTTATCAGCCAAAGCACTTTTCTGCCCTGAAGATATTCCTTCCCTGGGGAGCTAAGGGAATTTTGCATGCTTTTAGCTAGAGGATCTCAGTCTGCACTTGTCGGTGTTTGCAGCTTTACAATAATTTTAGCAACTGTTTTGAAGCGAGTGTTTCTCTACTCTGGCTGTTGAATGGGTGGGTTTATAGTATCAGCTCTTTCTGCAAGACAGGGAAATGGATGTAAGTTCTTCCAGTGATGTTGCAATGTAACTTGATACTGATTTTACGCTGTCTGCATCTTGTGCTTGAAATGACCATTTCTGAATGCTTATTTTCAGCAACTAGTGTCTATTATTTCCTTTGTTGAGCTTCCATATGCCCATGAAAAGCAGTAATAGTTTTGCAGTCCATAGCAAATCAGTTCTGCTTAGCTTGCTGAAACTCTCACCGGTTTCCAAAGTCTTCATGCCAGATAGCTGAACAGTGGAGTCAGATGGGGATTCAATATCTACCAGATGAGATAAGTGAACGAAATTCCACTTGATTGAGATAATATTTGGAACAGAAGAGCGTGTATCAGTGGCTGTATTAAAAGCTTTGTATTGACTCTGCCTAGCCCATTAGGAGAAAAGCTAGATTTGGAGACCGGCATGAAGGTCAAGCACTCCCATACTAACACTGTAGATTACTGTAACTTGGCCATGTTCTGGGCACTCAGAATAAACTTACCTTGACCTTAGGGGTAAGATTTTTTTTGCCAGACAAAAACACCTAAATGTAGGTGTCTTCCTGTGAGCAGTGGCCCACACAGCAGGATGATGTTCAAACTGGGATCCAGTATGTTCCCTTTTGCTTTTGTGACATCTCTTTGGGGCTCCTCTACCCATGGTGCATAATGAAAGCAGCCATCACTGGTAGGAAAATTGTTAAGGAGCAGCACAGATGGGCAGGAGCATCTTAACACTGGCTTAATGACCTGACCAAGCAGCAGCTTGGGTGAAGAGGCATGGACATTTGGGGCATCCTGTCCACGTTTGAAGGGAGGCGGATGACCAACGACAATATGTGACATGGGGACATGGGAATGTCATGGTTTGCACCTTATGTTTGACCGAGAAGGAAATAGGAGTATGGTGGGTGCAAAGCTATCCATCTGTGGAGAGGCTAGGAGGTCTCTGCCAAAGTACATCTCAATATGTAAGACCAGCAGGAATACATATAAGGAGTTGTTTTTCACATCATGGAAGCCAAAAGTTATTGCAAAGCTCTGAAGAAATCTCATGTTTCAAGTCCTGCTGACTAAGACAGGAAAACCAGAAACTCTGGAGGTGTGCAGCTGGTGAAACATTGCAGTGTCTGCTTAGGACTAGTCTCTCAGCTGATTCTGTGGAGGAGATGTCAAAGGGGTTGAACCAGCCCTCCCAAACTCCACTTTGAGAGCAGATCTCTCTGAGGAGCTTAAAGGTTCCCCACTATAACTCTCAGTGATGTCAGACAGCTAAAAGCAAAGCCACTACATACTGACATCTCACAAACTAGTAAGGGAAGAGGGAGATTTTGTGGATGCACTTGGAAACTTCAAGGGTAACCAAAAAACCCTTCTTTATTTGCATTCAGTGATTTCTTCTATTGTGAAGGAGCCTAAATAGTAGGATACAGCCAAATCTGGAGTGATATATACAAAAACCTCATTCTATCCTGAAAAACTTTGCTATAATTTGTCTTTAGCTGTTGGACTGAGCAACAGCCCCGAAAGAAATCTTGAACTGACTATGTACATCAGTGTCAAAGGATGGGAAAATAGTAACCTTTGTATTTCATTACTTTGCAAAGAAATATTGCAGTTTTGTTGTGGGTTGATGGTTTGTTTTTTTTACCCTTCCATTTGACAATATAAACTGGATGGATTATTTTTTTTTAACTTTGCTTGGTGATAAGCATATATTCCAAGTGAAACTGATGTAGGTGGAAAATAAGAAAATGTGGCCAAACTTATTTACACAGTGCCGCTGTTAAAAGTGAACTGGGAGATTCTGGAGAATTTGGGTAGCTACTTTCAATCAGTGCAGGGGTTTTAAGGGCTGGCATCTTTGCACCATAGAGGCAAATCTTTTGAGAGCATTAACACCCATGATCCTGAGAATATTCACAGTGGTGATGGAGGTGAATTCTCATGAGGCAATTCAGATCTCTTGAGTGGTCAAGAGTGGTGTGAAAAATAGGGATTCAAAATGAGGAGAAGATTGGAAATACTATGAGACCGTCCAAAAAGAAAGTAAGGAGCTTGGCAGGAAGGGAAGATCTAGCTTGTATGATGAAACATGAGATACTTAACTTCTCTGTTTTCTTAATCTTCCCTTTCACAGCTGGGGCACTGAAGTAGCAAAATTGATCTTTCTAGCTCAGATTCCACCCTTGATTAGAAGTGTGACTTCCACAGAAATCCAATCTCAAGCTTCTCAGCTAGTTCAGCTTTATTGTCCCAAATCATGAAGTACAAGATGTTTATGCTTGGGATTTGCTAAGGTTGGACGTGTTCTCTCAAAGCCAGAATATCCAATTATTCAGGAACAAATTCCTGGGTAGTTAAGAAATGTCACTAGTCTGAAGTTCTTGTCTTATATCATGGATGCTGTTCCCAGCAAAGGGGCTTGGGGTACAAAATGCTGCCTGCCCCACCCCAGCACAGTTGCGTTTTCTGCCTGCTGGGTCCTCAAGCTGAAGAGATGCTCCCAGCAAAGGAGACACCCATCAGCTGTCAGTGGTTGACCAAAAATAAAAGAAATGCAAAGAAAGGAAACAATCCTGGATCCAGATGGCTGAACTTTCATGCCTTCGAAGGAAGGGGCTAAATAAGCTGCATTTGTCTCCAGATGCCTTTTCCAGAAAGAGCTAGCATCAATATTAGTATCAAACTTTTATTTTCTTCCTGCAAAGGAAGTCAGGGGCCCTGTGTCCTTGACATCACCGGAAAGCTGTGACATCATTTACTTGCACAGCTGGCTGCACAGCTGTAGTGCTGGAGAAGGGGTGGCAGGGCTCCTTTCCCCTTCCAGGGATGCACCCTGGCACTTGTCAAATGTGATGACATGCTGGTGTCACCAACCCAGCCCCTGCTTTTGTCCCTCTGTGCAAAGTTAATTAAAATGGTGCAATCACAGTGCATGCTCAGTAATGACATGTGCTACTCGGGCAGGGCTCAGCACATCTGTCTTGGTAAAAACAGCTCATCCATATGCTGCCTGCTCGCTGTGGTGCATGGAGGCTGAATTTGGGGTTGTGAACCTAAAGTGCAAATTTGTACGTACTCATGGCTTGTGTTTTCTTGCAACTGTGAGACTCCTGTTGTGGGAACTAGAGAAGGATTTTGATTTTTAAGGGGAGAATATTGTGGCTTGTTGATGTTGTTGCCTTAGACACTTAATTTCCTTCTATCCCATCATCTCATTTGTTAGGAGTTGAAAAGTGGAAGCAGATCAGTCTGGCTTACATCTTCTGTAAGGAAATTAAGGTTAGATGTGTAGATGAGGTGACGTCAATACCTGTAGAATCATAGAATCATTTTGGTTGGAAAGGATCTTCAAGATCATCAAGTCCAAATGTTAACCCAGCACTGCCAAGCCCACCACTACACCATGTCCCTCAGCACCACATCTACATGGCTTTTAAACCCCTCCAGGGATGGGGACTCCACCACTGCCCTGGACAGCCTGTTCCAATGCTTGACAACCCTTTCCATGAAGAAATTGTTCCTGATATCCAGTAGAGGTGCAGCAGACCAATTCAGGAATGGGTTTCACTTGATGTAACATGGGCAGATGTAACATGACAGACTCTGCCTGCCACATATAAGTCCTAGCACTTCTCTAGCAGTAAAAGAAAACCTTCCTAGAGAACCTGCCTGAGCTTTTGAAAGGTCTCTGGGAATTTACGGAGTGTTGTGATGATTTTTTTTCTCTCTCTTCACAGGAAAAATGCCTTCAGCCACATACCATCTGGCACAAAGTTGGGCATAACTTGACCTCACCCCCTGAAAACAGGAACGGGGCCAAATTTTGCTGAGCCTCTATGGGGAGAGGGGAGATGATGTGTTAAAAGCCCTTTTCCCAAATGAACGCTTGCAGAAGGATGATTAGCTCTAACTGTCACTTTGGCAATGCCTGTAGGATGCTCTGACAGTGATAAGTACTTCCATGGTACAGATGAGTTGCAATATGCTTTGAGATGGCCAGACATAAAAGGCTGTTATAAACGAGTGCAGCAACATTATAACTTAATAATGTAAGCTCGCTGTTTCCAAAGCAGAGCTGAAAACCATGAAGCAATCAGTGGTGAATCACTGGGGCAGGGTGGATTGTGAGTCTTCCTCCTGTTAATGGCTAATGCGAGGACGTCGTCTGTCTCTCTGCACTGTGCCAACCATCTCCCGTTGGCATGTGTGAATGCTAACAGGAGGAAGGTGAAAAGAAAACATTGTTCATACATATTACTCATATGCAAGCTGTGGATTTCGTGTATTCTTTTTTGCAAAGAAATCTCCTCTTCCTTTGAGCCCATAAATGAAATATACCAAGCCAAGGGATTCTTACAATTTAGCCGAGCACAGATCATAACTTACTGTATTTATTATAATAATGTCCCTTCCTGTCCTATTTATATTTGTGGAAAGGTGAAGTTAGGAAAATATTGTGGTATTTTTTCTGTCTCAGTGCAGCAGAGCCACTGGAAATGAGGAGTAGTTTCTAGTCAGTTTTACATGAGTGACCTGGGTTTTGCTCTAGCACTCCATCTCCACGCTTTCCATTTAAAATGGTGATTTAATTTCTTCTCCGTGATCCTCTGAGGAAATAGTGTTAGTGTGAAGAAAAAAATTGATGCTCAGAGTAGAGAGTCCCAATACGTCTTTTGTCTCTTTTGAATATATATGTAATGTAGCAAGGAAAAGATGGGCATTAACAAAATACATAACAGTTCTGATGCACCCATAAAGAAGCACATTTACAGCGTTAGACTGGGAAGTCACATACTTAGCAGTCAGGCTGTGCAAGACGAAATGATGAAAGTTTAGCCTTTCTTCCAGCTTATAGGTCTAAAGCCAAAAAGGGCCATCAGGATGGTCAGTCTGGCCACAGGCAAAGTTTTATAATTTCCTCCAATTCTTTCTGTACTGAGCCAACCAAGACATGTCCTTCAGAAAGGTAACCTGTTTTCAAGCCTTAAGTCTTGTTCACTCATCATCCTGCTTAAGAAATATGTGTCTGACTGTAATTTGAATCTATCTAGCTCTACTTTCTGGCCATTGGATATTGTCATGCCTTTATCCACTTGAGTAAAAAGCTGTTTTTAACTTGTGTCTCTCCCAAGAAGATATGGATGTGTGGTAATAAAGTCGCCACTCAATCAACTATTTGGAAAGATAAGTTGATAGAGCTTTGACACTCTGGTTTAAGCATTTTCCTACCTTATTCTCATCATGACTTACCATTTGATCTTGGTAAAGTCTCCAGAACAACTGAAATGCAAACTTTCTGTCTGTAGTGATTTCTCAGCTTCATGCAAATATATTATCAGAGCAAACAGGAAAGCACGCATTGCCCTGACATGTGAATAAATGAAAAAATGACTCAACAGCTTTACTCTAACACTTCACATAAATTCATCTGTTATATATAATACATGCATATGCATTATAGTAGGGGAGGCTACGTATTCACAGAGAATTGTTTTATTTTCAGCAAATTCTGTCCTAACTCAATCCCTCCCTGATCATGTAAAGTGTAGCCAGCAGTTTTAGTTTGATGTCATGATTTTCACTAGTTGTGTTGATCCTCATCAGTGATTATGCCCTGTCCAAGAGATGGGTTTGTTTCAGTGGCAGGTGCAGCAATCCATCTCTGGTGTCTGTATTTCAGCTCAGGTTTGGGGATGACTTGGATCTATAATATGTAAGGTGAGGTATTTCTCCTGTTGTCCTGATCTTTCTTTTCTCCTTCCAGTTTACGAGGTGGTGACGGTGACAGGAGATGTCCGGGGAGCAGGAACTGATGCCAACGTCTTTGTTACTCTCTTTGGAGAGCATGGGATTACTCCCAAGACTCATCTCACAAGCAAGTGAGTATTTGGAAGGAAATCTGTATCCTTGAGGCCTGTTCCTCAGTAACTTTTATTGCATTTTGATGAAATGTAATACTGTGCTGATGGATGCGGAGGGAATAAATCTAAAAGGTATTTCAAGATCACCAGGGAGATCTGAATTTTTGCCATTGCATATTTCTTACCAAATCCCTTGCAAACCTGCATTCCTTTCTGTAGGTGGAAATGCGTGTTTAGATCCGTATTATATAAGGCTCACGATTGCAAGGTGTGGGGATACTTGCTTTTCTTAAAGCTTAAATTAGGAGCTCCTGATTTAGGAGCTGAGAATATTCATTGCTTGTTGGAGTGGGCACGATGGGCCACGTTCGCATGCCTAAATCCCACTGAGGTCTCCATGCTAAGTCAAGTACAGAGATAAGTGTCCTTGAATATTTCTGAAGGGTAACTCAGTGGGTTTGAAGTAATGTTGTTGATGGGTAACCACCCACACCCAGCCATAGGAAATCTGAGGCAAGCAGAAATGGAAGAATTTAAGCTGCTTCCTAATTTAGACTGTTTCCATCCTATCTGCTGTATGCTTGGTTGCACACCGCTGTGGTTGCACATCCCTGTGGTGGCACTGTTCTGTTTTCCTCCAGCTGATGCCAATGTCACCCTCTGGATGCAACTTCTCAATTCTTATCACTATGTTGAACTTATTGGAAACCATATATTATAATTTAAGAACCTACTACGAGGCTTTCGACTCTCTCCATAGCATTTTTTTAAGAAACAAGCAAGCATCAGGGCCAGCAGGTGCTCAGGTCCCATGAAAGCAAGGTGACTTTTAACAAAGTCCCAGCTCTGCATGTAGTAATTTCCCCTTAGCCAGACAATTACACTAAAGTAAAGCAGAAATCCCTTCTCCACGGGGTCTAGGAGAGGCTGTGTGTCTCTGTTTTTCGGTGTTCTTATTGTTTTGGTTTTCTTGAAAATGTGCTTCAGAATTATTAATCCTGTGCTAATGTCACACGGTAACTTCACATTTTCTCCATTTCTACAGCACCGACAAGAGGTACCTGCAGCTATTTTAAATGTTACCCTCAATAGAGCTTCTCTTCCCAGTGAAGCAACTCAAACATGAGAGTCTGTAAAGAAAATGATGTGGGAATGGTAAAGAAAATACATGAAATTTCAGCCCTGTTTGCCATATTTGAAATCCAGAAATCAGAGATACCCCAGACATCCCAATGAACTTATGAAGTGGAATACCATTTCTCTTGATTTAACAGAGAGGGAAATGGAGGCAAGGAGGTAAAAGATGACATCGTCCCATAGCAGTTCAGTGGCAGAGATGGGAGCAGCAGCAGCTCTGCTGGGGAAAGAGCTTCTAGCACCCAAACCTGCCTCGTAGTATTTGGCAAAGCCATCAAAGCAGCATCTGCTTTCCAGGGAGTTTTCTTGTGGACAGCATTTACATAAAGAGCCATTTCATCGTGAAGGTGCTCTTCGGCATGTAGCTATGGAAAGAATCCAAATATTACCTTAAAAAAAAAAATTGTATGCCCTTTAGAGAAGTCAAGAGATCCCCAAAAATAGATTTCTTAATCAACTGTGGCCTTAAACGAGCTACTGGTTGTACAAGTCATCTTTGTTGGCGCTCTGGTTAATGTCTGCTCTTTCCTCCTGGACTCACCACTTCTTCGTGAAAGAAAGAAAGAAGGGACACACAGGGATTATTTTAGGTTGCAGCAGCAGCAATCTGAGCATGTTCAGACCTGGGTTAGCATTTTGGGCTTGGTCCCTGTTGCTGCAGTGAGCAGATGGCTGAGGTGTTGGTAAGCAAGGATGAAAGGCATGGGAAGCCAACCTTCTGCAGTTCAGGGCTCTTACAACTGGTCCCGTAGGAGGTGACCGCTAGAACTGCAACTACAGCTTTCCACTGGGGGTTTCCCAAACATCAGTGAAATTTCTGCATCTCTAAGTGAAGTCTGATGTGTTACAGTGCTTCATTGAGGAACAGCGAAAAAAAAGCTAGTCCGAGTGTAGGAGTGTCTGCAAATCTGCTTAATTGACAGTCTTGTCTCCTAAATATGAAGCAAACCATGAAGTAGTCGGTTTGCCCCCAAATTTATTGTGCAGCTTTGTGAATATGGCAAAAGGATGGAATCTCATGCATCTTTCAACTAAATGTTTACACGAGTTCACTTATGACTGCAAATGCATGACATTTTATAGGTGTTCACATTTCCCTGTGTATGACAGAAAGCTAAAATGTCATGCATTGCCTAAAGATGGTACTACCATTTCAGCTTCTGGTTAGAATAGGTTTCTCTTATTTCTTTTGTGATTGTGTGCTGGTAGTGAAATACATGACATTTCAGATCTTTTTGTCATGCGTGGTAAGGGGAAAACATGGCAAGCTGATGAAATATCATGTGTTTTTAACATTGGCCAACAATAAGGTAACTGTGAAAAACAGACACAAATCTTCGTCGTGACTTGTCAGGAGGAACGTCAGTTCTGGAAGTGGCAGCACTCAAATTCTGTCCCAAAACATGCATTTATTTAGGCCAGGAGGTTTAGCCAAGTTGTGTTTGGGTCTGGGAGGGACTGGAATAAATCCTCCCTTGCAGTCGCCGTCTGCCAGTTTGGGGGGACGGTAATGCCTCCCTACCGGTGCTGGAGGTGGTGGATGGGTGCTGGCAAAGTGCTGCTCAGCCCTGGCAAAATCCTGTTTAAAAACCCAGCTCATGAAACTCTCCAGACCCCCACCTGCCATGCTGCACTAACTACAGCTCAGCCAGAAGTTAAAAGCACTACTAAAAATAAGTTTCTTTCCACGGGCTCCGTCACAGACACATGGGTGGACATCAAGGTGTTGCTTGGTGGCATTTTGGCAGTCGCTGAGACTGTTTCTACAGGCACTAGCTGCTTCTCCGTGGTCCAACGCTGACCAAGCAATGCTGATCCTCCACAGCGTTTTATTCCTCCTTGCTCATGTGCTTTCCACCACACTGGGGCTGAGGGCCGAATGCAGAACTGCTGCTGCCAGCTCATTCACACTGTTTAGTAGCAAATTTATTTATTTTTTATTAGTGTAAATGAATCTACTTTTCAACGCCAAGCTTACCTGGTCCAGCTTGTGACAACTGCAATAAATATTCATGGGGAGAATTTTCATTTTAAAAAAAAAAAAAAGAGATAGAAAAGATGTAGTAATTGAATACCTTTAATTGGCAGTCCCTTCTACCTGGCCTTGGGTCACTATACAGAGCTTCTCCTGCTCATAATGCCAGCAAATACAGGTGAATTGCAGAGTACCTATGCTGTGGTCTTCAGAGGATGTTAATATTTGTAGCCCTACTACAGCTAAGCCATACTGAGTTGCAGAAGATCTGATTTTAACGTTTAACTGCTCTGGAATAAATAAACAAACACAGGGAGGTAAGCTTATTTACTCTGAATAGTTAATATAAGAAGTTAGGAAGTGTTAGAAAGTTGGTACAGAAGGGGCTTTTCAGGCTAGGAAGCAAACAAACCCAAACGAACCCCAAGTGCAGTGAAAGCAAGCTTCTCGCATTGCACTCCTTCAGAGATGAGTTGCAATGCTTTTCCTTTAACGACACAGGATGTTTCCATTTTAAAGCTGTTTGTGTATCTAACTGTACTCTGATTTTTGCCCGTACAAATCTGCAGCACTTACACCGTGCTCTGAAGACTTAATGATGTGGGGCATCGTTAAGTGACAGCACACTTTGGAGTCTATATTCGCTTCTGAAAAAGAAACAAAGCGAGAAATTTCTTCTTCCTCTTGTTTAGGCTTATCGGTGTCTAGCATTTCAGGAACAAAACCACCTGAGAGGGTACTTAGGCAGCGGCGTCAAGCAACACAAAGATAAAAGCCAGTAGAGTTGGTGTATGTATAAATTATAACCCAGTAGCAGCTGGTGGTACGAACTACAAGGAAGGTCAAGCCTTAGAGGGAGAAACAGGAATTTACTCAAAACAGGCAGACTTTTCAGGGAATTTAGTTGCTGGACCAGGTCCCTGCTGGTAAATGCCAGCCACATTTTTCAGACTGTAAAATCTGACCAGTTTTCCCATGGGATGAGTATAAGGTGCCTTCCTGGAACATACTCAACCTTCTGCCTTGCTCAAAATCCTGCCCCTACCCCTGCAACTCATTAATCTCAGTCTTAAAAATGTCTGAGCTCATTCTTATTAAAATTTTTAAAAAATATTTCTCTGTGGGAATGGGACAGATATTTTCAGCAAAGTAAAATTCACGCCCAAATTTGGCAAAGTAGATACAATCCAAAATGTAATTTAATATTGGGAAATGCTAAGCAACCTTTGCGCCATTATCGATGGCACTATCTGCTATGTATACACTTTCTCCAGAAAATAACAACCAAACTGCAGACAACAAAGACATAAACCATAGCTAAGATTATAATCTAAATTAAATACCACTGTTTTATTTTTTTTTTAATGTAAATCATGCCACCAAATATGAAAAACTGATATTAAGGTAGTGCTGCTCCATGCAGTACAAAGTCAAGGAGCAATTATCCCACGTGTGCCATTAAGGCTGTTGAAATCTGTACTGGGAATGCTTATGGATAAGGCAGGGGCTGTTTCAGTGTGCCCGACGGCACTTTGTAAAGTCTCAGGGTAAGTTCAGACACGGTCTGTCACGGTTTTGGGCTGGTGTTTGGCTCCTGGATGTCATCACACTGCTACACCCCTGAGCAATTTATCTCATTCAATTAAATCCTTTCAAGTGGGACCATTTTTTTTCACTAATTGTTCTGTGCTTGTTTAAGCACGATTCCTTCTGCTCGTCAGGTTATGGGTAGAAAAAGAAAATACCGTCTTCCGTATGGAGATGTTTGCAGTCGCTGTGCTTTTCGGCTGGTTTCTTTTCCATCTGGAGTATTTCTGGACGCATGCTGCCTTACACGTTATTTCCAGCTGCCCATTGACTGATGCTGTCAGCTTCATGACAACAGTCTTGGCAAAATATTTGCAGACCAAACTCCCTGGGATATTCCTTGCTCCAAGAAGGAGGTTAATGATGCTGGAGCACCGTGTTAAGAGTAAATATGGTTTGAATATATGTTTCTTTTTGCAGTTAGGCTGTCCATAAGTCCATCCAGGCCAGTGTCCTCTCTCCAGGAGTGATTGATAGTGAATGCGTAGGGAGAAACAGAAGAACGAGGCAACACATCATAAGCATTTTTCCAATATATTCTTGCATCGTGTGTCAAGCTGCTGTCTTAGCCAGAGGCCTGATAACACAGATTTACCCACCATATAATGTATATTGGATAATCTGAGGATGAGCAAAGCTGTCTGTACTTTCAAGCCAGGAAAACAATAGGGACAGACCAGCGCTCATCCCTGCCCCTTCTATATGTCAAATCTATGCAGTCCACCCCTAGCCCATGAGAAACTCGCCTTCCGTGAGATGATCCAAACGGCATTATTTTTTCCCTAGTGAGTGACAGGCTGTAGGATGTTTTTTGCTGTAAGACCTTCTGAAACCATCCCCGGTACCCAACTCACTCCCGCTGCTGCTAAACGTCAGCAGCAGGAGCAGGCGGACCTGCGAGCAGGGTTGCAGGGAGGTGCCGCCAAGAACTGACTCTTTCTGGTGATTTAATGAAGCAACCTTAAAGTTTTGTTTGAACTGTCATCCATGGTAACACTTTGTGCTTCTGTGCAGCCCTTCATCCACGGTCCTTTTGCAGGCGGTTCTATGTGTACAAAGCATTGTCAGATCAAACACCTGATAGAAAGGCAGTTTAAATGATTGTTAATGCAGTGATTCAAAGCTAAATTGGTTCAGGTTACTCCATCACTGCTAAAGGTTGTGGTTATTATTTTTATGCCTCTACTGTGATCAGTACCCACGTTTTCCCTCTGTTCCTAAGAGCTCAGCTCTGGAAAGGGTGCTGTTAGCTGATCAGAAGTACAGATTATTTTCTACAAATATTCAAAATTTCAATTTCAAATGTGACATTCATTTAGGTGGTGGGATTATCTCTTGTTAATTCCCCTTTATTTTTTTAAAAAAAAAGATGGCTTACTAGTGCAATGTTCATTTTATATACTTTTACATTTAAAACTGCATCATTGAGAGTTTCTTGTTGTCAACATACCAAGTAGTAGCAAAACTCTCATGGCACTGGCTCTGTTGTCTGTGCCAATGGCCTACAGAAGAGACGCATGCAGGGATTTATAAATACTAGGCTCAAATATGCACCAGATCTTGTGGTGTTTTTTAGCAACGTGACTTACCCAACCAAGGGACATAGTTCTCTAAATCATTGTATGTTTGCAGTGCTGTGAGCAGTGCAACCTGCAGCCAATCATTCAACCAAAAGAACGTGAAAACAGCTTCAGATACAAAAAAATATTTGAGAATTTCATATACTAATCTTCGGTGAAGTTCCTTGGATGTTTCTTACAAAGCAATTGGGTAAAACGCTACAGCAGACTGAAAAAATAGAGTTGCTAAAGCCATTTAAATATGTGAAATAAAAAAAACCCAACCTGGTTGAAACATATTTCTGAAGTTGCCCTACCCTGATACCCCAGATGAAATATAGAGGTCCAAGAAAAATTCTGCTGATCTTCAGACTAAACCTATGGCTAGCCATGCCCAGTGCCTGGGACTGAACCCAGGCAAGCCTGAACACTGGAAATTTAGTGCTACAATTTCCAAGTCGGATTTTTCCCTGCTTTATTTGTCACGGGAGCTGTGCAAGCCAGCATGCTGCATTGTTCGGTGTAACAAGTTCCTTATGGTAGTCAGGCTATGAATTTCTTACCCCAGCCCCAGCCTGGACCAGCCTCTGACATGGCCCAGCTGTAATTTCTCCTTCTCTCTCTTTCTCTTTTTTTTTGGCTAAATTTCAGTATAGCCATTCACTATGGGAAATTCCCTTACTCTCCCTCTTTTCACTTAATTGGCAATGCTAGTACAATGCTAGAAGGAAAGGTTGGTTTTTTTTCCATAAAACATTCCCCTTTTTGTGCTGTTGATGCTGCATGTCCACCTCAAGGGAAAAGACTTGTCAAATTCTTCCTACCTTTTGACAGCAAGACTTCCCAGGAGTTTGACTCCTGGACTACAGTCACATTTCACAAGATCTTTCAAGATGAATGAAGCATCTGCTCAGTGGGCACTTTCAGATGCCTGCTCGGTGCTCCTCCAAGAGTGGGTTTCCTCCCCACCGCTCTCCCACCATCCCAGCAAACGAAACAGCCCAGCACAGTGGCAAGACTGCTGTAAACCATCAGCCACTGGGACCGGTGCACTGAAAGCTTTGGGCTAACTAGTCTCACTTCATACTTTTGTGCCACCTCCATAGCAGTCTGCAGTGCTGCATCAATCTCCAGAGCCGATGTGAGGAGATGTCACTGTCATTACGATGCTCAGTCAAGCTGGACAAACTAATTGCCTCACCCTCGCTGACTGTTTTCTCTCTGACAGCCTCGCTGCTGGGGGAGGCTGGCCTGGATTTAATTGTCTCTTGTCTTCATGACAAGGTTAACCGTTTTAGCCTTTTCATGTAGCGATGATGCTCCTGGCACGGTATCTGGAACAGCAGGATGGAGGAGGAGGAGGGCTGCGCATGCATTTGCAGAACACACAAAATAATCTTTAAACAAAGGCACGTGCAGATCCTTCAAGGATGTGACGAGAGCCGAGCAAAACCAAACCCCCTTGCTTGCATTATTAATATTCATTAACTTTCTGAGTACAAGCTGCTTGTCACTGTGGCTTTACGCTGCTGAAGTGCTGTGGTTTCTTGTCCATTCATGAAGTTCAACAAAGGCAAGTGTAGGGTCCTGCACTAGGGAGGAATAACCCCATCACCAGTACAGGCTGGGGGTTGGCCTGCTGGAAATCAGCTCTGAGGAGAAGGACCTGGGAGTTCTGGTGGATAACAAGTTCCCCATGAGCCAGCAATGTGCCCTTGGGGCCAAGAAGGCCAATGATGTCCTGGGGTGCATGAGGAAGAGTGTGGCCAGCAGGTCGAGGGAGGTTCTCCTCCCCCTCTACACCGCCCTAGTGAGGCCACACCTGGAGTAACTGTGCAGTTCTGGGCCCCCAAGTTCAAGAAAGACAAGGAATTACTGGAGAGAGTCCAGCGAAGGACTACAGAGATGGTCAGAGGACTGGAGCATCTCTCTTACGAGGAGAGGCTGAGGGAGCTGGGGCTGTTTAGCCTGGAGAAGAGAAGACTGAGGGGGGATCTTATCAATGCTTACAAGTACCTTAGGGGAGGGTGTCAAGGGGATGGGGCGAGACTCTTCTCAGTGGTGCCTGGTGACAGGACAAGGGGCAACGGGCACAAACTGAAACACGGGAAGTTCCATCTGAATATGAGGAGGAACTTCTTTCCCTTGAGGGTGCCAGAGAACTGGCACAGGCTGCCCAGGGAGGGTGGGGAGTCTCCTCCTCTGGAGATATTCAAAACCTGCCTGGACGCGACCCTGTGCAACGTGCTGTGGGTGACCCTGCTTTGGCAGGGGGTTGGAGTGGATGATCTCCAGAGGTCCCTTCCAACCCCAACCAGTCTGGGATTCTCTGATTCTAATATGACTTGTGGATTTTTCTGTGTTTAATCATCTGTAGCAATGCTTAGTGGCCCAGGTGAAATTAGGGCCCATCAGGGAGGGCAGGTGGGAGTGGCTGTGTCTTCAGAGCAAGGATGGGTTTTGCATTGATGTTATTAATTTTGTTTTTGTGGAAAATATGAGCTCGAAAAGGATGGAGGTGCTTTCCAAAGATCACACCATGGGCTGGAGGCAGAACTGGGAATTATATTCTATATCCCCTGACCTGGGCCAATACACTTTATATTGCCTTCCACTTGCATCTGTGAAATAGAAACCGCACACTTAACACTTCACAAAAAAAAGAAGTCAAACTAGTCCCTGTCCTATGGTCGTTTTGCTTTGAATGAGATACAAATCATAGGATAAAGCTGCAAAGGAAGTTTCAATGATTGTTAGAAAATCGTCTGAAGATGGGCGTGGAAAGAAACCTTTGATGTGGTTGGATGCCTTTATCTCTGGCTGAGCTGTGGACAGATCTGCAGCTCCAGGGAACCCGTCAGGCTACAGAACACCCTTTGCTCCATCACCAAGATTGGGTCCACTCAGTGCCCAGGGGCTAGGATGACAGGACAGAACACCTCTGGGAGTGGGAAACAGAAATGAAAAGCATACTGAGGCCCTGTAAAGCAACTGAGGTGGACATGCAGGGGTCCAGATTTGCCAGGGTCTTCCATTTTGGTTGGCCGACAAGGGCTGGTCATTAAGGCCAAAATGAAGCTCTGTCTTGACCATTCCTAACAAGCACTTTCCAGCCACCCTGGAGAGGAGCAGCTGAAAACATCCTTGTGGTTTTTGCTGTTACCTCTATGTTTCAGCAACTGATGGGTGAGCTCACAGAGTTGAGGAACCACAGATGAGGTGTTACCAAAGAGTTGGAGTTCTTAATGTAATTTTTGCTTTATTGGTGCTGCCTTGAAATATCTTTACCAAAGATTATTTTCAGACACCTCTGAAAGCCTTTTGCTGATGGGAAAGTCTTACAGGCTCCCCTAGCTCTTACCTTTATGGGCAATTTAGCTGAGGATTTTCAAAAACCTTTGTCATGTTTTATTCTTGGAGGCGATATGGAATGTGATCCAAGGTTTGCATCTGCTTGGGCCAGCATTGCATTTCCCCCAAAGCTTCCGTCTCAGTTTCTGGAAGGACTCTTAGAGCTTAAGAAAGAAAAAAGTCTGCTAAATGTCAGTACTTAGAGCTATCAGAAACTTGTCATGAGAAAGAGGACATTGAAAAGTAGGCCTATCCAGTGTTAGAAATGACATTTATTCATCCTTAAACACTAGCACTCTGTCAGGCCATGAGGCGTGTTTGCTGACAAGGTTGCTGTTTTCTTACCGTAGCTTTTGGTGCATGTGTATTACAGGAGCAGCACGGCCTTTGAGAGGAGCAAAACAGATGTGTTCCGAGTAAAAACCAACAACGTTGGACAAATAAAGAAAATAAGGTACCCGCACAACGTTACTACTACAGTACCTGCTCTGAGAGCTGCTAATCGAATGACAGGCTGTAGAGGCTTCAGCGCTGACATGTTTTATTCATTATTTGTTAATGTGTTCTTATCAAGGTGAAGTTAAGGGGTGGTAAAAGCTTGTTTACTGCCTAAGATTTTAACTGAAGCGTGAAATCACCTATGGTATTACTTATAGCTGTGCACGCTCCCCACCAAGAATTGTATTTCTGTCATATGCAATCACAGGCGAAGGACTTTAAGACTTACCTCCTGATGGAGGTAAATGGGGTTTACTATCCTCTTTTGCTAAATTAATGTAATGTAAATGATCATTATTATGTTTAACCACCATCTAACTGACCTATATAAAATTAAAAATTAGTAAGTAGAACAAAGAAAGCTGGGAAAATGGGAAGAAGTGGATAAAACAAAGTAAGGAGATAAAAGAGCAGGAGGGATACAAGGTGGGAGGAGAGTCACTTGTGTTTTAGATATGCAGTGTAAGGTGAATGAATATGTTGAATGAACATGCAGATGTGTGTGTGTGTGCATCCCCTTGCAGATAATAGCCCACATATGCACCTATGATGTCTGCCCACAAATGTGTATGGAAGGTTGTTATTTTCTAAATACCCTGTAAAAGCTCATAAATCCTATGAAACACTTTGGATAGACAGGTATAAACAGCCATTTTGTGTATAGTTGCTCTAGCCTTGCCTAATATAAAATATTCCACAAAATTACAGTGCTAGTGGCCAGTCTGAATCAAAATACCAAATCCAGGGTTGTTCTTCCTCTAGGATTGAGCACGATAACACCGGACTGAACGCGGGCTGGTTCCTTGACCGTGTGATCGTGACCGACATGAACAGACCTCACCTCCGGTTTTACTTCCCCTGCAACAACTGGCTGAGTAAGGAGGACGGGGATGGACTGTATGTCAGAGACCTCATCGGCAGCCTGAATCCCATGGACGTGCCCAAAAGTAAGAGTTTTCCAAAAAGCTTGGCTTTCTGGTGCCTTGTCAGAAAAAGGGTCTGACCTACAAGGAACAGCTGAGGGAGCAGGGGTTGTTTAGCCTAGAGAAGAGGAGGCTTAGAGGTGACCTTATTGCAGTCTACAACTACCTGAAGGGAGGTTGTAGCGGAGTGGGAGTTGGCCTCTTCTCCCGGGCAAGTAGCGATAGGACAAGAGCTCCTCAAGCTTCCCCAGGGGAGGCTCAGGTTAGACATTAGGAAACATTTCTTCTCAGCAAGGGTCATTAGCCATTGGAAGGGGCTGCCCAGGGAGGTGGTGGAGTCACCATCTCTGGATGTGTTTAAGAAAAGACTGGACATGGCACTTAGTGCCGTGGTCTAGTTGACAGGGTGGTGTCAGGGCAATGGTTGGACTCAATGATCCCAGAGGGCTCTTCCAACCTGATTGATTCTGCGATTCTGTGACAGGGTTGCTTTCAGATGACTTCAGCCATATAAAAAGTAATCGTGTAGTCTATGCTAATTTGAGTTTTCTTTGTAGTCAGTAAAGAGAGAAATAGGAAGATGCAAGATGTCTTCAGAGGGTAATTTCTTCTTCCAGTGTTAGACCCGACATCTTAGGGTGGGATAAATCACTATCTGGAGAAGCTCTGCTCACTGGTTAACTACTGAAGGATCTGCGATGACTAAATTATATTAAATGGCTACACATAGATGACAGGCATCCCACCCCAGAAGATGCAGCAAGTATCATTGTGTAGTATCAGAAGAGGCAGCATGGTTGCAGTCCTGTGTATAAATTTAAGTGTTTCCAGGCTCTGGTGATGACCTGCAGGAAATTTCCATAAACAAGCCAATCCTCTCGCTGTAATTCTACGCCGTTTTACTGATGTGTATGATATCCATATTGAACTGGTGCCTATTTTTCAGAGTGGTTTTAAGCTAATGATGTTGAAACAAAGCCAGGACAGCTTGCAAACCAGACATGTACTCCTAAATTGATATCAGCTTGTAGGCCATGTGGTGATGTATGGTGCATGTAACTTGAGTAGGAAGATGATCGAGATGTGAAAGTGGAGCCAGCAAACCAGCCTCAGGTGGTATGTCAGCAGTTTATCTGCAAGTGCTAATGAGAAAACTGAGTTGTGTTCTCCTGATGACTTCACCAATGCACTGCTCCTTTCTGGGAGTTTCATTTTGGGCATGGGAAGTGAAGTACACCGCCACTAGCCACAGATCTGAGAGAAAGGAGAGGTATAGTTCGGTGCAAAAGAGGGGAAACTTGTGGTTTTGCTAGTATCACATCTTTTTGAGAATAAGTAGTAAATTTCTTGCAGTAGTATGTTGACATTACCACTTAGAAGGGGTTTTTTTTTTGGTAAAAATAGTTTATTGTCAGACTTAATACTGTACTTTAAGCATTGATAGGGGCCTAGAAGAGCAAAGTATTGTTATTTTTATTGAGATCCTGTTTGACATTTGACGTGAAACGATACACCATGATATTGTTTGTTCCTGAATTGTTAAATAATCTTGCTCTATTAAGATAAAACCTCCTAAACAGTTTCACTATGTTAAAGATATAAGTATTAAAAGACACTGCACGTGAGTTAGCATGCACAAATAATATCCATTGACAAGAAATGTATGTGGGAGCATTTTATAAATGCAGACCTCTCCAGGGTGGATGCCACAGGGGAATGAGATAACGTCTGGAGATGCTCTGCCAAAAACCCACCCAGTTTCTGCTGGGGCTGTGTGCACCAATCTCCTTTTCTGCTCTTTAATCTGTTCAGCTTGTGAAATGGAAGGGTTAAGGACACTCCAGGGGCAGGAGGGGTCTGGAGAAGGTAGTGGATGAGTCAAAGCAATATACAATCAACAAGAGGTTCCCTCAGGGAGGAAGTCAACTATTCAATCTTAATAGATCTTTAAATGACACAACGGTTTCTCTGAATTTGTTATTGCTCCTGCCTGGGAGAGCTGATTCAAAGGAATGCATGTGATTTCCTCCATCCTGTTCAACACCTGTCTCTCAGCAGGAAAAGATTTGTGGTCTAAACCCTCAGCTGGCAAAAATCAGTGCAGCTCCAACAAAATTGCTGGAGCAGCTTTGCATTTCACCAGCCCAAAAGCTAGTCCCAAGCCCTTGCTCTTCTGGAGAAGTGGTTTTGGGTCATAGATCAACTGCTCACTATGTGCTTTGTCCACAACAAATATGAATAAGATTGTCTCCTGCCTTAAGAGCATGAAAGAAGGGATTTAACCAGGCATTTCTCAGAAACGCATCTCTTTTCATCACCTTCATCAGACAGAAAATCCCACTTTTGAGTGGCACAGGCTGGATGCTCTGCGGCTGCCCATATAAATGCAGGGAACTGGGCTGAGGCCAGAGGCACGGGTGAAGGGTTGGATGCCTTCCAGGCGGCAGGTCTGAATCTGTAAGAGGAGAGGGTTAGCTCAGCTATCTCAGGTTGCAGTTCCCCTTGAACCATAATTAATGAAAGATAAACATTCCCAGGCTGCTGAGGTGAACTGTCAACTGCAAATGTAAATTTATCTGAATTCATTTGGCTCCCTCTGGATCCGTAACGGTCTGAAATTAGATTGTGATATGATTTTCTTCATATATACAAGTAATTTGCCCTAAATTTTGTTGTATTTTTTTCTTTCAAATGGATTAAACAGTGGTGTTTACTCTATGAGTATTAATATTTTCTAGGCTACTAGACAAATGAATAATTATGTGGTTTGGAAATTTTATGTGCCTGTAAAGAAAGATTAGTTACTCTCTCTTAACTCCATGTTCCCATTAGCGGTGTTCAGTGCCATATTCCTCTCCTTTTTGGTCATGTCTCTTCAATCACAGTTCCCCTTTTTTCTTTAGTTTTTCTTTGTAAAGCACCTGGACACTGTTGTTACAGAACTTAGACTCGTGCTTTGCTTTCGTGGTCCATTCGCTGCCACAATCTGAAACTTTTTCGGAGGTAACCAAACAAGTTTCTTCCATGTTCCCTCTCCTGCAACATCGTCAGCTTTTGATCTTCTCCTGGAGAGCTTTCTCATCTTTGTGATGAGGATTTACCTTCCTCTCTTGAACTGGAGGTCACTGCTGGGACGTTCATCTTCTCTGTGATATGTGTGGGATGTGGACTGGAGAAAAATTAAATTGGTTTTGGTCTTATTTTTGGTTTGTTGAAGCTCTGTAGAGGCATTTGAAGCATATATGAAGCAGCATTGTTGGTGCTTGGACCAAAACCTACCAAGCCATGGGGAGATTCAGCCTCTTTCTTGGTAAGGAGCACAGGCCAGCTGGAGAATCCCTGTAGGGCTGTGAGCTTTGAAAAGGTTCATTTAAAGGAAAAAATAGAGGCATTATTAAAAAATGCAGAAAAGAATATGTTCTGAAAAATAGTCAACATATAATTGAAAAATCGGACATAAAAACACACACACACAAAGCAGAGTTCTTTTCATGTTCCAAATAAGAGTTATCGAGGATGGCAGGAATACCTAGTGATTGCAGATGCCTGAGTGATTGCATTTACTTATCTCAATAACATGGCTCCTATCAGGTTCCCTGTTGAATGCCACACATTTCTCAAGGAGAACAGGTTACATTTTAAGTGTTCCTGCTTGAATGATCCTCTATTCCCTGTATTCACATCCATAACATTGTATGCCCATGGCCCTTTAGCAGTGATAGTGCCACAGATTCTTATTTACCCAGCAACTGCTATTGGCAGCCTGGATTAATTTACATTACAGGTATTAATTACAAGGAAGGGCTATTGTTCAGCCTTATGCTGCTTCACTTGAGTTTATGAAGCCTTAGGATTATATGACTGTGGCTGAATCTTTATGCAAGGGACCGGCTCAAAGCTGAAGTCAGGAGATGGTTTTCCTTTGAGTATTGTGGGTTTTGGATCACTCTGAGGGTGTCTGATGTCCTGCCGAAGAGGCCAGGGAGGAGAGCATTCATAATAGCTTGTAGATGCACTGATGAGAACCACTGACCCAACGGAGACACAAAAGCAAATTAAATTTGGGAGCCAGTTCCCAGCCCATTGTCTGGTACCTGCAGACTGGTCATGAATCACTCGTGCCACTCTCTCGACAGACCCTTATGTCTCCCAGCTCATGGTGGGTGTTATTTTTCACTTCACTTTCCCTGGTGGTCTGCAGCCTTGGAGCTGCTCTGCACCCTCTGCAGGTGGGACACGAGGAGCATGTCTTTCTCCATCCCTGTGTGTGATGGGTACACCTTTTATCACGCAACTGTAAAGCAGGGAGTCCTGAGATTTAGTCTTCAGGTGGACTGAAGAGAGTCTCAAGATTTAATACTGGAATATTTTTGCAAGGCTACATTTTGTCCTAATTAATAAAAGAAGATGAAGGTTGGTCGGATTAGATGATACGTCAATTATCCATGGGTCATCTTCTTTCTGGGGTAATAACAGGCTGTTATCACTGTTTAGCTGGTTGAGGTTAGTCTAGGCTATCCACAGTGTGACCTCCAGTTTTCCTCAGAATGAGGGAAAAAATTGTGGTTAGGTACCACCAATACGTATTGGCTGATCTTGATGATCCTTGAAATCTCCCCCTAATAAAAACAACTCCCTCTACTCACTCTTTTACTGAGAGAAAGCAGGAATATTCATTTGCAAAGGGGGCCTCTGCTCACTTGGTCCTTAAAACCATGTTCAAGGGCACAGATACCGGAAAATTAATTCAGTCTTCTGTGCAATTACAATTTGTGCTATCCTGTCAAATTTTGGGCAAGTCTTGCCAACGTTCCTGTTGCAAACGAAGTTCAGAGCCAAGGACTGATTTCTACCTGGCTTTTTGGCCATCAGCACCCTGGAATTAAGATTAGACACGATGGGCTATAAATGTGCATGGGACAGCAGCTCACATCAAACTATTTCAAGGCTGCATATTCACAGCAGGACAGAACCTCGTGTGTGACCTCAAACTGTAAAACTCCTCCATTCTCTGCTTTTTCTGGGTATAGTCTTATTTGGTCTATTAATAACGAATCTATTTACAACAGGTGTGTTACTCAGCACAGTACTGGGGAGCAGGGCAGTCACAACGCATGGTACACCCAGACCCTGAGGATGGGAGCGTCCAACACAGTTGTGTTGCATTTATTTTTTCCATATTTAAAAGTGCTGGGCATTGGTCACCTATTGTTTTTTGTTATTAGTAATGTTATGTCAAAAATGGATTTCAAGATCAGATTAGGTGTAGCTGCACTGTATCTAGAGCTAGGTCTGCATGGTCTTTTTTAGGCAGACGTGAGTTTTCTGCCTCTCTGTTTTCTGCCAGCTTTGAACAGGAAGGTTGGTGGCTGTGTTAATTCTGGCCTGATTCAGGGTTGATATATGATGTATCTGAGAGTTTGCATGGGTACATCCTAAGGGTTAATGGCTGTAAGGTCACACTGAGCAACTGGGAACTGGATTCCTGTAAAGGCAGATGAGTGGTGAAAAGTGCCCGTGTGCTTGTGCATGCAGAGGGTAGTCTCGCCTTTAAAAAATGAGAACAATATTTATTATAATTACAAATGAGAGAAGTTCAGCCGATCAAATTGCAGGTCAGCCCAAATCCACTAGTCTTTCACAAGTTTCTTTGAATCATTGGTCTGTCCTCGTCTGGGGCAGAGTTAATGAGATCACCCGAGGAGACTTGGACAGCTTGTGTTCATGGTGGGTCAGAGGAGGAAACCACAGGCAGAGAGAGCCACAGAACCGTTTCCTTCAAAGGCAGGAAAGGCATTCTGTGCACATGGAGAAGCAGCCTGTGCTGGACTTCTCTGCCTGGTGTGCTTTGAGAGCATCTGTGCAAGCACACGTGGAGTTAACATGCCCTAGATACCCTCTAGGGTACCCTAGATCCTAGATCCACTAGAACCTAAACCTCATATATTTGAGTTGAGAATGTGAGCTCTGTTATTTCTTTCCTCTGTGAAGGAGGTTTGCATGAAGACTTCACAGTTCATTGTCCAGAATTTTAATGTTGCCTGACTTGAAGACTTATGAGGCACCAACCTGGCTGTGGCTTGAGGAAACACTCGGGGCAACAGGTATTGATGCACATGCTTGACTTTGAGTCAGTAGCTAAATCCTTCCTGTCCCAATGGGATACGCATGTCCCTCAGGGCTGGACTGGATCCAAACTGAAGCCATGGCCAATATTTCTCAATAACGTACTGGCACTAGAAGCTCTGATAAGGAGCAGCATTTTGGGTGCGAGGCACCAGTCAATGATGCCCTGTGGGCTTTGCAGCCTCATTTTACAAAATGCCAGGCCTGGAAAGTGGGACTGGTCCCTCTCCTGTCTCCCCGGGGTCGTGGTTCAAAATGAGGTGTTACATTTCAGAAAATTCCACAATCAGAAAAATGAAAAAGATTATTTCTGAGGATGTAGAAGGTGGGGGGAATGAAATATTAATAGGTGTTACCTGCTCATCAAAACTCATCTTTATTTACATTGGGAACTGAAAGCGTATGATCAGCCCAAGAAAATGCTGCTAAATATATTTGTGAAATAAATATGAGTTGTTTACTTTTGAATTATGGTGAATACCCCCTGAATTAGGGATGAGGCCTTGCTGCATGCCCAGATATTCAATAAACAAGATTTGTGGAGGGAGTAATATCTCTTACCACCCACTTGATAACACTGGAAAAAAACTGTCATGCTATCTGGCACACTGAGTACCCAAAGACATCTTTTTATTTTTTTTTTCCAAAATATTTCAGTTGATTTAATAAGGATTTTACTCTCCCTGCAGACTTTGCCCATCTTATATTACCATGTCTAAAACAAGTCAGCTATGGACATTTCACTTGTAACATAGTTTTTGCCTGTTGTTTTGACTCTAAAGATGGATAAGGGAAATGAGAAATTGAAATGTAGACATAAAAAGAAACACTGGTGACTTGTAAATCACAAGGAAGACAAGATACGCAGAGCTCAGAAATGGGATAGAAGTAGAGATTTGTAATTCATATGAAGGACCTCATGTTTCAGGAGAAAAAATTTTGAAGAGGCATAAGACATCTCTATGTGTGGCTGCTATAAGAATCTATATGTATCCAATACTAAACAGAGCAGTACGTTTGTGAAGATGGGTGATAATTTTGACCAATTATGTCTAGATATTGTAATTATTTCAACTATCAGTTTTAAAATAAAGTAACTTTATTTAAATATATTATTTATACAAAGCAAGACTGAAGTACTGTGATAATAATATGGTTTTAAATAATACTGTAAAATTATTTTACTCCATTCTGAGCAGAAAAGTTTTATCGAAGAGGTTATTTTCAGTAATTTCCCCAGCTTTGATAACAGCAGATCTGGGGAAAGCAGGAAGCGCATATTTCTTTTGTGAAATGTCTGACTAATTTTTTTTATGGGCTCCCACCCTGGGGCTGAACTAATGAAAAATAATGAGAAATCTTGGAGAATTAGATGAACGCGGATTTCCGCGCTGTTGTCACAAGGTGGGTTGCCCCATGCTAAGCTCCATGCCTCTGCAACTAAACCGCTATTGTCTCTTGAGCAGGGTCGTTTATAGCTCACTTCAAAATGTCATCATCGCTTTGAAGTCGCAGTAGGAACATCAGTTTATCATATCCTACAAGCAAAGGCTCCTGCATGGGGTAGATTGCCTCTCATAGGCTTTGCAGAGGGATGATCCAGGCTGAATCCTAATATATTAACTGTTTTGGTGCATATTTCACATAAAACCCACACAAAATGGCTGAATCTCATGGTCTTGGGGTTGAATGGGGAGACCAAGTGGCCGAGTTCATTATAGGAGGGACACGAGGCAGCAGTTGAGATTAATGCAATATTCAGCAGAGCAAACATAATCGTTTCCTTTTCCCATATCTTATGCCTCCTTGGGTGGCAGCAATGATATCTCTTTCTTAAGAACACACTTTTAGAGAGCTCTTCTGAGATTAATGAAATGCCGACCCAGGGTTGCACCAGCCTTGCATCCTCGGTGCTGCCCCTGACAACGTGCACCCCAAAACCATGCAAACGCCCTTCAGCCTTTCTCCCCCACTAACGCTGTGGTTTGGCAGAGGTGCTCGTGGCCAGAAGCAATGCAAAGCTCCTTCTTCGTCAGCATCCTCTGCGCTCCTGGTGTGCCTGTAGTCTGCATTTCCAGTGTGAACCCTTGGTTTAAGGAGCTGCTCACCACCTCTGAAAGTGCAGCTCATTTAAAAAGATAGTTGTCAATTACTCTTGACAGAGATTAATTATCCTCAAGCTCTAAACCAACCCTTTGAACACAATCCTTTCCTGGATGGGGAAAAAAAAATCTTCTTTTACTGTGTGCAGTTGCTTTGTGCAAGAACAGGCCGTGCTTTTGAGACAGAGCTAGCTCCTGGTGAACTCAGCAGGGCTCCTCTGCTTTTACAGGGGTTGCTTTAGGTTCTCATTATGTCTTGCTCTGCATCGCTATCTCTAAGGTCCTTGTTACTGCAGTAGAGAGAGTTGTAATGATTGGGGCTGGGCGAGTTTTCTTCCCTGCAGTGTTTGCAGAGACTCCAGAGATAGTGCTGTGTTGAGTGAAAGTGCAGTAAGGCATCTCCACCAGAAGGTCAGGAGAAGCTCACTTAGCAAGAGTTGGTGTTAGCCTGGTGCAACGGACTCTCTCCCAGGACAGACAAAAACTAAATCCAAATGCTTGCTGTGAATCAAGTGTGTTGGGAGGCCAGATCCCATCTTCGTGCCCTAACCATGGCACAGGCTGTCTGACCTTTGAAGGTTGCTCTGACCTGGGAGTTCTGGTGGACAAGATCACCATGAGCCAACAATGTGCCCTTGGGGCCAAGAAGGCCAATGATGTCCTGGGGTGCATGAGGAAGAGTGTGGCCAGCAGGTCGAGGGAAGTTCTTCTCCCCCTCTACACTGCCCTAGTGAGGCCACACCTGGAGTAACTGTGTGCAGTTCTGGGGCCCCAAGTTCAAGAAAGACAAGGAACTACTGGAGAGAGTCCAGCGAAGGGCTACAAAGATGATCAGAGGACTGGAGCATCTCTCTTATGAGGAGAGGCTGAGGGAGCTGGGTCTGTTTAGCGTGGAGAAGACTGAGGGGGGATCTTATCAATGCTTACAAATACCTTAGGGGTGGGTATCAAGGGGATGGGGCCAGACTCTTCTCAGTGGTGCCTGGTGACAGGACAAGGGGCAACGGGCACAAACTGAAACACGGGAAGTTCCATCTGAATATGAGGAAAAACTTCTCTGAAGGTGCCAGAGAACTGGCACAGGCTGCCCAGGGAGGGTGGGGAGTCTTCTTCTCTGGAGATATTAAACACCTGCCTGGACACAACCCTGTGCAACGTGCTGTGGGTGACCCTGCTTTGGCAGGGGGTTGGAGTGGATGATCTCCAGAGGTCCCTTCCAACCCCAACCAGTCTGGGATTGATTCTGTGACCAAGACACTTAGCTGTCACTGAGGAATATGCTGTCAGAAACAGTACAAAGGAGCTTCCATTTTGACAAGACAGTGCTTTCCATCAAGAAGAGATTTTTTGTCAGACGGTTTCTGGTGGGCTGGAATGACTGACTCGATCTGACAGCGAGGAACCGAACCATATGGACGTTAAGCCACCTTCCCGAGCGCTTGCAAAAAAGCTGTGGCAGACGCGGATTGAAACTGCACCTTGCCTGCAGATCCAGCCCCCTGCCTCTGTCTCTAGCAACAATTCATTCTGCTTTTCATACTAACCACAAATGTATTTCTTTGCCAGCAGCAATTCAGAGACAGTAGCAGTGCCTCTCCCCTACTCATCCCCTCTGCTTTCTCTTCTGAAATCTGCCCTCTCAGTGCTGAGCAGGACAGGATGGATCTTAAACACTGCCACCCTTGGGAGCACTGTGAAAACAAGGATAATTGCTAAAAGTTGCCTTATAAGATGAATCCATCACTGCCTACAGCTTAGCTCCCTGCTTTTAACCCAGTCTGTTTTGCTTCTGAAGGCTGTGACATATGTTAGCTGTTGGACGCTGTGCTGCTGACCTGCTCCATGGCAGGTCATGCAGAAGGGAGGTGGACAGGGATGTCTAGCAGGGAATTCACTGTGCCCCGCAGGAGGTGATAACTAGGTAACGAAGCACGGTCGACTTTGCTTCCCTGACTAAATCTGGTGCTCCTGCTGCTACAAACTCAGCAGCTTATGCTTAAATGCCCTATCTAATGCCCCAAATGATAGTAGCAACAAGATTTCCTTACGCAATTCCACCGTATGGTGTTTCAGGTGACCATGATATCATATTGCTAAATAAATAGCATTATCATAGAATCATAGAATTGTTTGGGCTGGAAGGGACCTTAAAGATCATCTAGTAGTTCCAACCCCCCTGCCATGGACAGGGACACCTTCCACTAGACCAGGTTGCTACAAGCCCCATCCAACCTGGCCTTGAACACTGCCAGGGAGGGGGCAGCCACAGCTTCTCTGGGCAACCTGGGCCAGTGTCTCACCACCCTCACAGCAAAGAATTTCTTCCTCATTTCTCATCTCAATCTCCCCTCTTTCAGTTTAAAACCGTTCCCCCTCGTCCTGTCACTCCATGCCCTTGTAAAAAGCCCCTCTCCAGCTTTCCTGTAGCCCCTTCAGATACCAGAAGGCTGCTAGGAGGTCTCCCTGGAGCCTTCTTTTCTCCAGGCTGAACAACCCCAACTCTCTCAGCCTGTGTCCATAGGAGAGATTAACATCATTAACAGATGCATATCACATGGCTGAGCAGTCAGCTGCAGCTTGCAGGTGGAAGGATTTTGCTGGGCTGTGTCCATGCATTTTCCACAGTTGGAGGCAGCAAAGAGGTAGCATGAGAGCACCCAGGGGTGCTGGGGCTGGATAAAAAGATCCTGGACAAGGTGTTGGGCTGCATCCCTGGCCCCTTGGGATGGAGATGGCAGGGACCAGCCTGGAAGTGTGGGGATGAGGGCTGCAGTGCTGGAGTGCCTGTAGCATCACAGCCCTTCACTGTTATTCTCCACAAAAATAAACCCCTTGGCTCTCAGTGGAAAGAGCCTGACTTAGCCCACGGTGCAATATTAATCTTCCCTCTTAGCTGTTGAAAGCTGTGGCTGAGCTGATTAGTAACAGACAAGCTGCCTGACTGTCACACCTCTGCTAAATTATCGCAGTGGGGTCATATCAGTTTAGTGCCACCCCACTGCTTCCCTGAGATGGCATCCTGGCAACGTCTCTGAATACCTTCTTGGGACAGCTTTGTGTGTGTCAGCGTGTTGGATGAGAGATGTCAGGGGGAGCTGCATTGTCTCTAATGGAGCAGACACCCAGCTGTAAAGAAAAGGAAGGTGCTGTAACCATACGGGACACTTGTGTGTTGCAATGGGAAGAGGAAAGAAAGCAGAAAATAGTTACTGGTCTTGCTACTAAATTTTTGTTAGCTGTTCTGCTCTTGGCATCTTGCAGTTTGTGCCTCTGAAGCTGCTAATTTCACATCTAGGAAAGCTCCCATCGCCGTGCCTGTGCTGCAGAGGGCACGCACTGCTAAATGAAGTCACGGCTTTTACTAGCCGTACATTAGCATCTTGCATGTTCCCAGTGCTAGGAGAAGCATTCAGGAAAAAAAAACCACAATCTCCAGGCAACATCTTGGTCTCTGTTTTGCAGATGAACTCAGAGCCATGTATTGAGATTAAAAAAAGCCAAATGGGTATTTTTGAAAAGATGATGTTGCTGTTTTAAATAATGCATGATTAAGGGCTTATAGAAGAGGGAACAACATCCACCCATACTTAAAATGAAGAGTGCTTGACTTCAGCCAGATCTCTGCCTGGCTGCAATGAGAGCCTTTTCCTGCAGCTGAATCCTTGCTGTCTCTTTGAGATGTAGTGTCCCTTTCTATTTAAATTTGCACATCCACCATGTAATTCTGTAGGGATGGGCTGGTGTATGAAGCACAGAAGGACCCCTGAGCAGAATGAAGAGCTGCTCTCTCTGCTGCAGCTGAGTGTTGAATTGCTCAGAGAGGGAGAAAGTGCTGGCAAAAATTCAGTGTGGCTCAGGATTGACCCCGTTTGCTTCCTGAAGATGAAGGAACCAAAATTGTCCTGCATGCAGAGCTGAGTGGGGCAGGTATGGGGACTGGCTTGAGTGCACACGGTTTCAGAGTTGGGAAAATATGAAAAAAAATGAGGGGAAAACCTGGTGAGCACACGGGAGGCATGATTCTGCAGTTTGTGAAGCAGGGATGTGCAGTGACTTAAGCCAAGGACCACTAACACTCTTGGAGTAGCTTTGCCTGTGGAAATACATCTGCAAGGAGCACAGAGAAGAGGCATGTAAGCACATACCATGCACCCCAGCCTTGCTTATATTTTAGAGGACAACATCAAACCCTTGCAGCACAGTGCCCTGTGACTGCCACCAGCCCAGAGTGATAACCCGATGTATTGCCCATCTCTGTGGGCTCAGGAGTCAGCTCCGTCAGTGGGGTCTTCAAGTTGACACTCTGACAGCAACGCCGTGTGTGTAGAGAGCCCTTGGGAGCACTTGGTGTTCTGAGCAGGTTGTCAAATGATGTCATTATATACCTTAGATTTGAAATACAGCGATGTTGAAAAAACCTTTCAAGGCATTGGATCTGGCAAATAGTTTCACCCAGGTTTTGTTTGCTGACCAGATGTAGTTCTGCAGAAGCTATACAAGGCACCATTCCTGCCCTGGTTTTGGTCACTGCTCTGCATTGACGTGTTCTCTACATGACCTCCTTGGTGCTCTGCATGTGTTCAGGCATCCTTCTGGTCTATACGTCAGAGGCATAAAGCCTGATCCTACAAGGGTCATCTAACTTCAGCTGCTGATGCTTGGCTTTTTTGTGGATCCTTTTATCATAGAATCATAGATCATCATAGAATGGTTTGGGCTGGAAGCGACCTTAAAGATCATCTAGTTCCATCCTTCCTGCCACAGGCAGGGACACCTTCCACTAGACCAGGTTGCTCCAAGCTCCATCCAACCTGGCCTTGAACACTGCCAGGGAGGGGGCAGCCACAGCTTCTCTGGGCAACCTGGGCCAGTGTCTCACCACCCTCACAGCAAAGAATTTCTTCCTAAGATCTCATCTAAATCTCCCCTCTTTCAGTTTAAAACCTCAACCTATCACCCCATGCCCTTGTAAAAAGTCCCTCTCCAGCTTTCCTGTAGCCCCTTCAGGTACTGGAAGGTGCTAGAAGGTCTCCCTGGAGCCTTCTCTTCTCCAGGCTGAACAGCCCCAACTCTCTCAGCCTGTCTCCATAGGAGAGGTGCTCCAGCCCTCTGGTCATCTTCGTGGCCTCCTCTGGACTCGCTCCAACAGCTCCATGACCTTCTTATGTTGGGGGCCCCAGAGCTGGACACAGCAGTGCAGGTGAGGTCTCCTAACCTGCTGGGCTCCTCTGGCCCCTGAAAAATGGAGTGGAAAATTAATCAATGACATCAGAATAAATATTCTAGAGGAGGTGCAAGGAGCAAAGCTTCTTGAAAAATGTGGTCTGTGATTAAAGACCCCAAGGTACAATGGGTCACTTTTAGTTAGAGGAGCTTAGTGGCCAAACGGGAGCTGTAAATTTCACCATCTCCGTCTCTGGCTAATGCAAATAAAATCCTTTGGTGCCGGCTTATCACTAGCAGGTTGTAAGAGCTCTATGAACTGAAGAAAAAGAGTTAAAGAGAAACATCAAGGCATTTTCTCCCTTGTCTGAGCCTGGCTCTGCCCGCCTCTTTCTTGTTATTTAGTATTTATTGCACTTTTATCATTATTATTTTATTTGTAATGGCATGTTTTGTGACGGGGCGCCAAGAATGTCAGCTCAATTTTTCTCCTTTTCAAAGCACATTCATTAAACCGTGACAGGTGATTTTCCCTTCTGTTTGGACTCTGCCCTTATACTCCTCACCCCAGGAGCTGAGCATATCTTTAGGATTCAGGGGTTGGTCCAACAACTGCTTCTCATACACTTGCTCTCACGTCCTCTGCCTCAGCGGGAGCACGTGCACCAAAGCGTCTGCTGTCTTTTAGAATAATTTTTAATATACACTGATTATGGTGGAGGAGGCAGGTGACCTGCTCTGGGAGTGGTAACACAGGGTTTCTGGTGGTCCCTAGCTCCTGAGGGAATTCATTTCTGGTGTCGGCTGGGAAGTCCAGACAAGCTTCTCCCCGAACTTTGCACCTGCCAAAGGCAAAAAGTTGCTCACCATGGATGATGGTGCAAGAAGTTTTATTTTTGAAAGGGAGGTATGTGTGAGGTGGCCTGTGTGTTTGTCCCTTTTGCAGAAGCAGCATGCCCAGGACTCAGAAATAAAGAGGTGGTGTAGCACAGAGCTTGCAGTATCAGCTAGACAGGGCTCAGTAATACAGGGGACAACATACTTTGCTGAGGGAATCTATGATGTCATGTACTGTTCGGTAGTAGATTTTTGCATTAATCTTCATCAGTTTTGTGTCTTGCTGTCTTTCTCCAGCACTGGTTCTGCACAGAGGATACGGCACTAGATATCTGTCATGGTTGAGTTTGCTTGGATGAACAAGGTAGTCAGGTAGACTTTGGCAGTAGATTTTGAAAGTTGCTCATGTTTGCCCCAAATATAGTCACAGTGAAGGCCATGGGAGTGTTCTCATTGGTTTCAGAAGAAGCTGAGCTCGCCCTTGCTGTCCTTTGGAGCCAAGCTAGACCCATCCTGATCCCTCTGAAGAACTTGCTTCTCAAACTCTCTGACGCGGCATGTGTGAAATGTTCATGCTGTGTCTCACTCATGAGATTTTTGCATTGCTTGGTGCCACACATGATATAGCTTTGTAGTGTCACAGCTCCTGGGTTTGACTGCTGTTCCTCCATTAAATGGAAAGGACTGGACTATTGTTTTTAAAGCTGAGTGGAGTAGCAGGGTGGTCACCTTCAAATTTTTGTGCTCGTGAAGTGTGACTGACCTTTCCTCAAAAGACTTCTTGTCACCAGCCAGGCTTAATATAAGCTAAGCTGCAAAAATAGCTCTAGGATAGCATGCGGACCAGAGGGTCAGGTCTGAGCTTGGGCAGATGGCTGTCTCTGTAACTCATTGATGTTTCGAAAAAGCAAGGCTCGTGTGTAGGTCCGAGTGCATTTAACAGTCATGTATCAACATCAAAATTTGCACCTTCCTCTCATCTATTTCAGCTTTCAATGTCAAGGCCAGGAACTGAGTGACCTTTTCCTCTTGCCCCGGTCAGTGAATACCCAGTGTCAGTGCTCTGCCTGTGGATTTTATCCCTCTTGTAGAGGAGAGGGTCAGTGTACAGGATCCAGGAGCTATGGTTCAGATGTGCTCTCAAGACAGCGTCAGCACAGCCTGAATTGGTTTGTACTATTATGTATTGTATCAGACCATTGAGTTATTAATGTGTTGGGATTTCTGCCTCTCTCCTTGCAGTCAACAAATACGTGGTCCGAGTTTTTACCGGCGAAGTTAGTGGCAGTGGAACAGATGCGGATGTCTTCATTAATATCTTCGGTGAGAAAGGAGACACAGGTATTCAAATGCAAATCATTTCCTAAAATATTTCTTCCCGCTCTGCGGGCCTGCGATCTGAACAACACACAGCAGCAATCTGGCAAATGCGGAATAATTTGGCTGAGTGAAAGGCACAACAAATGGTGTTGTTAGCTCTGGGTTTCTCACATCCACAGCTTCTGGAGGCTGCGTCTGCAGAGCAGCAGTCGTAGCTGGGCTGTGAGCATGACTGTAGCTACCTACCACATAAAAAACCCCAAACCCTGGGAAAATGCAGCATAAACCACCAGCACAAAGTGCCAGTCCACTGAGGGATCCAACACCAATGTGTATTTACAGTGCATGCAGTGAGAGCTGCATGTCCCACCTTTCTGTGGCCCTGGGTGGATAATGCTTTTTTTTTTTAATATACATTATACTACAACAGTGGTCTAGGAACTTGAATTCAATTTTTAAACAATATTTTTAACTGAATATTGCTAAAAGATGTGCCCAGACCAAACTCTCTGGGTCACGCCATGGAGCAAAGTGGGTGGAAATTCCTGGAGACCCAGCTAGCAAATATTCTTTCTCTTCTATACTGCCCCTATCCTGTCAAATTCAAGAAAAAATGACATGATGTCTGCCAAGTGTCCTTGAACAGATTATGAAAGCTAGTGGATAGGTCTCATCCTTGATTAATTCTCCAGACTTTTATAAGGGGATTAATCTGATCTCGCTGGAGACATCTGAAAGTGGGAGTCTAAATCTAAGCCGGTTATCCAGGCACTCTGTCATATCTACACAGAAGAATAACACCTCTAGAAAATTATTAATCCCCTTCTAAGGTAAGTGGGATGAATTGCCCTCTGACACCTTTCCCTGGGCTGGTACCTTGGGTGGCTTCAATCCCACTCGCAACATCTCTCACACAGGAACAGCGTTGGTTGCAACTGGGGACAGAGTTTTAATACTTTTCATAAAGGCAAGCTCCTGTGAGATCAGGAAAAGGCAATACCCCTGGTTGGGTCCTAATTTGAAAATAAATCCTTCCTGTGTGACGCAGCAAAGAATCCTATGTCCTGAAATGTCAAAGTCTGCAGCTTGTGACCAAAGCCTTTTTTAAACAGTTTGGAGATTTTTAAAGACATTAAAAATAAAAGAGAATTGTGGTGGTACAAAAAAAAAAAAAGATGCAAGAGCCATCTGGATATATATTTCTGAAAGCTCTGAGAGCTGTAAGTAACTGTGACATTAGAGTGAAAATCCTGGCCTTTTGTGTGCTCAAGAAAAGGTACATTTTTTATTAGAATATAAATTCCTCTGCCTTTACCTTGAAACCTGGTTGCAGAGAGCTGGTACCTGGAGAATATTTGATTCAGTCAGTGGTGACATTCCTAAATACTCCTTCACTTACAAACACGCATGTGCCAGTAACCCTTTCCTCCTTGGTTCTTCTGTATTTTCTCAGGTGTGAGGAAACTGGACAACGACAAAGACAACTTTGAAAAGGGAGCAGAAGACAAGTTCACACTCGATGCTCCGAATTTGGGAAGGTTAAGGAAAATTAATATAGGTCATAATAACAGGGGCGGGTCTGCTGGCTGGTTCCTTGACAAGGTTAGTCTCTCCCTAGATGTTCAACATAAGCATGTTTTGGGATCAAAATGTCCCACTTTTTATCCCCTTGGTGGTCTCATGCCAAGAAATGCTAGGGTGTTTGCTGGCGATACAGGTTCCTGGTTACTGAGAAAGGCACAAATCAAGTTTCCACCTTTCCAGAAGTACCCTCTCCAGCACTTGCTTTTTCTGCAGAGCGAAGCTGGGCTGATGAAGTGCTGGCAACAGTCTGGTGCACGCCAGTCTGGTGCATCTAAATCAGATTCAAATTGGGTAGTTAGAAAATGAGGCACACTGGGTTTAGGTAAGCTGTCGAGCATCTCAGGCTACTTTATGGCAGTGAGAAAATTCAGTTTTTAAGACTTGAATTTGCCTACTCTAATTGTATTTCTTCTGTGCCAGTCACTGCAGTTTCTTTGACAGGTGAGAGGGAGCTCTCCAAGCCGGGTCCTCCAAGCCCCCCCTACTCTGTTGACTTAACTCATTACCAAGACAGTAAAGATATCAGAGTCTAAGAAATATCTATTGAATCTGTTCACACTGGAAATTTGCAAAGACTTATATCTTGGCCAAATTTAAGTGATTTATCATTGGTAGAGAAAAAAAAAAATATACCTGCCACAAAGATCTTTTCCTTCCACTCCCACTTTCCTCCTCATTTTAATCTCCTGCTCTAAGGTGTGAAGGTATTGCAGCTTTTAGTGAAATGGTTGAAGGAATATTTTAAAAGGAGAAATCTATGACTCTTTCCTCTAATCTCATTTTCTTTCCTCTGCTGGTATAGTTTAACATAGCTGGCTTTAATCCACTGAAGATCTGACCCCAAATTTGTAAATCCTAGATAACAAGGTGGTTTGATGTATCACAAATGCAAATATTAGCACATGCTTCTCCACCATCACCGTACACTGCTCTGAAAGTTATTATGTTGGTTGTCCATAAAAAATGCAGAGGATGAAAAATAGAGCTGTTGCACTCCCTGTAATAAAAAGAGGGAAAAAACCCACAGAAAAAGGACCCTCATTCTCACATTGCAGATGAAGTCTGCATGACATGATTTTTGATGTTGGTTAGGTTGCTTAAGTCCTGAAGCCTGAAGTAGTGACTGGTTGCAGCCAACACATTAATCCTACGTTCTGCCACAGGAACCACTGAGCTGTTTGTGATGAATTAAAAGGCAACTTTTGCCTTGCAAGTTCAACTGGAAGCTTGAAGGAATAAGCTAAAACATTGCCCAGTTATCTTCTACTGTTGGTAGATGTTTTTCTCCAATTTGCTCCAATATTTGGGGACTGTAGCATTGTCACTCCTGGGTGAACCTGCTAAGCATAATTAGAAGTTCTTCTCATGTTCCCTGGGTTTTCAGTGTGGCTTATACTCAGAGGTGGTTTTCTACCTCTAAATATATTAATAAAGATATTAACAGGAACCCAAAGAGGATCAGCAGGTAGAAGGGAATCTGAGAGTTGATATTTCTTCTGAACCTCACATATTTTAGTCTCTAACACTGCAGCACAGCACTGCTCTCTCATGCTGATCATCCCAGCCGTGGCAGACACTGCTGTCCGTGTCTACGGAGGTGAACGAGAATTGGTAATGCTACAGGCAACAGCACAGTGGGGGATGAGTGACAGGAGGGGAAGCTCTGCTTCCCAAAGAATGGTTTCACAGATCTATCAGAAAGGACAGATTTCAGATTCTCCCTGTCTGCTGTGAAGGCAGAGAAAAGTGGCAATGACTTTCTATCCCTAATAGTGAATGTTCTTTCTCTGAGATATAAGCCATGCAGACGAGTAAAGATTTTGATTTCTTCTTTTCTGGCTGAAAATCTTCGCTACTCTTCACTGCTTGTTTAAAATACTGCAGTAACTCTATGGCAAGCTTCAGGAACCCAGAAAAAGATGTTAGTAAGAAATGCCTCAGCAGGAGGTGCAAGAAACTTCAAGTGGGTAACGCTGGCTAAGAGGAAAAGATTGTTCCCTGGCTTCTGTCAGTAGAGTATGTCTCTAGAGTAGGGCCAAGAGCCAAATCCTTCCACATTAGAAACTATTCCTACCACAAGGTTTCATGGCTGTCTTTGCAATGGTCCCATCCTGGAGTAACTGAGTGGGATAATACAGTGTCACTAGATCACACAAGCTGGTCCGACGGTCTTGATTTGTCCTGAAATTCCTTGGCATTATTTTATAACAAGGCTCTAAAACTGAGAGAGAAAGAAGGCAGTCTGTTCCCAAAGCAGAACAAAGAGCTGCCATTCAGCTGATGGAGAAGAGTAGCCAGCAAACGGGCTCTGGAGAGAAGAAAGACAGGACAGCCAGCTGGTTTTGCTAGCAGAGACATCTGGTCTCGTACACTGTGAGAGATACAGATTGAGTTCACTGGATAAAAAAAGAAAAGAAAAAAACTGGTTTTTTTACTCGCGGATTGTCTGAAATTCTTTCAGTACTAAATAGGGAGCAGAGAGGGATCTCATTGAGTGTTGAATATATTAAATATCAGGTGAAAGTGTGTACATTAAGCTTCTGCTCTTCTGTCACCCCTTGTGTAACACTTTTGCTTTTTCCCTGTGTACTTTGCAAAGCGCTGCTTATTTTCTCTTAGGTGATCATTGAAGACATTGGCAATAAATGTGTGTACCAATTCCCAGTTGGACGCTGGTTTGCTTTAGATGAAGATGACGGAAAAATCCAGAGGGACATTCTTGTTGGGGGCACTGAAGCCACAGGTAAAGTCATGGTGGGAAAATGCGAAGATACAAAGGCCTAATTAATACTGCTAGCTGTGTTTTCTCTAGAGGATTGAATGCCTTGTGCTCAGGGAGACCTGCAGTGGACAGAGAGTTTTGTGTGAGGGTCCCTGAACTACCATCACATTTCCCACCTCCACATCTCACTGGTAAAGCTGTGCGGGACCTACATGCTGATTGATCACCTGATGCACCTAGATAAGGGGCTGATGAGCAAAGGGTGAAAGATCTGGCTTGTACTTCAGCAAGCCACTCATCAGCTTTCAGAAAGTGGGTTGCTATTTCCACAGTCACCAACGCGACACACAGTAGTGCATATGGTACTTCAGGTTCTTGGCTGGGGAACGACACATCCTTTTACAAAAGAAGGAAGGCAGCGATGAGCCCTAAAACTGCCTTTTTAATTATCCAGCATGGTTAGAGCAGAGACAACCAAAAGTTATGTCTCTGTTAAAAGAAACCTGGATGTAAAGTCAATAAAACAAATTATTATGAAGCAGAAGTTTATTTGTATAGTATTCTGCCTGTATTTACTCATTAACATAAAGGTAAACACTTTGACTATGCACATAACAGCTGTTCTTTACTACATTGCATAGTCTTCAACATCTTGTATTCCCCCCATGTATGCAGGAGGAAAGTGGTCTGGGTGCAGAGTCCTGACTGCAGGATGCATATTGGGAAAAATTAGGGGAAGACAGGAAAAATCTGAAAAAATGCAATTCATTTAATAAAAGCTTCCCTTATTCCTTTACCATTCATAACTGTGCTTTTTTTCCCTGCTGTCATGAGTTTTGTTGAAGATATATGCACAGTAAAATATTGCCTGAATACAATTTTTAACATAAAGTTCAAAGAAAGAGAAGGTTGTTCAGAAGAGAGTGAGTTCTGATGTTTCTACTTCATTGAAAGTCTCTATTGAAATTTCTGGGTGATTTAAGCAAAGGAAGATCATGGCTTGGACCTCAACTATTTTATACATGCTCCCTGAAACACTGTTGTAGTTACAGAGGTGTCTCATTTGGTGCCATGACACAGTCCCAAGATATGCCTGCCAACGAGCCTTCTGAGAAGTAAGGCTTGTAGGAAGAAGTGTTATCTTTCTTATACCAACAGTTAGAGCTAGAAAAAAAAAAAGTGAACTTTTATGCATATAGACTTCTTTTCAGAAATATTTTTCTTTCTTTCAGCTGGGCTAATACCTCTCTCAAGCCTTGCTTTCCTGAGATCTTTAGGCCCTCGCAGTGACAGTGAAGGTCCTGCTGGTTTCAGCAGCATTATAGGCTGCTGACCCCATGTTTCCAGACTTTTGTGATGCTACAGATCTTGCCACCACTGTTTAAAGCAGCACCTCTCCGTCCTTTAAACATTCTCTGACATATCCACTGCTTGGTACCTCTCGAAATCAAGTGACTTAGTTGCCGATTCAATTTTTTGCCTTTCTTCACCTAATTATCACCACATGGTGATAAAAAAATCTCCTACTTTTTTTCCATTGGGCCATGCCACAGAGAGTTTGTCACCACAAACCTGTTTCTCTTGGACAGTCTGAAGGTAGCTGTGCGTTTCCCAGAGGTATGTGTGGAAGGAAAACAAATTAAGCATTGCACTGTGTGTACGTCGAAAGCTAAAAAGACCAGTGGAAAACCAGTAGACCCCAGTGTAAATCCAATCAAAATTATTACTCTCAGCCTTTTCTTCTCCCTTCATTTCTTCCTAACTGAATTCCTGATTCCTTCAGGTATTGTGTACAACGTTGCTGTAGTGACAGGAGATATCAGAGGAGCTGGCACAAACTCCAAGATCCACGTAATCCTCCACGGCTCCAAAGGCTTAAAGAACAGTGGGAAGATTTTCTTGGAAGGAGGTGAATTTGAGCGTGCCAGGACAGATCTCTTTAACGTGGAGATAGCTGCTCTTCTCAGCCCTCTCAGCAGAGTCACCATTGGGCATGATAATTGTGGCGTCAGTTCTGGCTGGTTTTGTGAGAAGGTGAGACCAAGTTGTTTGTAGGCAGCTCTCAGATTGTTTCCTATTCATACCTGACCCCAACAACCAAATACAGTTTAAAAAAAAAAAAAATTTGCTTCTATTTGGATGACAACTTGCCCAGTTTAACAAGTCAATATTATACATAGTGCATGGTAGTAGCTGATTGCCTCAAAGGCACATTAGATGCATAAGTCACTCACTCACTAATTGGGTTGATTGCCCGTTTGCAGTCACAAAGATAGAGATTATTTTTTGGTCAGCACAAAAAGCACCTTCAAGTGTTCGCCCAAGGGGCTGGACAGAAATGCAGTCTTGGATTATACTGAATATTTCAAAGTTATCATCTATACTCAGAATTTCCTGAAGTTTTTAGATGCTGCTTTGGAGCTTACTAAAAAAAGGTGGCTGGCCACCGTTCTTATTGGGAGGGAGTGGAGCAGTATGTGATGTGCGGTCACGTACAAGATCAGCAGGAGCTAATGGGAGGGTGCAGAGTGCGGCAGCTACCTACCCTGAAGCAGGGGGGGAAATGCAGTTTTCCTGGAAAGCAGAATCAGCTTAGGATGTGTTTGAAGGCTTTTTGTATCTTGTGTTTCTTGCAAAACCCTACCGTGCGTTGGTGTGGTGCAGGACATGTGCTGCACACTGACACGATGCTGACTCCTGCAGCCACACTGCCTGTTCCCATTCCCTTCGCCTGGTGGTGTTTTTGCCTCTTCTTGACTCATTTAGGTGAACTTCTGGAAAAGTGGGAATAAATGACAAATGGGTTCTAGATATACTCCAAGTTGGTAATCGTGCAACCAGTCCAGTTCATGTGGTCCAGAAAATCTGATTTTGAGAGCAGGACCAAGAACTCCAGCTCTGTCTTTGCTTCAGTTACTTAAGTTTTCAGTGTCCAAATCCTGTGGGCTGCCAGTAACAGAATATTCAGACTCACCTTCACGGTCTCTTTTCCTAGGTGGTGGTTTACTGCCCATTCACTGGTACTGAGCAAACCTTCCCATGTGGGAAATGGCTGGATGAAGATGAAGGAGACGGTCTTATAGAGCGGGAGCTCTATGAAATGGTCTCCCTGCGCAAGAGAAGACAGAAAAGTAGGTACAAGTGCCCAGGAGCCTCCTGTGACCCCCCTACATGACAGCACTCTGAGTGTCACCCTTGCAATACAACATGGGTAGACCCATGGTAAGGTAGAGGAGGACTAGAGGACATAGCCTCAAGCTTTGCCAGGGGAGCTTCAGGTTAGACATTAGGAAGCATTTCTTCTCAGAAAGGGTTATTAGACACTGGAATGGGCTGCCCAGGGAGGTGGTGGAGTCACCTTCTCTGGAGGTGTTTACGAAAACATTGGACATGGCACTTAGTGCCATGGTCTAGTTGCCATGGTGGTGTCAGGGCAATGGTTGGACTCAATGATCCCAGAGGTCTCTTCCAACCTGATTGATTCTGTGATTCTGTGATTCTGTGAGTTTTGCATTAGTTTCAGCTTGAACATCCTGGTTTGGGGAGTTTAAAATTAAACTTCTAACATATTTGGAGCATACTGGCACTGTTCATCCATCCACACACTGCTCCAGCACCCAGTCTCGCTGGCTGGTTTTTCACCAAGCAAAACAGGTCTCTGCTGCCTTGCCTGTACCAGCGTGTATGTGTAAGCAGAATGTTTTAATTAGGATAATAGATACAGTTTAATAAGAATGCTTCGGGTGGGCTCCTGCTTAAACAGCAGTTCATTTAAATAAGCTTTATCTAAATGTTAGTCAGTGTTACAACCACATTGCGCCTCTGACTCGGTCCATTTAACTAAAGCTTCTGCAACCTTTAACCCTCTATTATCAGCTCTGATTGTTATTGACAGGCTAATTCCCCTGATGCTGCAGTGCAGGAGATAGACAGAGAGCATTAGCCTTGAGAAATCTGTGACCTTTAGCTGCCAGATTATAGAAGCAGAAGACCTGGTGTTAGAAAAGACCTATTATGTCATCTCGCCTATCTCCCCGTGCATGCAGGACTGTCCCTTTCCGTGGAGCTGATCAAAGCTTGGTTCAACCTCACTCTGGGTATCCATGGTGAAACGGCTCCCTGCACAGCATTTGCAAGCTGTTCCCCCAGCGCATTGCAGCTCAACATGTAGCCTGTATTTATTCTCAGTATTTTTTTTTATTTTTTCCCCCTTATCTTGAATGTTATCCTGGAAACCATGGTGTCAGGTATAGCCCTCCCTGGTGTTTGTGCCCTGGGGAACATTTGCTCTGGCGCTGATAATCTCCAGACTGCCTGGATCCCTTGGTGTGAAGGGTTAGGGAACAGGGGAACATGCCCAGCAAGCCCTGGGAGGATGAGGACGGGTACTTAGGGAAACGCCTCGTCTCTGCTGGCAGCTGCAGACCTAGCTCACCCACGTTTCTCCCTGTGTGGTTTCTCCCTGACAGCCCTCTATCAGCAATTAATTCTGCTACAAGGTCCCCTTTCCCCCTCCCTTCATGCATCACTCCTCTTCTCCTTTCCTTCAGCAAGAGGTCAGGGAGGCCAAACCAGATAGACGAGAGAAGTCTCTGGTGTCTGAATTGCCCTTGCTCTTTTCCCCAGGGAGGTCAGGCTGCTGTATCACACGCCATAAGCAAACTTGCCTTAGCTTCATTTCAGCTCAGATAAAACTTGCTTGTGTTTTCGAAAGGGAGTGGCCATCAATATTTTGTATATAATTAAAATAAGGGCAAAACTTTTTCTAAAAGAGAGTTTCCTTTTCCTCCTCATTTTTTTTTGAGTAGCTGTTCTCCTCTTTTTTTACGGTCAAACGCTCAGTAGATCAGTAAAAATCTAATTTATATGCATGTCATCATATTTTTATATTCCATTCTGGGCTCTGAAGGTCGAGCCGTGCTCATGTGGGCTCAGGCATACCAAAAGGGTTAGCAGTTCTTTCATTAGGATTTGTTAATAATTCAGCTGATGGCTGAGTCAGGAAAGAAACCTGTTCCCTCTCCAGTAAGTGCTGAAAGTCCTGCAGAAGTGAAACACGTTATTATCAATAAAGAATGACGATGAGGGGCTCTTTAGAGGAAATAACATCACCTTTACATGTGCAACCATCCTCTGGTATGAACACCAATGTAAAGTTGCTGCAGGTGGACTGCTCTTACAGTTAAAATGTTGGGTGAAGACTCAAGAGATAAAAATTTTGAAGCGTTACCACAATCATTGGGCATGTCAGAGTAACAGAAGTGCTAACTGAAGGTGGGTGGAATTTGGGCATTTAAATAATTTCAAAGTTTTTGAAAAATATCTTTACGTTGCTCTGAGCATGTTTATGCCATATGATGCAGCCTGGCTACAGATACCTGAAAGGTCTCTGAGCCAGCCTGTCCTGCAAAAGGTGTATCTGGGGTAATTGGTCCAGTCTCAGGAAGGCTCATTAGCTCAGGATGAAGTGATATGTGGCTGTATCCATACTACTCCTTGTTCTAGGCACAAATAATCTGGAGCAAGTTTTAGGAGCTACCTGGAGCTGCACTGCACCAAGCACGAGTAACTGGAGACTCTTTCTCTGACAAAGTGAAAGCTGATAGCATTTCCCTGGCTTTAAAATGGTCTTTGAAGCTAGAGTTATAGGTGCTGGAGAAGTATACTGAAACTACAGAGATGAACCACATCCCTGGTTTACCCTGTTAGTAATGTATGACATAGAAGAATATGGTTCACCTGGAAACTGGTGATTTATGGGTTTTCTCATTTTATTTTAAATGAAAACACAGAATTACATTTCCAGACAATCTCATTCCTGTATGTCATGTAGCAGCTGATTACGTTTGTGCAGAAAAGTATAAAATGTCCTGGTCTTCTTTCATACCATCCTGCCCTCTCTACCACCCAAGGGAAAGAATGAGAATTATGTTTTTTACCAGGACACCTTTAAAAAATACTTTGTAAACAAAATGTCTTCAACCTTTCTTTGTAGAAAGCCCCTGGTCTCTCTGGATCTGGACAAGTGATATTAAGAATGCAGGGACAGATGCCACCATCTTCTTCCAGATTTATGGAGACAAGGGGAAGTCAGATGAGATGAAGCTGGACAACAACTCAGACAACTTTGAAGCTGGACAGACTGACAAGTTCATGGTATGAATCTTGTGCAAGTGATAAATTTGGCTTGGTACTGTTTTCCAGGGTATTAACTTCAGCCCTGTACAGAAAATCAGCAGCATGAGATTTTTACCTCAATAGATCCTTCTGAAGTGAAGTCATTCGTTTTGGTGGTGATGCAAATAATTTCCCCACCATCTGGTTTGTCTTCTCCAAACAGGGCTTAGGCTGGTGTTCCTGGGTGCTCAGGTGATGATGCCTTCAAGTCACAGTGAAACTAAGTACCACATCTCCTCTGTGGCTCCTGAAGCAGATAGTCTCCCCCTCAGGCACAGCCCCACTCATGTTATGGACTGCTCCACCCATTTAGACCGTGCCTCTCTAAAGCTCTTAATTTATCTATTTTTTCCCCTCAGTGCCTAAGTGGTCATTAGCTATTTACAGGAGAATTAGCAGTGGTGTTTCCTCTCCTCGGTGATCTGGTCTTCGGTCTCCTTGGAAGTGAGCCTCCATGAACATTTAGGGCTGAGCAACGTTGTGTTTGGAGGCTGGGAAGGGTCTTTTTGTGTTTAGGAGCAAATATGTTTAAAAGTTAACTGGGGACTAGATAGAGAAAATTGAGAAACAAAGGATTTTAAGGCATGGCTGTAGTCAAAATATTTACCCCATTTTTACCAGCAGCTGTGGATGTCTCCGGAAGAAAGTGTGGCTGTTCCTCACAGACCCTGTTTGAGAAAAAGCTGAAGCTTGAGAGCTGGCCTTAGATCTTACTGGGAGAAATGGTTTCAAGGAGCTCTCATGATCAAAAGTGTTTGGATTCGATTTGTATGTTCTCCTCTCCTGAAAAGAGAGGCATCAAGCTATCTTTGTGGAGCAGGGTTTATTACTTTTAAAGAACGTAGGGGGTTTTTTACTTTAGTTTTTGACTCCTCTCTGATTTGGCTATTAACTGATGTTCAGAGGTGTCCTTTGTGTTCATGCTTTGCTGACTTACAGAAATAGATAATGTTGTGGTTTTTTTTCCCTCTGTAGATCGAGCTCCCTGATCTGGGCACGTTTTACAAGCTTCGGATATGGCATGAGAAAAGAAATCCCTTTGCTGGCTGGCATCTGGATAAGGTGAGAGGACAGCAAGGGAAAGTAGATCTGAAAAGCCAGGTCAGTCACAGAGGTGTGCAGTGTCAGTTCTGGGTCACTGCAGTCCCCAGCTGGCAGCTGGGTCTGATGTGCAGTGGTCAGAGGTGCCTTCCTTTACAGATGGTGCTGGCCAAGCGGTGGAAGTGGAAATCCTACATGAAAACGAGATGTGAAGAGAGCATGTTGTAGCGTTTGCAAAAATATGCGGGGAGAGAAGGAATAATTGCGTGTTTTTTGGAAGAAATTCATTCTCCTTCCTGTTCCTCTTAGTTCAGCCCATGGGAAATGAGAGCAATGGTAAATGACAGCTGCCAACAGCCCTGGTCAATGATGAAAAGCACGTTTCCCCATCCTGCCAGTGTCAGCACGCTGTAGTCCTCCCTCATTGGTGCCAGGGAGGTTTCCTCCTGCTCTTCAGAAAGCTTCCTACTCTTAGACATCATTACTGCACGGAGAGGCAAACCCACTCCTTCTATGGTCTATTTAGGCTGGTCATAACAAAGCACTGACTATGGTAGAGACATATTCTGCAGTGGAGCATAATCTGCCCTGAAGTGCTGACAGCCCTGTTGCAGGAGATAGACACTTGCAGACTGGAGGAGCCTGTGGAGACTTGACAGGAGAGAGCAGCACCATACTGTTTGGGAAATGAAAAGGGTGATCTGCTCGGTCTTTAGCCACATGTCCTTTGCTCTACCAGCAATGATTACTGTGCTGTCAGCCCTCATCTGGGTCTGCAAGACAGCAAGTTCATCTCTAAGCTTCACCCACACTCCTTCTGCAGAGCCTGAAAGATGTTCTCTGCGCTGAACAAAACATACACTTTGCCACACAGCCATAAATAACTATGATGATAAATCACAATTTACTGCTTAGAGATTTTTCTTGCGTGCCTCTAATGTGCTTTGACAGAACCTGCTCTCCTGCCTTGTCAGGGAGCTGTGAAAGCATACACAGCCAAACACCTCTCCAGTGGGGAGCGGGCATCGAGTACTGCTGTGTTCACCATATGGTGCGAGAAGGTGTTTGGCTGTGGTCTTTATCACAAAGAAAGTGCTGGTCAGACTTTGGGCCACTGCAATCGTGTCTATTAGTTTGTTCACAGATGATGAGCAAGAATGCTTAGACCTTCCATAGCTATACTTTTTCTTGGAGTAACCTCTTTTCCTGCACAGAAATTGTGTCCCGGGAGGACAAGAGGGATCTGATCCTATGTCTAGGATTCACTTTGGGCCAAACTGTCTAAGCAAAAATGGTGAAGAGGCATGAAATCAATCTGCCCTTATACAGCCAGCCTGATGTTTTCTGTATGCATCAGGCTCACGGCATATGAATCCCATCACTTGTGCATTTATTTTAGCATTTAGGAACTCAGATGAAGCCTTAACGATGCTTTGTTCCAGTCCTCATGCATCTCACGCCAGGCTTGCTTCATGTTGGGGCAGGCTTTAATCTTCTGTTACAAGAAAGCCAGAACAGCCATAGTGGTTGGACCAGAAGTCCATCTAGCCTGACATCCTCTCTCCTGTGTCAAACAAGTGCACGATTAGAGAACAGTAGGAAAAGGATAAGCATTTATGAAACTTCCTCTTACTATTCTTCCAGCTTTCAACTATTTCCTGTTGGAGACTTAACTTCCTGAACAGATCTACTAAATACAAAGCATTTAGTAGGTTTCTCTTCCATTTATTTGTTCAAAGGTTCCAGCCTCCCCTTGAACATTTAAACTTTTAACAACCATAATAGCTTTTGGCAAGGACTTCACAGGTTGATTGTGTCCTTTTGTTTGCTTGAACTGCTCTCTACAAGCATCATTTGATGCCCTATATTTCTTGTAGCAGAAGAGTGAACAGTTGACCCTCTCTGCCTTCTCCATGCCACCTGTGACTTTGTAGACCTTCATCATACCCTTCCTTCACCCACTTCTCCAGCCATCTGCAAAGCCCCACCTTACTTGCTCCTTACTCCTTTGGAAGCTACTGCAGAGCTTTGATCGTGCTTGCTGCCATTTTCTGGGTGTTTTCTACATGTGCCACGCACTGGTTTTGAGCTGCGGGGACCAACAGTGCAAGCGCCATCCACAATTTGCTCTGTGGGTTTATACAGTGGCATATGACAAGCAATTACTAAGAGCCACAGTATCCATCAAAATTTTCACAACGAGCGATTGGAGAACGGAGGAACGAAAAGCCATCAGCTATGACAGACTTTGCTCCGTCCATCGCTGCGGTGTGCAAATCTGAACCATGGTCTCATTATTAATGTGTATAATTTCTCTGCTGCTACCTACTCTTGCTTCTCGGGCAAAAAAAACCTGTCAGGAGCATGTTGCTTTTTTGTCTTTAAGCCTCTGAACTCACGCAGTGTTTTGGTTTAACGAAGGTAACTCTGCTGAAAACGCTGACAAAAGACAAATACTCATTCAGCTGCGGCCGCTGGCTAGATATAAATGAAGAAGACAATGAGATCGTGAGGGAGCTCCCTGCGGAGGGATCTCTAGTGACTGAAGTCATGCCAGGTGAGAGCCATGGGCTCCGTGAAGGGGCTCACTTAGGACATGAATAGAAAGAAACCCTCTTTGTGTAAGGGATGCACAGGCAGACTGATGCAATTCAATTAGCTTCTCTTTCTGGCACTTTCTCTCTGCAGTATTTTCTGTGTGCATCATTAGCTGCATGAAGTCTCAGAAATCCCAGGCTCTCTTTCTGAGCAGATTTCTCTGTGCTGGGAGATGGGAGAGATCTGGCCACAGCATAATCATTTCCAGACATATATTTTTTTTTCAAATTTGTATTTTTTCCAATCTCTTTTAAAATGTGAAATGCCAGGTTTGAAGGGATATTCATGGAAAGCAACCTTAGCTGAAAGGCAATCTAAAATTTAACAAAAATTTTGGGGCTTGAAAGTTTTATTTAATTATGTGCATATTTAGGCAGCTGTATGTATAAATGTATAGAAAGTTGCAGAGAGCAGTGGTGCAAGAGCATAGGCACCTTGCAGTACATGTGAGTAATTGGAAATATTTTTTGGGTTAACTATGCTCAGACTAAAGGCTTAATTAAGGAAAGCCTCAGAACTTTGTGTTGGCTTCCTGAAGTGGTCACTTCTATTCTTGACCTTGTGTCACAAGAATTAAATGTACTTGGAGGGAGAATTTTGGAGAGCAGAATAACTCAAGGTGGGCAATGGGATTTCTCTTATTTCCACCAAAGCACCCAATGGGGCTCCACACTCTGTAGACCGAGAGTCCCCTGTTTTGTGAAATTTCTAATGAACTCGGTGATCTGCATGCAGCTGAATGGTTCCTCAGAAGATGAAGAATAATTGTAATTGCAGGTGTTATTAAAATGTAAATAAACCTGGTTTTGAAATGTATTTTTAATCAACCATTGAGAGGGCTGCTTGAGTTCAAATGCAGGCAGTTTGCCATGAGGAGCAGTTGTGCTGAGCAGAGGCGAGACGCAGCACCCATGTGTTGGGCTTGCAGGTGGGTTTGGGAGAGAGGGTGGGAGCATTGCTTCTTGTCGCTTCCCTACACTGGAGAAACAAGTCTCTGTCCTGAAGGTCGATCTGTGGGCTGGTTCTTTGCTGTGAAATTTCTTCTGGAAATCCTTCACCCAACGGGATGGGAGGGCAGAGGTGAGGGCAGGGTGAGGGAAGGAACATGACAGCTCAAAATCCATTCAGCAAAATCCTAAATAAAGATCTCAAAGGTGACATGGAGGCAAGACACAATCCAGACTCCTGGCACTGTGAAAATATGAAGGAGATGTGGCCAACTGGGCTTGTCCTGCCCCATTAAGCCAATATGAAGAGCCTGTTCCTCAGATCCCTGAGCCCTTGTCCCTTTTTAATCCTTTTTGTCTGCTGGTCATGCCCCTGGATGCCGAAAATTTTACCTTGCCCCAAACGCATTGTTACAAGATCCCCCATCACTGGGACCCTCTTGGGAAGGCAGGAGGAGAGGTAGGAGGGCTGGGGCCCCAAGGAGGCTATGCACTCCAATTCATGAGGTCTTACCTGAAGGGGACAGCATTTTTTGTCCTTCTTTGGAGGGATTTTATGGGTTTTCTTAACATTTTATGCCTTCCTATTTTTTTTCCTTTTCCTAGTGATAACATGGAAGCGTAGAACTCAATACATCAGTAGAAGCAACAAATGGAAGTGCGAACACTTAAAATTAATCGCAAGTCTGTGGAAAATGCAGTAAATTAAATGACAATTAATTGTGCTGCTGAAGTTTTTTATTAATTTATGTCTCCACAGTGATAAAATACCGGGTGACAGTTTGCACTGGGACGGTAAGTGGGAGCGGCACAGATGCCAACGTCTTTGTCTGCCTCATCGGTGACCAGGGAGACACGGGAGAGCGCGTTCTCTACAACTGCATCAACACTGTCAATAAATTTGAAAAAGGCAACGTAAGTTCACACAGCAGCTCCTTAAGACGGGTTTGAAAGTGTGTGATGGTTTGTAGACTTTTTTTTTTTGTTTTGAGATGTGCATTTGTAAACTTGGCTGCTTTCCTTGCCAACTTGGGCTAGGGCAGTAGGGAGAAATAAATCATGTCCACAGAGCGTCATGACAGGTTGCAGTTGAAGGGAGGGTTAGGTCAGGGACAGGGTGCCCTTGCTTGACATTGGTATGTTCATAAAAGAGTCTCCTGGTTTGCTCCTCAGCTAAGCACTGACGTTGAAACTGCATCTTCAGACTGGGGGAGGCTTCCAGGAAATCTTTCAAGAACAAGAGGGAGCCTTTCCCCCTCCTTCTAATACGGCAAAAATGTGGCTCCTGAGGCAAAGGAAGAAAAAGCATCTTATTTAATGTGAAAATCAGAACCGAAAGCCTAACATGTTTATATTTCCTCCAGTCTCCCCTTAACCGTGCTGCACACAATTTTTGTGTCTTATTTTCAATCTATTTGTCACTGTGTTTTTGTATGCCCATGTCCTGAACTGAGGGAGTGGAAATGGCCTGAACTGAAGACTGAGCTTGTTCCATGGAAAGCTGGAGGTAATGAAGAGGTCAAACTTTAGTTAAAGCCCTTGCAGCATTAACAAGCAAATAGTGTGCTGATCTGATCTGTGGGGTCAACCTGCTTAATACGTATTCAATTATGAGGCACATCTGGATCTCTAGGGTCCAGCTTAAACTGGTAAAATGTAATCAGTATCTCCCGGGGGAGATTTTGAGAGTCTGATCACAGAACTCTGCAGTTTTCCCATATTTTGTGTCATTATTTGGTTCAAGTGTTGGAGTGGAAAGAAAATGAGTATAAAAGGAGGTCATGTTTTCAAAATTAACCATTGAATTTAGGCTTCTGAAATACACACTAACACTTTAAATTTGCCTTTGAGTGTCCAGAATTTCAAATTCTTCTGAGTTTTTTTAGACTTTAAAAGAACTTTCATCAAGGTTTTCTTCTGCCTGTAAGACTCGTCCATGGAGAAACATGGCATTTACATTGCAGGAAAGATCATCCTGCTTCTAAGTGATAAAAAGGTTTGCAGACATGAACATTGCAAAAATCACATTTTTACCTATGCTTTTACATTATAGATTTTTTTATTGTTAAAAGGTAGGTCCAAACTGTGAAGGACAGCATTTTGTCATTTGCTGAAGCCTTGTTTTGTCAAAATGGTGGCTAAATGAGTCATATTTTGGTGGTGGTTTGCAGACTGTTTCAATGGAGTTCCTAAAAAGTTGTTTGGTTTACAGAAGACACAAGTATTTTAAACACAGATGATGACTATTTTATTTTTACTCCCACAAATGAGTTATAGGATAACTTGCATGAAGGGGCAAAAAAAATAGGAAAAATAATTTTGGAAATCAATTCATGTGATTAATAGTATCCAGATGATATAAACCAAACTGGAATCTGTTAATGAAAAACTGCTTCTTTTGCATGAGGAGCTGAAAGCTGATGAATTAATTGGAAGCTGTTTAGGGATTGATCCTGTCACACTTTTAGAGCTCATATATGGAAGAGGCTGAATGAGTATATCTACACTGATTAACTCACATACCCTGTTAAAAAGAAATGTAGCTAAGTCAGTGCAGCCTCTAATCTACAGCCACTTAAACCAATAGTACTTTGATTACCAATTTAACTTGAAAAGTTTGCTTGCAGATGCAAACTAACAGCCTGTATAGAAGGTAAAATCTAAAGATGCCTCTAAATTCGGTGTTTGCCCGGCTGCAGATCCATTTAGTTAGTTACTCATTAAGTAAGATGAACATCAGGCCTAATGAATTAGACTTCATTGACTTAGACTGACTCAATGAGGTTTTAGTACTTAAACGCTCAATTCAGCAGGTTTTGAGTATGTAAGTAATGCTTGTTCAGGTATGTAAGCCCATCATTAATACTCAAACCAGGCATAGTATGTTTAGTTCTTTTTATTTTAAAGGTCAGTTTGGAGTCCTGAATGATGGAAAAGTTATGATTGTTTTAATAAATTTAAATATTTAAATAAATCCTGCCTTGCCCCCACGCTTTCTGGGAGCTAGCTGGAGATATGCTACCACCGTATGTGCTTCATGGGCTTTTGGGAGATGATGAAGAATGAACGAATCGCAGTGCTTGGTTAGCTTTCTCTTACCTAGCAGGTGTCTCAGCCAGATGGTAACCACAGTCATGTCTGTTTGTTGGGCTGTATGTTTCAGATATACTGTGTGTTTGCACAGGTATTTACCATACATGTGTGCGCATCTGCACGTATATCATAGATACTTGTCTGGCCTGATTCCCAGAGAAATAACTTGCTCTTTTAATACATCTCTCTTCCTTCAGCCATCGGGAACTGCTGCATCCAGTATCATCTTGGGTAACAGAACTCTGGTCCTGTGGGGCCATCACTTGGGCTAATCTATATGTTGGTGATTTGAGCCCTATTCCAGGAAAAAAATAGACATAAAATTCATGTATTTTGTGGGGTATTAAGGGTATTTAGCTGCTGGGTTAAGTTCACAACAACCTCTGAACACAACTCATGGAGCAGCTGGAAATGCCCTCGTGCAGCTGTGCCTGATGCTTGCACGCCAGGAAATGGCTGGGTTGAAATTGTGCTCAGTAGTCTGTGTCATCTGAATTTAACGTCAGATGAAGTCTTTGAACTGTACCTCTAAATACCTCTGTGGATTTGGTCTGAAGTGACCTGCTCTGGGTTTCCCAGAAAGCTGATATCTGAGCAGGGGTTTGAACTTGGATGTCCCACCTCTCTGTATGAACTTCTGAATAATCAAATTACTTTTCTATTTTTACAGTTGTGGAGGGCATGCAAAGATGTGGGAGATTTAAAGTGCTGGCAGATCATATATTTGTAAATCTAATGTTATACATCTAGTACAAATATTCAAGCTTTCATTCTTTGGTAGATTAATTCACACTTTCTCCTTCATCTTGTGAAGAATTATCTTGCAGCACGCTGATGTTGGTTTGATTGCAATAATAAATTTGGTTGGTTTGTTTGTTTGTAAGGAGAAATATTGCCTTACCTTTTTTCTTCTCCTTCTCAAAGGCTGATGAATTCTTCGTTGAAGCAGTAACGCTGAAGCAGGTGAGGAGAGTGAGGATAGGGCATGATGGCAAAGGAGGAAGCAGTGGCTGGTACCTTGCCAAAGTGATAGTGAGGGAAGAAGGACAGCCAGAAAGTGAGGCTGTGGAATTCCCCTGCTACAGGTACTGGAAACAACACTTGCAAATTATGCCTCCATCTATGCATTTGTCAGACTTTGAAGAGCCTAGCTGTTTTTCCAAGACTGGAATTTTCTGAGCACAGCTTAATCCTTTCTATTTATTCATTCATTTATTTTTGCTAAGCCTGAAAGCAAAGAGTGTGGATTGGGAGGTTTAAGATACGGTTAAATCCCCTTAGCAAACGAAGAGCAATCTGAATTGTGAACTCAGCAATTAGCTCAGTAACACAGAGAGTTTCCAAAAGGTAAAATGCAACCTTCCAGTACCACATCCAGTGTCACTGCAATTGCCTGCTGCAGAAACACGCTCTGCAATCCGCTGCAATCTGCTAGTTTTATTGCATGTGTGGGACGAGGTTCTGGTCCCTCACATGCACATCCCATCTTTCCAGGAGCAATGGGATGCTATTTTTGTGTTGAGAGAACGCAAAAATTGTTATGCTGCCATCTTGAGAGCTCCTTGCATGAAGAGAAATGCATATCATGCAGGCAGAGATAGTGGTAGAGCAGAGCGCTGTAACTTACCCCTGTGGGTGGGTTATAAATGTATTCTTCTCTTTCCTAGACAATCAAGCAGCCAAAAGAAATGTGCTGTACTGAGGCTACCCATGGGGAATGAGATGGACCATCTGTCCTGGCACTAACTAGGGTCTGCCTCAACGTCACTGCACAAAACAGAAAGAACGGGGTGAAAATATAAGAGACTAACTTCAGTGTAGTTCAGTGTCCTGTAAAGTCCTGTGAAGTCCCACTTGCCCTCTCAGGATGTTCACCCTGTAAGATGGAAGTCCACCGAGCTCCACTTACCAACACCAAGTACCCATTCTAAAAAGTCACCTCCTGGGGGACAAGTGGAACTGTAAAACACAAACACAATTAATTTCAAACTGCAAACAAAGGTAAAACCTCTAAGCTGGTTACTTGTTTCTTGTCACTGTAAATCAGGAAGAACACCAGTGTACTGAGGGGAGGCAGCCAAACACAAAACAGGAGCCAGCCTCAGCCTCTCTGCATTGCTAAAGCCACGTCACATCAAAGAGCAACCTCACCGGGGAGACAGCACGGAGCAGCATATGCAATGTCATCTTGGCTGTGAAAAGCGAGCCAGCCTTTCCCTTTTCAAAGAACAAACCACCACGTTGTCATTGCTGCCTTTTGATGCATATTTAACAACCATATGCTTTACTGAGTTAAGCAGGCAAGAGAGACAGGTTTTTACTTGGACATGAAATGTCCACGTGAAGAGCTGTTTTGCTCAGACTCCTCAGAGATATTTCTATGTCTAACTGCACTGTGCAGCTGGCTCATTTTAAAGATTTCCTTTTGAATCATCTCCTTACTTGACTGTTTAACTGGGTGTCTTCCCTCGGCTTGGAGTGATGACCCCATTCCCCTTAGATTTACACCTGTGTGTCAGAAGCATCAGAGTCCACAGGGCACTCCCTTCAGGACAGGGACTGAAAAAGGAAGGAGAAAGAAAACCCAAGACCTTATCCCCAAAATATTAATGGGGTGCATTCAGACTTCAGGTCACAAGTGATGGAATTCCACTTTTCTTACCTTTCTCTTTTTCTAAGTGATATCAGTGTTGTTCATGCAGCTTTATTTGCTGTCCTTGTGCTAGCATTATCTCTTCCTCTCAGATTGAGAAGGTAACATGACTGATCACCTCCAAACACAGGGACAGCTGCTCCCTCTCACTATCTTTGGTGCCTGTGTCTCTTGAGAGACTGGGGCATCATCGCAGTATACGGGTGTCGTCATGGAGTCTGAAGATATCTGAGGGAGAAGGTGCTCACCCACTGCATCCTCCATATGAAGAATAAACGTCTCCATGACCTGCAGCATTTGGATGTTCCCCTCCAGTCCTGTAGGCCAAGGACAGCTTATGTCCTCACTGCTTTGGCAGATGCTCAGAGAGGCCTGCTTCACTTGCCTCTTCAGAGCCAAGGTGTTGAAGAAGACTTGGCCACAAAGAGCAGTCTTCTTTTAGTGAGCCAATGCCAGCGTGGTTAGCTAGAGACTCCATCCTGGGGACACCAGGGAAGCTTCTGTTTCTACTCGGCCAGTCTGTGGCCAGCCAGTGGACATGCTGATGCTCTCATTGCCTTCATCTCCAAGACCTGATTAACTTCCACTTTTCTACACAGCACAATTGCGTGGTCTGGAGAAAACAAATGCTGCTGCTGTGTCCTTATTGAAAGCTACTCTGTTGACTTTCTGCCACTTAGCTGCTACTGTGAGACAGCTACAGGACAAAATGCCTTCCAACAGAAACACATCTCACCTGTGCAGAAAGCTTCACAGGCTTCTTACCTCTGTAAAAACTGGGCTGTACCAGCACATGGAGAGAAGATACTATAGCAAAGAGCTGGCTAAGCAGTTTCCCCTATAGCTAATGTCTGTAGGATATCCTTATAGATCTTCATTGCATATAACTTGTTGAAGTCTCTGCTCTGGTTATTTACATATTCATATACATGGCTATGTTTTGTTTTTTAATTTGAAACCTTTTTTTGTCACTCTTTAGGAACATCTCTTACCTAATAGTCACAAGAGCTCTATGAGAAGAAACATCTTTGTTTTACAAGGGAGCTAGCAGAGATAAAAAGAAGCTAATTGGATTAATTGTGAATTTGTGTCAGATTCAGGAAGAGCAACGAGAAATAATGACTCCCAGGCCTGTGCTTTCAACTCAAAACAGTTGGCTGTAAAGGGAATGGCTTGTAGCTCTTCTTAGAGTCAGTGATTTTTAAAGCAGCCATTTGATCTGTGCTTGCAAGAAGTAAATGCAAGTAACTTCCTCCAAGCGTCGTTTGCAGAATTACTACTACATCACTTGGATGTATTGCAGTATTATTCCTCTCTTACGACCACACGACATGATAATATCCATGCTTTTAGGGACTGAACACTGAATTGTTCAGTGGCACAACTGAACAATTTATACCTTACCATGCCTGATGTGGTTTAGGCATTGTGTTTATGAATACAGCTGGAAAGTTCAAAATGAAGGAGTTCACTTTTCGCCCCAGAACTTGAGCCAAACCTTTTTGAAGCTCAGAACTGAGTTCTTCAGATTTCATTTTCTCCTCAAGGCCCGGTGGAAGTCCAGAAATGGACTAGATGACATTTTCTAAAATAGGCTATTTTTCATAATATTTATATCCCAGACAGAAATGAATTTTCAATCAAGCAAAGTCATGAGTTCGTGATAGGATAGAATTTTATATGCTATAAATCATTACAGCCCCACTGAAATCTTCAATGATACTTCGTTACATTCTTCTCTAAGCATATGGACTGCGCCATCCTAATTTTCCTCCAGCACAAGCATAACGGAACATTGTTAATTCTCTGAAGAACACACAGACCATGAATGGGATGATGCACCAGGAGGCTCCTGTGACAGAACATTTATTCAATCAAATGCCAAAAGCATTCATCACACAAAGGATCAAGAGAAACCTCCTTTTGTTGTCTCAAAAATAGATTGAAATATCTATTTCACACATATTTATATATATATAGGTTATATTTAAAAACACGCACAAATACATAGGTACCTGAATCTAATGGATGTGCTAATCATTCCAATTGCACACAGGCTATCATCTGCTGGATTTCAAATGCTAAATATGATGTCATACCATATTTTTTTCCAGTGCTTCCCTGACTCTCTGATCCTCTATAAATTCTCTCTGAAGTGGCTTTCATGTCATATTTTTGTCCGCTTTGGGTTGTTGGACATACAATATCTCTTTAGAACTAATTATATGATACAGGACATGACTATACCCTTGCAAAAACCACAGTGGCATGTGAATTACGTGCACTGAAATCGTATGGATATCAGTGGAACGGAAGCTCTGGTAAAATAAAAGATTTTGACAGGTCTTTTGTACCAGGAATGTGATGGCACTGAAAAATTCTATTTTCTGCAACCTGATGTGTTTATAATGTGTCAATCCATTTGTGTTCAGTGTAAGACTATAAACCCCTGGTTGCAATCTGCTGCTCAGTGATATGCTATTAGAATTATGTTGAAGTAAAATTAGGACATTGCAGTATATGTGCTGAAGGGAAGGAATACAATGGCATTGCTCATCCAAATACTTCCTCTGTCACTAGTTTAAGTCATCTTCTTGAGAAAATAGAGCTTCTGTCACTTCTGGCTCTTCTCTTGGCTGAAACAGAGTAAGAAGCCTTAAGCCACTTCTGCTGATAAACCTCCCTCTTCTTCCTCTGGTCCAAGACATACTCCTCCTCTTGCCATCAGTAGCTACAAACATTGGTAGAGGGAATTTCTTTATCTAGGGATGTGTGCTCCTTTTAGGATTAATTTTTCTCATCTGTCCTCACTGCTGAAGCACTTAGCATTTGCCATGCTGCACACAGAGATTTGTTTCTTGTGGGATGTATTTTCATCCTTCCACCTTGGCACAGAAGCTGTTCACCGAAATTCATCCCACATTTCCCTAAAACATCAGCAATGGCAAAGGTGACAGAAAACAACAGCATGTACACTGACAGCAGAAACAGCAGCTTGCAGGACACAAAAACCAGCAGCAGGAGAGCAGAAGTGTGTCTACCTTGTGAGCTTCTGCCTTCCTGAAGGCCATGCTGAATTCAGTGGTCTTGGGGTGGTGGAGTTCAGGCTCGAATTTTGTGGGTCCTCCCAGTTAACATCCATGTATACAGAAGCATCTTGACTTTTGAGATGATGTGATCCCTTAGCCACTGGATACCTGTCCAAGAACACAAATCCTGAGCCAGCATCAAGAACTACATGATACAAAGGTATTAAGGACTAGTTCTAACAGGTAAAAAAAAAATCTGCCAACCCCAAAAACATAAGTAAAGACTTCCTTTCTTAAGACAACTTGATGTCTTAGCATGCTCCTCTTCTGTCCTTCTTGCACTCTACCCTTGCTCACCTCTTGACATCACTTTCATGGTCTTCCCCACAGACTTTTCTGATCCTCTATCCCCACTACACCTCTCAGCCTCCACTGAGGCACAACACCGCATCTGATGCTCTCACATGGTGCTCGTGTGATCATCACATGTTCACATCTTCATCACCTTCATGCTGACCCCCTTAGCTTTCAGCCCTTTTCAAGCCACATGGCTACCTGCGTTACGGAGTGAAAGGGAAGAATACGGGGTAGACTGCATACCCGACAACCTGCCAAAGCTTAGAGGGGAGCTGGGAGTGGAGATGCATGTGTGTGTGGTGGGGCTGTATGCACCTCTTTTGCATGGGGACTTTGCTGCTAGTACTTCTGTGACCGGCTGGCTCTAGCTCATGTTTGGATTTCTTTCCTGGTGCTGTTTTTTTGCATGGTTTCTTTGTGTTTATTGTTTTCCTCTGGGTGGGAAGGGAGAGGAGAAGACTAAAAAGGCAATGTTCCTTCAGATGGATGAAACACAGACCTATCATCCTTGGTCTTCCAAAATATCTGGTTACTTCCTGGTCACCATGGCAAGTCCAACTGACCATGACTGTAAGATGTGGAGGCTTATTACCAGTGAGATACCATAGGTTTGCTCCAGCTGTCAGTGGGCATTTGTTCATGTCCCCAGATCCCTGTTATGAGGGTCGTTTGCTGGTTTCCATGTGTGCTGGCTCATCAGCAAAATCAAAGGTGGAAACTGGAGTGGGAAGTGAGCTCCCCTCATTTTTGGTGCGAGGGTCAGCCAAGGAGAACGCGCATGGCACGGTGACGTTGCAGGAAGCTTGCAGTACATCTGCACTGCATGTGTTCATTCAGACGCAGGTCTTCTGTGATCTAGTGTCATTCACATAGCTGTGTGGCCGCCTTTAAAAAGAAACAGTTTCTGGGGGTTTGTTTTTCTCTTTCTAGCTCTGGGAATTATTATAGCAATTTAAAGACCCTACATGACCTGCCAGAGCTTGCTCACTTGTCCTTCATTCACCCCCACTAGTTTTAAGCAGTATTTTTAACTGCAAAAGATGCTGCTGCAGATAGCTGCTTACCTGGGAACGATGGGCTTTCTAGGAACTGTGCCTGCTCTCACAGCGTGATGTTCGGGGACTGAAATGGCCCCAGTGCACCGCTGTGGGAAACCTGACCCTAAGCAGATGTTTACAGGAATATCCTGAGTGCTGCAGCAGTGTGGGTTTGATGAGGAAAGTGAGAAACCTCTGCTAGGGCCCTTGCTGTTGTCGTACAACAGTTGCTGTAGGGCGTAGGATGGGGTTGGGGCTGTAATTCCTTCGTTCTTCAAGCTGAAGGAGCAGCTGTGAAGGTTACCAGATTAGCTATTGGTTCCCTTCCATTATTCCTTTCAGATTTTTGTCTCTTGAGATCATGCTACATTTTGCGTTGTGCCCGGCTCTTCTTCTTAATTACAGAATCACAGAATCAATCAGGTTGGAAGAGCCCCCTGGGATCATCGAGTCCAGCCATTGCCCTGACACAACCATGTCAACTAGACCACGGCACTAAGTGCCATGTCCAGTCTTTTCTTAAATGAGTCTAGTTGGATCATTAGATTAATGTTGAGAAACAAAGGAAATCCTTCCTTTTGCTCATGCCAGCTGCCTCCACATACCCAGCCCTGAAAATGGGAACAACATAATTAATCCCCTTCCTGGCAGAGAAAAAAGGGTTATATACTTATCTGTAAGGAAGGGAAAAGTGACGATAAAGTAGAGTAAGCGAACACTAATAAAAAAGGGGGGTTTTAGTAACTTAGATGCTATAAAGGTTGTGGTCAAGGCAGCTAGTAATAAAGGCTGCATGCGTTTCTGGTCAATGAAGGTCAATGCTTTCAAGAAACTGAGACTGCCCATTTACAGGAATAACTTGTGGATATGGAGTTTGTGCTTTCCAGACAGATGGACATCAGGGAAGATGCTTATCCACCACAAGCAGGGCTCTCATGATCTCTGTTCTTGGAATAATGGAGGTTTAAAGTGTGACTGCCGTAGGGACTTGTCAAGCTCCAGCAAACTTAACAGAGATACAGAGCCCTGTAAAAATATCTTCCTGACTATGGAGTGGATTTTTACTATGTGTGGAGCCAGCCTAGATTTTGAAAGGTCTGATAGGTCCTAATTAGTCAAAGATAACCTACTTCTGTTTGTAAACCAGATGGCTTGACAAAAACGAGGATGATGGTCAGATCGTCCGAGAACTAGTGCCTGCTGGGGAGTCACCAATACTAAAAAGTGAGTTTAGCATTGAAAAAAGAAGGTCTGGGTTTGAGTTGTGTGTGCACGTATTTACTTGCTTTGTTCTACTTAATGATTCATATCAGTTCACAGCAAATCTGATGGGCTTTTTTCGCCATTCTTATGCAAGAAACTGCAAGAAGTCACTCTGGGGGAAATGCCTCTGACCCTTAAATCCTAGTTTATGAATGGGATTAATGTGCATAAAAGAGAATAATTGCAACATTATATATGTAGAAAGAAACTTTGATTTTTAATGTTGTAATTTGTTTAAGAATTGTTTTCTTGTATAGCTTTCTCTGAAGGATCTTGAATTGCCGCTGCTTTAGTAGAGTAAATTCCATCAAATAACATTGTGTTCCCACAAAAAAATCACCAAACAGATTACATTGCCCTTTTCTGGAGAAACAGGGCTCCAACACTACATTCTTCTTTAGAAAACAGCACTTACAGAACTCAGGTTGAGATGCTTTTTGTTTTGTTTCAGGAAAAAAAGTCTAAGCTGTTGAATTAAATTGTAAGTGTAAAAAAGGTGAAATCACCTCACTTGCCTAAGCTCATTTTTATGGCTTAGTAATTGTCTGACAGTGAGAAGGAGTACAGAATATTTTCTGCTTATCAATGTAACTGTTGCATCTCTCATGTTTTGGTGAATAACTCCAAGGTGTGACAGCTTATCCAGTGTGGCCCCAAGATGCTGGATGCATGAATGGAGGAGCAAAGTCCTTTCCATGTCTGCACCTGGAGCCCTCCTCTTCTATACCTGTTTGAAGCCATCTGCCTGCTGAGCACTGGAAATGCCACTCACGTGTCTGTGTCTTGTATATGGATCTCTCTTCAGATGTCAGTTATCACATCAGTGTGAAGACAGGAGATATCCCTGGTGCCAGCTCAGACTCCAAAGTTTTCATCAAACTCTACGGTGACAAAGGAGACTCCAGTAAACAGCCTCTCTTAGTCTCTGATAATGATCTAGGCAATTATTTTGAACGTGGTCGAGTGGATGAGTTTACTCTGGATACGATGGATATTGGGAAGGTAAGAATTAATTGCAGGTAGGTCTGTGCAAGTGTCTGAATTCAGAATCAATATAACGCTCAGGATTTAATATGATGTAAGAATCTCTGACCTTTACGTTGGATATTAAGAAATACATTTGGTATATAGAGCCACGAAGATGATTAAGGGAGTGGAACATCTCCCTTATGAGGAGAGGCTGAGGGAGCTGGGTCTCTTTAGCTTAGAGAAGAGGAGACTGAGGGGTGACCTCATTAATGTTTATAAATATGTAAAGAGCAAGTGTCATGAGGATGGAGCCAGGCTCTTCTCAGTGACATCCCTTGACAGGACAAGGGGCAATGGGTGCAAGCTGGAACACAGGAGGTTCCACTTAAATATGAGGAAAAACTTCTTTACGGTGAGGGTGACCGAACACTGGAACGGGCTGCCCAGAGAGGTTGTGGAGTCTCCTTCTCTGGAGACATTCAAAACCCGCCTGGATGCGTTCCTGTGTGATATGGTCTAGGTAATCCTGCTCCGGCAGGGGGATTGGACTAGATGATCTTTCGAGGTCCCTTCCAATCCCTAACATTCTGTGATTCTGTGATTCTGTATAGACTATTACATCAGCAGTCCAGCATACATGCTGGCATGTAAAGAGTGTGTTAAGTTTATAGTTAAATACATATATAAATTATTTATGTGAATACAGTGGAAGAGCAGGGTGCCAGGGGAAGGAGATTTTTACATATTAAGTAAATTCTGTTGTGTTGGGTTTTTTTTTCTGCCCTCTTGGTTTTTGTTTGCTTTTTCAAAGATCAACCGAATACTGATAGGACACGATAACGTGGGTCTCCGGTCTGGCTGGTTCCTGGCCAGTGTCCAGATCACGGTTCCAGTCCAGGGAAGGCAGTACATGTTCCCCTGCAACCGGTGGCTCGACAAAGATGAGGCTGATGGCAGGGTGGAGGTGGAGGTCTACCCAAGTGAGATTGTGCCTATTGAGAAATGTAAGAGAAGACACATTGAGAAATGTGTGCTGTTTTATATACAAATAAATTTGCATTCTTAAGGACCAGGATACCACAGCATTAGACACTAAACCCAAAAAGTCCCTGTCCCAAAGAGCTTATGTCGATGAGGGAAGTAAATTATTCTCCTCTTGTTTTGTTTTCTAAAACAGTTCGAAAAACATTACTGAGTTTTCCATTTCCTGAGTTCATATGAAAAATGTACGCCCTGGGCAGCATAACACAGCACAAGGCTCTGTGCTTCTTCATTGCAATACCAGTGGGTTCTGCTTTTTTCACATTTATCTGCCTCGCTGCCCCAGTCCTGTACCAGCACACGTCCTGTCCTGCCTGTATTACCCTATTGCCTGGGAGAGAGAAGCTGTTTGATAAATAACGACCAAATCCCTACTGTCTATTTGACTTTTATCAGTAGATTCATTTTCTCTTAAGGCTACGGTTAAAATTCGCCTTGGGATCCTGAGAAAGGATGCTGTGTTTTTCCTCTGCTCTGTGTAACTCCCTCCCTTGTGTGATATTAAGGACACCATTTAACCACTCTGTAGTTAATACTGAAACGAAAATCCCTTTTAAGGTTTTACTTTGCATCCCTCTGACATTGGCTTAATACTTGTAAAAGGAAACCTATTAGGTTAGTCCTCAGTGAAAAGTTGTGGTATCTCACATTTGGTTTGGATCAGAGCAAATGGTCGGCTACGTGGTCATTGGTTAAGACAAGGTAATTTAATTTTGAACCTGAGCCCTCGGGAATGCTGTTATCTGAGCTTCTCTGCTGATTAATTGCTTTATTTTTGGACTAGTGATAAACTACGAGGTGTCTGTAGTTACCGGAGACGTGCGGGCCGCAGGCACCAATGCCAAAGTCTTCATGCAGATTTATGGAGAGACTGGCAAGACTGAATTGATCATCTTAGAAAACAGATCAAACAACTTTGAACGGGGAGCCACAGATATCTTCAAGGTATGATGAAGGCAGTTGTTGCCAGTTCTAGGGGGGGAAAGAAATGACCAGCCAAAACCGAGACATCAACAGAATAATTGCCCCAATGACAGAAAACAATTCACTTTTTAACAAAATTGCCAGGTTTGTTGGTATCTGCTGTCCTCTATCCATATTTTTGGGTGGTTTTGTATTCGTTTTGGGAAGTTTTGTGTTTCAGGGAGTGACTTTCATGTTCTGAGGGACTGGTAGCAAAGGTGTCATGGAAGAATATGGTTTAATAGCAACATTTTTTTACCTTTACTTTCAAAAGGAGGTACTCACGTAAGATCTCAAAAGACCTTAAACTTTTATTTTAGGCCTGACCACATGTTATTGACCCTTTTCTTTATCTAGCTGGTGAAAAAGAAACCCCGTAGAGAATATACAGAATTCTGACTTTGCCTGTGGTCATGCACGCCATTACTTGTTTTCAGCCCAACCCTGCAGAGCTTTCCTGCTGTAATTTCTGTGAACGTGTGAGTGCTGCATGGATTTTACTGCCTATAGCACTAGTCCAATGTGCACCGCACAGACACGGCACTCGAGGTGCCATCACAGAAACGTAGTGGGATGACTCTCATGACTGGAGTGCTGCTATGGATGGCTATAAGCTCTTTAAGAGGGACAGGCAAAGCAGGAGAGGCGGTGGGGTAGCGTTGTATGTTAGGGAGTGCTTGGACTGTGTTGAAATTGAGGAAGATGACTCAAGTGTGTAAGCCAGTACCTGGCTGATCCAGCAAGAGGACCCAGGCTGACAAGGCTGAGCAGCAGGTGTGCACCGCAGTGTGGTTGGACATCCTCTCCTGAGTGGGGCCTGGCTACATTGGACCGCCGTCCTCTTCTGGCTTGCTTGCTTGGATTTTCTGTCCAGAGAAACCAAGGTCTAGGGGAAAGGAATGGTCTTAGTTCTTGCCCTGATGTGGGCTTACAGCAAGGTCAGGATGTGCTGTCAGGGCATGTCAGAGCCACATCCTTCTGTATTGAAGTAACCTCATGAGACACCAACATCTGGACAGTAAAGCACAGAGTCCAGACGGAAGCAAGATTTAAGGCACATCTGTCACATGTGCTCACAGCACAAGGCTCAGCATGGTGGTGCCTAGGTCTCCTTGTGAATTTGCAGTCCCACAGAGGTGGGATCCATCTCATCACAGTTCAGCACCTACTTGGAGCTAGTTGTGGAACCTCCCCTGAATTGTCAAGACTGGGGTAACCTTCCCGTTTTCACTGGCCAAATGGAGGTGCCTTTATCCACAGCTTTACTACAGTTTTCTCACATGAATTTTTGAGATCAGTTCACCTCCTTCTGCCTCAGTTTCTTGCTTTATAGAATGGAGTTAGTGATGTTTATCCACTTTTAATGAGTTCTTTGGGATTTAAGATGACTAGCACCTTATAAATGCTTGCTTCTTTAAGACTCTCTATAATTTTAAGATTACGTTTCTCTGATTTTAAAGGAAATAAGCTTTCCAAAATTTATGAGTAAAAACTATTAGCCAATATCAGATTTATAATAAAGCCATATGTACAGTGTTCTGTTTGCATAGCCATGCTTATATCCTCTCTCAGTTGTTTATTGACGGACTTTAAAGTTCTGCCCATTTTCTGTGATTTTTTTTTTATAAGCACACAAGGCAGAAGCTCTGAAGTATTGATAAACAGATCCTCTCTCTCTTTCATGGTATGAATATTTACAGAAAGATATGGGCAAGAATAAGATTCTGTGAGCTACATGCTAATAGGAAATGCCATCAGTTATAGACAGGTCATGCAGGAGGATTATAGCAAATCCGAGTAAGGCAGTGTAAGGAAAGACACATTCTTTATGCCAGGACACCTGGATCAATTTTAGTTTTCTGATAAGCATCTTGTGTGCAATTGATTTTGTTTTAATCTACTACAGAAAAAATGTTTCTAGACTGAAACCTTATATGCCAAGTTGCCAGATTTCAGCCTGAAGCAAATGTTTGCAAGTTTTATAACATAAACACTGCCTAACAGCATAAGCAATGATCAGAAACAATTCATTGGTTTTTGAAGGATTGTGTGGAGTAAAACCTTCCATCCAACTTCATTAGTCAGTAATCTAGACAAATAATCTAAACCAACAAGGTTTTGTGTCTGCTGTATTAACTAGAAAGACGGAAATCTTTAAGAACTTACTGATACAGCCTTCTGCCACTGATGCATTGTACTCACTAATGACTCTGTCTTCTCTGCACACTAGCAAAGTGTGAAAATTCTTTTCTAATTTTCCACATGAGAAGAGCAGTCAAAGCCAATGGTTTTTGTCAGAGATCAGGTTATATGAGTCCAAGTTTACTGCCTTTTCCCTGTACCATTATTGCTTCTTGCTTGGTTCACATCTCATGCTAAGTACTAAATCTATCTTATTATTCATTTAAAAAATACCTCAGACACTGAGAATCTGTAAAAAAACTAGTATGATATTTTGGCATATTCACCTTTAATGCCAACATAGAGACAATACTGGTGAGGAGAGCAAGGGAGAAGTAGGGAGCCTAGTGGATTCAGCTCCTGTCCTCGCCATGGTTGCTCTGAATGTCTTCAGCTCAGTCTGTTCAGATGAGACTTGGTGATGGAAAGTATGAAAGAATAAAACAGGAAGGAAAAAGTAAAGGTAAGCTTGCATAAAAAATTGATCTTATCCTTGCTTAGTGTTTTGTGTGACAGAGGCAATGCTCATTTTTAAGAATGCACTTTATGAAGTTAAAATGTCTTATATCCTCCTGGGTGCTAACTTTCCCTTGGTGGCAGAGAGAGGCTGCAGATGTTGGCAAGATTTATAAGATTCGTATAGGCCATGATGGGAAAGGCATTGGGGATGGCTGGTTCCTGGAAAGCGTCACGCTGAAGCGGCTTACCACGAAGACGAAGGAGTCTGATAAAAAGAAGAAGAAGAAAAAGAAGAAGTCTGATGAGGAGGAAGAAGAGGAGACCAAGCTGGAAGAAGCAATGGATGTCTATACGTTTGTGGCACACCGCTGGTTGGCTAAAGATGAAGGAGATAAGGAGCTTGTGGTGGAGCTGGTGCCTGATGAAGAATCTACCCTGGAGGGTAAATATTAGAGGGAATGTGCATGTGTATGTGGATACAGCAGTTGTGTGAAGGATGATAGCCACACTGTAGTGCTTTGCAGGACCATTTATGGCCCCCCGGCCATCCCAAAGCCCCAAGCCTGCAGTGTAGCTTACACCGTGGTTTGGTTGATCAGCTCTGGAGAGGAAGAGGACAGTGGTTCAAATAAGGCAGAGGATGGAGGAGACAGCCTGAAATGGGAGCATCCTAAAGGACTTCTATAGGATTCTCCAAGGCTTGTCTGGGCCACTTGGGTCATGAGTCCCACAAGTTACCACTGTGGCTGGCAGTTTAGCAAGCTGTAACTATTTGTATGATTAATGACAGGAGCTGGAGAAAGCTGGAGCTGCTCATGTTTTAAGATAGATGCAAACAAGCTCCAGACAAAATCTTTCTTAAAGCTGACTGTGCCATCATTTTTGGGCCACATGCTTTCACAGTGAGCCATAGATCTGATGAAATATGGCTATTTCTGTGCTCCTCCTGATCTGCCTTTGCAATTTTACTTGCAGAGAATACATATGAAGTCCATGTTCTCACTGGGAATGTGTGGGGGGCTGGGACAGATGCTAACGTCTTCCTGAGCATCTATGGTGTAGGAAGAGGAGACACGGGTGAGCGCCAGCTGAAAAGGTCGAATAAACTCAACAAGTTTGAAAAGGGACAGGTAACGCATGAACTCAACTCACTCAAATGAGCAGAAGGTTGGCAGAGCTCTCTCAGTTGTCACACTGGCCCTTCATTACAGTCTTTTCTATGCAAGGCTTGGCTTCTTCTTTCAGCCTAAAGCTCAGATGTGTTTTATTTCTTAAATATATTATTTAAAGTAAAATGCCTCAAAACATTTTCCAGGGAAAATTAAACACCAATTCTACATCGGAGGCGCCTTTTGCGCCTGCTTCCTGTAAGCGTTCTGGTAATAATATTTCCTGCCAGGAATACTTGAAAAACCACAAACTTTAAATTAATATTGGAGAGCATTTGCGAGGCAGCTCAAGTATGTCAGTATTAAATTTGCAAATATGATTCTAAATGTTCTACTCAACCAGTCAGGGAATAAAAGCAATATTACATGGTGTTCTATAATTACATTATAATCCAATCCAATTAAACAACATCTCTTGTAGATTGAATATTTGCCATAAAAATGTTTATGAACAATTAACAAGCCACTATTATAGCCAGGAAATGTTCAAGGAATAATCTTGAATAATGAAAATTACGGAAACAATAAGCAGCTGTAGAAAACTTGCAATCACAAAAAAGAGCCTAAGGTTGTTAAATAAGCTGTTAGCTGTGATTTATGAGCTCGGCACTGGTGAAACTGCAACCTGCACATGGTTCTTCATTCAGTGTGAAGAGCTCCAAGCTGCAAATGTAACGCGCTCTGCTCTTGGGAGTAGAAACCCAAAGCCTACCAACGAGTTAATCATATTAAGATGTTTAAAGTATTATGAAAACAAGGACGATCCTGTCACACTAATACAACTAATAAATGAACCTCTTGGTTGTAGTAAATGACAAACGGAAGAAATTCTGCGGTTTGAAAACAAAGCACATGGAGGTGCACAGCAGAGTTTCTGTGGAGTCATGTTTGTGTCCAGTTCCAGATTCAATCTGGGGGAAAATACTAAGCCTGGAAGGAATGAGATTTAGGAGAGATGAGTTAAACCTAGAGGAAGCTGAAATGGGGATGAGGTAAAAAAGGAGTGAAGGGTTGTGCAGCTCCGTGGCTGTTACTGCCTTGTAGGAGCCAAGAATGAGTGCTGATGGGAGAGCTCACAGCTCTGTAGTTATTTTAGTACATCCACCTGAAGAATACAAGGGGGACTTACAAACACCTTTTGTTTTAGTGGGAAAAAGATTATCCTTGTTCAATTACTGCCTTTCTTTCCCCCTTTCTGGGAAACACAGTCACTTGCCTCTTGCCTCCTGTGCAGGTGGATGTGTTCACCATCAAAGCCATTGACCTGGGTGAGCTGAAGAAGGTGCGGATCCGCCATGATAACTCTGGTGCTAGCCCAAGCTGGTTCCTGGAGAGAGTAGAGATTGTTGACCTCAAGGAGAGCACCACGTGAGCAGCCTGTTGCACCCTTTTCACACAGTCAGAAAAGTGGGCACGTTCTCAGGAGCCTGCAGAACAGCGGGAAGGCAGAGGAGATGCAGAAGGGTGGCGGTGTAGCTCCTCACCAACTCACAGGGATCAGGCATCCTTGGGGAGCCTTGTGATGATTGGGCTGTTATACTGAGCGTGGTGCCATTCTGGGGTACCTTTGCGTGGGGTTTTGATGTCCCAATATCTCTTCAGTTTGGGAACCAGCTGTGTATGGAAGGGAACCTCAGCTTTTCTCTATTTCTCCTGGGAGGGACTCTCCCTCCTGAAGAGGTCCCCTTGCAGAGCCTGCACTCATATGTTGCCTTTCAAGGCTCCACTGTGGAAGTCCCCGACCTCACATTTCCTTTGTCTTTTGCACCTAGTGCAAAGATCTGGGCCAAAATCAAGTCCTGATCTAAACAAATCCCCATGATTTTCATGGACGGCTGGGTAAGCAAAGCCTAGGCTGTTACAAACCTGAAATACAGGCTTGCCTTTGAGCTGGAACATGCTTGAAGTCACATGCTTGAAGTCACATGCTTGAAAGTTGCACAATGCTCTGGTGGGTGGGACTGCTCATAAGGACCTCAAGATGGGTCCGCTTTTCATAAACATAAAATGCCTGGGAGACCAGAGGTTCCCTCGAGTTATTTACTTCTGGGAGTGAAAACTAAAAAGAATCAATCATATGGGGCTGACAGCTCAGAAACAACACTGTTCAGTAAGTGCTCACTAACCTATTTACGGCTTCAGTTCCCACAAAAAAAAAACAAAGCACAAAGATGAAAAGAGATGTATTGTTGAGCTTTGAGTAATCTTGTTTTCTTTAAGTAGCCTCTAATCTGTGCTTATTTATGTTATTAAAGCCTGTGAAGTCCTGTGTAAGTGCTGGGTGCTGCTGTCATTCTTGTAGGTATTATTTTCCATGCCAGCGGTGGTTAGCAGTTGAGGAAGATGACGGTCAGATTGTCAGGGAGCTGGTCCCAGTGGATGAAGCATTTGTAAAGAAAGATTCGGAAAATGATGGCCAGTCTCTTGCAACGCTGGGCCTGGAACAGAAAGGTTTATGTTAGCCTTGTATTTCTTCCAGTACGGGGTTGAAAAGGAACCAAGTTATTAGCAGTGCTAAGGGCATTAATGGTTAGGGTTCAGTGGGCTGTGAGTAATGTTGTCCCAAGTTTTCAGGTGTGAATGAAGTGCGTGTCAGCCAGTGAGGAGTGGACCCTCCTCATTTTTAGGGGATTTAATAATCTTGCAAGATTGGACCCAAAGTGAGAAAGCTAGGAAAATGGATAACACGTTTAGTCATCATCTCTCAACCGAAATGCACTTTCGTTACTAATATCTACAGCATAAATCCCAGACGTTTCATGTTATGGACTGGAATGGTTAAACATTTCAACATGAAACCGAGCAGAGAGCAAACATGACCAGAGAAAGGGAAGAGACTTCAATTTGTCTCACTTTCCATCTTGCTGCTTGTGTCCATTGTCCTCCAAAGTAACTTTGCCTCTCTTATACATAGTTTTGCATGGTAACAGAGCAATGACACACTCCTTCGTCTGGTGCTGAAAGGTGCTGAGTGCTCAGCACTTCTGCTGGCTTCACTGGCAATGAAAGGTCTTAAACTCTCCCCTAACTTCCCCCTCAGATGCTTTTGAATACTTGAATAATTTCCACAAATTGTATACCGACAAATTTCAACAAATTGTTTAGCCCTTTGGTTCAGGAGCGCCTGCTGGCTGAGCAGCATCTTGGATACATGTGTCTAACTATGGAAGAAAGGTGTCATTTTGGAAATCTTGAGTATGTTTTGCAGCACAGTGAAGGCTATATTAGACTTTTCCACATTTTTTATGAGTTTACTGCACTTGCTTGATTATGGTGCGATAGAAACCTCCCTAATGACGTTATTGTGAAGGGTGTGTTCGTGAATATGTGCTGTATATGTCAAAGTGCACATACCTTCTGGTATGTGTTATATGCACATATATCATTTGGTGCTAACAGAATAAAGCGGGGGGGATATGTTCTTTTTAATAAAATAGTGTAGGCAGAGGCAGCTTTGAGGAGCCTTAGAGATTCCCAGGAAGCAAATGGGAAGGCTTCAGCAGATTTCTTATCTGTAGATATGCAGACAATGTACTGAATGACTGGAGCAGTAGAAGACTCTGCAACCAGATAGCCCAGCTCACCCCAGGAGCTACCACAGCATGTGACAGGAATTAGAGATTACAACGTGGCTGCGATCAGTCAAAATGAAACAGAAACCAAACACACATATGCAATGAAAAGTAGAGTTAATTTCTGCTCAGACTTCACACTCTTAAATTAAGATATTTTATCTGACAGCTAAATCAACAACATACACTGTGAAAGTGAAGACTGGGGACAAGAAGAATGCTGGGACAGATGCCAACGTCTTCATCACTCTCTATGGAAGTAAAGACGATACAGGTATGGCTTCACGTGACGGAAAAGGATAGCACCTCACTGCTGGATACCTGAAAAGACAGGTCAAGGTTTCCTTTTGTCTCCCCAATACCCATCCCTCACTCCTTTTTAGCACAACTTAATGTTCTCGCTGTCTCTGCATACATCGTGATAGCTGGGAGCATGCCACCAGCTGCTGTAAATCACTGTCAAACTTTGCGACGCTGATTTGCACCAGCTGCTGATCTAAAGGCTTTAATTTCAATTATAGAAACAGCACAGTTGACTGGGACTACATTACTGAGTAGTGAATGCAGTGAATGATTTGCTTTCCTCAGCAATGAATCAGCATGCTCCTGAAATCCAGCTCTCCTCTGCCTCTTTGAGTGGCACAGAAGTATTTAATCAGCTGATGAGCAAATACTCTTGGAAGCAGCAGAGCTGTGCGTGCAGTAACTCGGATGCCTGTGAGAGTGACAGGGCACTGATGGGTAGGACCAATTTCTTTAGCTGTGAACAGAGCACAACAGCATCGTGCCCGTGGCACTGCCAGAGGATCACTCAAGAAAGGAATTATGTATATTTTGGGTGTTGATACAGATTTGGGTTCAGAGGGAGGGAAGGACAAAGCCCAGATCTTGAGATGAAAAGCCGTTTTTTAGGTTTAAGCCACTTCCCCTGTTCCACTTGTTGACATTCCCAGAGGATTTGTTTCACATGCTGAACAATGTCCTTTTGCATCACCACGACAGGGATAGTCAGCCTAAAGGCCTCGAAGATTAACAAGAACAAATTTGAGCGTGGGAAGGTAGATGAGTTTACAGTGGAGTCTGTGGACATTGGAGACCTGAAAAAAATCAAGATAGGCCATGACAATAAAGGTAAGATAATCTGCTTTGTAATGTAGTATTTCTAGTGCGTTAGGCACGTTGCTGTATAAAATAACCTGCCTCCAAGACCCGAAATGTAATTTACCTTTTAGTGACAGATCCTTGCTGTCACTTTGGCTGTTGCTGCTACTATCTTTGCTGCTAATACCATTCCCATGGCTGTGGCAAGAAGAGCACAGTGGTGGCAATGTGCAGGTACCTTTGCAAGCTCTCCCTCTGTAAGAGGATCTTTAGTTTTGCAGCCACATCCTTAGAGAGTTTTCTCATATATCACAAAACTTTGTAGTTTTTCTTGTTCCACATGGAACCTATAGACTTGTCTCATTTCTTTTATCAATATTTTTGTTGTTTTTGTCATCAAGTCCTATCTGTTTCTTAGACATAGATGTATCTTTACTTAAAACCAGGGAAGCAATGGAGTTAATTAGCATTTTCACGTGCACATCTTTAACCTGATACAAATAAAAATGAAAGCACATCACCTCAAACCTGGACAATCACTTGCAATGATCTTTATGGTATCTATTCTATTTTTCCATTGGCAAAAGAGAGGAAGATTTATTTCTCAGAGTTCTGGAATGCAATGCTTCGTTTGCTGTTATCTGTAAAGGCTTTGCGGGTTATTCACTGTTATCTCTCCAACCACAGGTAATTCAAATGGCTGGTTTCTGGAATGGGTGGAGATTGATGCCCCATCACTGGGACAGCGCCTCAAGTTCCCTTGTGGCCGTTGGCTGGATAAATCGGAGGATGATGGAGCCATTGAGAGAATTATCTTCCCTGCAAAACTGCAGACAACGGAATATATCCCATGTGAGCAGAATGCCAGTTCCCCAGGATACACTCATCAGTACAGAAGATAGTATCTCACTAGCTCATGCAGTTTTATAGGCTTGGCCTCTCCCTTGAATTGGCTTTGAAAAACTTATAAATGCATCACATGCCGACTATTCCAGTTGCTACAGGAAGGTTCCTTTGGGTGCTCTAGGCTAACATTTCCTGTATTTCCCAAATCAGAGTCATTAGAAGCCACGTGGCTCTGTGTGATTGTCTTTTTGCTCCCTCTTGCCCTTTCATCTCCAAGTCCTCAGCCCATTCCAAGCTGTCTTCCTTGTTTCCGGTTTCCTTTTGATCTTGTTCCACTCTAATATTGCTGCTTCTGTTGTCAAGGCAGACACTTTGGTCTCGTTTCCAAGCCTTGGTTCCCCCTTTGGCATTGCACACCCCTCTCTTGCTGAAAGACCCTCTTCCAGAGTTTCTTCGGTGTGGTGCTTTTCTGATAGCGTTGCAGCAGTCTACCTCTTTTAGCGTTCTCTAATTTCTCCTTACTCTTCACTTCACTCCTGTCTAAATTAATATTTGGGGTAAACCCATTGTCTTTTGGGAGCTTCTTCTGAGTACTAAGCTTATAATTTTCAAGTCTGCTATGGCACCTCAAACTCTTCTCTTCAGGCAACTTCTTTTCCAGTGTCCAGAACATTGAGACTCAGATAACATGGCTTTCTTGAAATAAATGACTGGAAACATTATTTTGCTTATTTTCTAGCCCTCTCTTTCCCTTTTCACATGTGCATCCTTGACTGTGCAGGGAACTCACAGCTTGGGGACTGTATTTGACTTGGCCTTCCCTGATCTGCCTCATTTCAAGCTGTTGACAAATATTTCCTGGCCCACCTTCAAAGGACTAGCAAAATTGCCTTTTCCCTTCATTAGGTTGGATGCCACAATGATGAGGGATGAGGTCTGGAACCTGAGAGTTCATTTCCACCCCATGCCCTGCCAGGTGCTTCCTAGATGACTCTGGACAAGTGAGAAGTTGCTCACACCAAAGATATCTCCTATCTCATTGCATCCCTCATTGTATGCATTGGTGGTATCAAAAGACTTATGTCCCACAGTTCCTTATTTAGACATCAAAAGTTAGAGCTGCCCAATCTCTCTTTTTCTGCCTCAGTTTCCTTATTCATAAATAGTCATGTGAATAACCACACAGATGATTATCAACTGCTTTGACTCCTTCTTTTTAACTGCCAACACTGTGGTTCATGTGGTTCATAAAGTTCTCTTTCACACTGGCTGGCTTATCCTCCAATGTCCAGATCCTCATATCCTGCAGTCTGTAAGCTAAAATTATCTTTCTTCTCTGAGGATCTGCCAAAGTCATCTCTTTGTTTTGATCCCATGCCTTGACCAATCTATCTTTTATTTGTCATGTCTTGCTTTCTTTACGTAAGCTGTCTGGAGCAGAGGAGTGGATACTCTTTGCTCCCTTCCTCACTTTTCTCAGTCAACTGGAAGATGTAACAGTCTTTATTTTTGAAAAATAAATTATTTGAAAAATATATTTGAAAAATAAATTTGTAGATAGATATAGTGAATACGTTCATAGTAGTGAATATAACCTAGAGACCTTGTATGTGCTTCTCATCAGGTTTTTCCATTTTATCCCAGTCAATATATATTTTGATGCAGATGTTGACTATATATTTTATTATGTCCATGTATATTACAATGATGTTTGTGGCACACCATGCCTTTGAGTACATAGGTCATGTAAAGATGATTTTTGTCGGCCATCCATGTTCAGCATTTGAAAACGGTCAGGCCTCTCTGGCAAAAAGGTTGCACCAAACTCAGTGTCAGCTTAGGCTGTTTCACCGTTTAAACCATTCCCACTGTGCTATTTACTGCATTCTGGTTTCCTAACTACTAACCTGGGGGCTTCAGTTTGCCAGAGGTAACTAAAACGGTTTGATTTGTTTTATGATGACTCGTGCCAGAATTGTTTCACACTGAACAAACGATGAAAACATGTCATCAGCAGCCCAATTAAAATCATGCCTGTGGGGATACAACTTTAAAACTGCCATGTAAATGAAATGGGAGTCTGACAGCTGAAAGTTGTGCTGCAAGTGACCTTGTTACAGTGCTGCTTTGCTGATTCAGTTCTAAGCCGACGTTAATATTCAAGCAACAAGAGCAAGCACCACAGACTTCAGCAGAGAAGATCATTTTTAATTCATAATTCATAGCATGTGATTTTTGGTCTCCGGGATTTTTTTTCCCTCTCTTACATATTGGAGAAACTATTCCATTTTACCTGCAGCACAGCAGAGCAGATTTCATTGAGCTGGGCAGAAAGAATATTCAGTACCTCCAGGCTGACTCTCTGTAGAAGGAAACGTCTTCATCTCTGTTCTCCTGAGAGCTGTATGTAGAGAGTCTGGATTTTTAATGAATGATTAGTCTCTGATACGCATAATCAGAGTTACTCCAACAGTAACAAATATGGTACCAGAAACCTTCTCTCTACCCTAACAGGGATGCTGAACCTGAAATGCAGCACAATATACTGTAGTGTAAGCAGCAAAGATGACTGAAGTCGGTGCAGTGCAGGAGGATGCAGATGACAAGCAGCTGAGAAGATTGTAGTGAGGGATGGGAAGCGGTGGAAGCTGGGTGGGTGATGTATGGGAGAGGGATGGCCAAGAGCAGATCCTGGTAATAGCGCTGGGTGTCAAAGGCTGTGCTTATGGGCAGTGATGTGGACTACAGGGATTATATCTGCTTGTGGCAGGAGAAGTCCCTGAAGCTAATCAGTGGTGCCCAAGTCTTACCTGGCATTTTTCTTCTGTAGATTTCAGAAAGGATTTAAAAGAGGTAGGGATGGGATACAGTTTCCCAGATGGCACACCTGAATTTAAATGTCCTCATGAAAGTGGAGTGTCTGATTTCCCATTATCATCAATTGATGTTTGGTCATTCACAGATGGTGGATTTGGAGAACGGTTCAGCTGACCCTGAGGAAGATGCCTGCATTTGCTTGTCTGATTCTTTCTCCAAACTCCACTGATTTAGTGATTACATCTGGAGATGTACGCACCTATTTGATGTGCTGACATCTGAACATAGGTGTCTTACTCTGCGAGGTAAACGCCATCTCAACTTGGAAACTGAGGTGGGAAGTGACTTGACTAAGGATATTCAGCAAATCTGTAGCACAGCCAGGAACAGAGCCCCAGTCTTTTTTCCGGGCAGTCTTATTCCAGAGCAAGTCCGAGTCATGCTCCAGCAGGACTCAGAACTGAGAAGCTGTGAAGATAGAAAAGGACAAAAGGCGGAATCAGATTTTGGAGTCATGGGGCATTCTGGAGAAACCAAGGGAAGAGAATAAGGAAGCATTTATGGGCTTGATCCTTACTGCCCTGCATTCACCGTTGATTTGCTAGTAATTTACCCTGTTTGCCTTGGTGTTAAGAAGAAAGTGGTACTAAGAGAAAACTAGATCAGAATAGACAGCAGAGGGGTTTATTTCTTTTCCTTATGATTGATTTTTTTGTCCCTTGTTTAGTAATGAAAATAATAGGTTTTTTAACAATAAGGCTCTCTTGAATATTTATAGACTGCCTCCAGTTGGCTTAACTTCATCCATCTGCCTAGTTGCTCAAAAATTTGTGCATTCACGTTTTGCTTTAAGACTTGAGCTGTTGGAGTAAACCCTGTTTCAATAAGTTTAGCTGGCAGGTGTAAGTGTACTGAATGATTTCTGATCATGTGGTTAACCCCAAAATCTCAGTAAATGAACATGCATCAAGGTCAATTTGCCTTACAGGGTTAAAGGAGGTTCCTCTGGATTCTCACAGTACTGAACAGCTTGATAACTAAGTGACCATAAATGTGTGATTCCTACCCTGTCCTCTTTAACTGTTGAGTTTTCTAATCCAGATTTTATTTCATTACTTTTCCATTTTTTTCTTTAATTTTTTCTTTTTTTAGTTTCATTTTTTTCATTTTCTTTTTAATTTCAACATTCATTCAAAGGTTCTTAGGAGCATTGATATACTGCTTACTAACTTCTGTTGGTTTGTTTTAATTTTCTGCCATTTCCTAAATCAGTCGTTCCTTACGAGATCACGGTCTACACCAGCGACATCTTTGGAGCTGGCACAGATGCAGATGTCTTCATTGTTCTCTATGGAAGCGATGGGATCTGCACTCAGCAGAAATCCCTGTGCCTCAACAAGAGAGAGCAAAGGATGTGTTTTGAAAGGAACTCAGTGAATCAGTTCATTGTGGAGGTAAGATCAAAGGTGCTTGTTCTCATCTTAGCTTGCCCTAAGGGGATTAAGAAGAGAAAATGGAGTGAAGTGGGAACTTGTCCTCTTTAAGGGAAAGCTATTCAGCTCTTTTACTTGAAGAATGTAGGTTCAAAACTCTGTTCTGCAACAGACTTACTGCATACTGGATCAACTCTTTTCTCACTGACCTCCAATTAGTAGCAACTCAAAAGTACCAACATGCAGTGTCCCTGGGGCCTAAAGCCACGTTAAGCCTTGTAAAGGCTGGTGCAATTTTATCATGGAGCTGAGATGTACCAATACATGGGTACAGCGGCTTGCCCTTCCCGGTAAAGTGGAGAGTCACTTTAGAAGGTCTTTACCTCTTCCATTTCCTAGACTATACTTGGTAAAGAGAGGGTGTCAGTCTCCATGCATGCTGGATCTATCCTTATCATGCCGTATACCTCTCCTTATCACTCTTACTTGCTTGCATATTTGCTTTCTCTTGCAGTTTGCAATACTTTGAAAGGTAACAGGAAACAAATGCTTGCTGTACCGATGAAACTAGCTGCCTTGTGTTTAAGGTGCCTGTGCACCCTTTCATGTTCCTTTTTCAGCAGGTTATGTTGAAGGAATCTGATCCATGATTCTCACTACTTACGTAGCACTTCATTTGGGGTGGACGGTCTGTTCATTTTTTCTAACTTTATGGCAACCTCAGCATCATGCTCTGTTTCTCTGTATCCTCAGAGAGATTGTTACTTTGCTGCAGACACCGTGATTTTTGAATACCCGAGGCCAACTTTTTGAAAGGTCTTATCAAATATTTCCTGAAGTGTTTGCACAACTGTACACAAATACCAGTGCACATAAATGAGTGAGCTCATTTACATCTACAGTATTCAGCAATTCCTATTCATAATGTGTTGTTGTTGCTGAGAATTTGTGACAGGCAAAAACAGAGGCAGTCCTGCTTTGGCCTATGCTTTTGGCACTGCTTCATGTCCTCACCTTCCCTCCCTGGATGCAACACCAACGCTGGCTTTGTAGAGGAATGCACAACCTCTCTCTGTTTTGAGTTTGGTTTGTTTTTGTAAAATAATTGAAGGCAAATCTTAAACCAAACTTTTTAACAAGTTAAAATGCTTCCAGCCCACATTGTTGTTATATGGCATGAATCATAAAATAAATCCCCATTGTGATTCATTAAAAACAAAGACTTATTTTGGTGGAATTTCTGTGCAGCTTTTCATAATAGAGGTTGCATTAACCCATACGTATAAACCTTAAAATGAGTGTTATTGTTATTTCTTTAATCCGTAAGATTTATTTTAGGTTTGGTAGAATATGAAACATCAGTACTTTCTTAGATGAAGTGAGTGAAAACGCAATCTGTTCTCCCAATTTATAAGATCATATTAACCTGTACTCAAACTACATTCTCTCTTCACCAGTTCCTCTTGCTGCAGGAGATGGTGATGAAGCAAAATATATTCTTCTTTCACCTACTTGTGCAGAGCCATAATTTGGAGTTCAACAGACCTTAAAAACAATTTGGGGATCTCAGGAAACACAAACTGAGAATTGCCTGTTTGTTTTAGTGTTTTTAACCGCCCCTACATTTTGTATTTTACAAAAGAGGCAAAAAAGATGAGAGACTGATTGCAGCTATGCTCCCAAGTGATGATTTGTTGGAGATGCATGCAGCGAAGGAAAGACCACTTCTTCTTTAACACGAATCTTTCCTGGTCAAGCATCACTTTACTGCTGTGTATTGATTAAAAGCCTCATTGAAAATTGAATATTTGGACAGGACAAAGGAGGAAGAAAATAATTTTCCTCTAATATATACTTGTGTGCATGCATGAGTTTTAGAAATGAGTTTGGATCACTTAATTATTTTGCAGTTGATGCTTATGCTGTCTAAAGTCAGGGCAGTGTTGGTGAAGTTAAAACCAGTTTGTTCAGAGTGTGAACTCCTTGAGTAGTGCAGTCAGTCTTATTGGGTCGAGGAGTCTCCTAAAATTGCTGATGTCTTTTCTTCAGCATGGGGCAACTCTGTCAGCTGGGAAGAGAAGGGAATAGTCTCCAGTGGTGCAAATGAAGATGTTCAGTTTTCTCATGTTTCCAAGAAAAAAAGACTCCAAGTCCCTATGGACAGAAAGACAGCTCAGTGTGCTTCTCCTACATGCAAAAGAGGTTTGCAGCCAGCCTTGTTTTTTTAAAGGCCAACTGTACAAAACCTTGCACTAAAATAACCAAAAGCTGCTACTTAGGAGCAGATATCATTTTTCCTGTTCAAGCCTTTGGAAGGGATGTGACTTAAAAGTAACGAACTAGTAACAAATTACTCAAGTGGTAAGGCAAGGCATAAAAAAACAGTAGCCACTTCATAAGATAGTGATCCTGTTGACTTACTCAGAACGGCATTGGGATTCTGTGGTGGAACAGGAGAGAGATAATATACAATGCCAGGATGTTAATATTGTACTTTGACCTCAAAGCTATTCTTCCAGTGTTACAGGAGTGCACATAAGTGTTTAAAAAGGAAAAGAGTACAAAAAGAACAATTCAAGATGCATCAGCATTGCAATTTCTAAAAAGTTACCTTCATTCCCACTCAAACAGAGAAGCCTGAGATGCAGGTTTGCTGCTGTACAACCAAACCTATCTCATACAGTGGGTAATCTCTGTAGAGCGAGATTGTCTCCATCTTTGGAACAGAAGTTCAGGGAAACTCTTCATCTAAAATGCAAGTTAGGGCATAATTGGCATCAACACTTATATTTGCTCCCCTGGGACTTCATACAGACTGGAAAAATAGGAAATAAGCTAAAGAAGTAGTGTCTCAAAAGTCACCTGTTGTTCATGCCATAATCTTCCTCTTTTTTTTTTTCTTTTTTTTTCTTTTTTTCTGTAGCTGGAGGATGTTGGTGACATTATTGAAAAGATTCGCATAGGACACAAGGGTGGAGGACTGAACTCCGGATGGCATTTGGACCATGTGGCGATTCGGAGACTCTTGCCAAATGGAAAGGTAGGCTGCAAAACACAGCATTCTGCAATATGTTTCCATTAGCAGCAGCTTCCATTTCCCAAAGCACATCTTCTGCATACAAAGCATGATTAACAGTGAAAAATGCCTCCCTAAAGAGCAATGCACACTGATGAACTTGCTAGAGCTTGGGCATCTAGGGATGACAAACATGTATTACCATGTTTTATTCTTCAAATGTTGATTATAAGACTCAGCAATCATTGCTTTTTTAAAAAAACGCTGTTCTCATTGTACCTTTTGACTAGAATAGAGTTATTTCCTCCCGGCAGTGGGTGGGAGCAAAGCAGTGATGTTGCTCCTCAACCTTTTGGAGGTGTTTGCCACTCTATCTTTTGTGTGAAGGAGTTATCTGCCTGCTGAGTTTGGAACCAACATTATCAAGACTTGCTTGCTGGACTGAGAGGGGAGATTCCCAAGTTTGTACCTATTGCTGTGCAAATACAGCTGAAGAATTACAAGGCTGAGCAGATGTCGCTGTGCTGCACTGCACCACTGTCACTGGACATCCCAGAGTGCCCAAGGCTAGCTTAGACAATGATGGTTTTGGGTGACATGAGAGGCCAAAGCTTCATATTTTCCTGTGTAGTTTTGTTTTGAACAATCACACGGAAGTGGTAAGTGGGTGTATAATTTTAAAATAAATAGTATTGTTGATAAACATGGACAAGAATTTCATCAGTCCCTTAGTTCTGGAAGAATAAATGCAGGAAGCCAGTACAATTAAGACAAGGAAAAATGCCTGTCAGTGCAAGTCTCTGAATCACTCATATAAAAAACATCAATTTAAGTCCTAGGACTTTTGGTTACTCATGTCAACAGGATTAAGGCAGTGCAGCCGAACTGGTCATCTTGATCTTGTCCATATAAGAAACTGTTCCTTTGCCCTGCTTTCAGATGCCATCTGTGAGAACAGGAATGAGTCTGGCTGCAGGGATGTTCAGAAAAAAATCATCGCTTCAGGACCAGTTCAGAATTGTAGCAGTAGCTGTGTTTGGGAACACCTGGGCTCTCTCCTCTGTCTTGTTCTTTCTCCCCTTATTCCAAAGGGATCTTAGCTTTCATCTCCACCTCCAGGCTCAGGTTTGCCCCATCCTGAAGTGACTTCTAATAGGAAGGGTTGGTGTAAGCACAGCTTGCTCAGTTATGGTGAACCTACTTCTCATCTTGCTTCCTCCTTCAAAATTTCCAGGACATGTTTTACTCTCTTTGCCTCATGATCAACTCAAAGGTCTACCTTGAACCTTCCTCATCATGCTCAAGCCTGTATCCTCCTGTACAAGCGTCTTCACAAGCCAATACCTGTTGGTTTTTTCTCATGATCACCTTTTTGCCAGTCTGTTATTATCAGACCCTCTATCTGTGTATTGACTAACCCCTGCCTTGTACAGCTTCGTTTGGTTAATGAACAAGATGACATTGTTTTTGGAGATATTGTTATCAGTCATAGGCTAGGGAAGATGAAGAGGGGGATGCGCAAAGGTATGGAAACCAAAGGAAAAAATATTCCTGGACTGCCTCTTTCAAAACCTATTGTTGACTGAGAACTTTGAGAAGATCCCAAGAGCTCCATGTTGGTTGCTCTTCCATTAGCCCAGAAAGGGTCTCAGGGCTGTGTGGCTCTGCAGTCATTACAACACCTTTGAAAGAGACATGGTGAGAAACCTGAGAAGGTGGAGGAAGGGACGAAAATCATGAACGACTTAAAAATGGAGAGATTTACAATTCTGCTGATCTTTTGATTATGGCATGGGAAAAAAGAAGAAAGCAGAGCACTGCATGGTGCCGCTGATCAGCCGCAGGATATTATGACCTGCCACAGGATAGCAATACGCTGCCAACACTTCTAAAAGCTGTGCTACCTGATTAGACTGCTAAGATGTGTCTAGATGTATGTGTAATGCTGCAAAAGAAAAATGAGGTCAGTAACTTTTCAGATTAAATTGAAAGCACTTAGATAGGAAACTAGGATTGCTGCATGCCAATAAAACTCTGTCTTGGCATGCCAATTATATCTGACAATTATATTTCATTTGTTACAACTTGGAGAAGGGCGAAGTACTGACTTTTAGCACACTATCATACCCTGCCTCTAGCTTAGGGCCAGACTCAGACTCTAATGAAAGAAATTCTGTTCGGAGCTGCAAGAGGATTTTACCATGGGTAACATAAAACAGTGCACTTTATGTCACTTAAATATTAATGCAATCACTAACAAGGAAACTCCAATAAAAACTGTGGCAATGACATGGTGATTAACAATAATGATACAATTAACTCTTGCAGTAACTGCAAATTATGACCCACTGTGCAGGCACTCAAGTCCCTAGATATCCTATTACCAAATAAACAGTGTTCATATCAATGGCACATACAGCCAACATTATCAATGTTTAGGAGCAGTTAAAAGCTTTGGTGAGAGACGTGACTGAAGTGGGATCTCTACTAGGAGGAGAGAGTTTCGGCACTGAAGCATCGTGGTGGAAAGCCCTCTCTTCCCAGACTGTAGGTGAGCAGATAAGCACTGTTCATCAGCTCAGCATACAGTGAGATAATACAGGTTATGTGGTCAGACAGCCAGTGCAGAAATGAGGAGGCAGAAGTAGTGCTGTAGCCAGTCATTAGGTGCTGTATTTTGCTTGTACAGCTCAAATAACACTTGAAAATAAAATATTCGAAATCATCTAAAGTGCTGCCGGTTTTGTTTGACACCGTTTTGTACAAGCCATGCTCCAAACCGCCTTATGGAGTTAAACATTGCAAGCCTGGGGTTAAACAGCAGCACTACAGGGAGCAGCAGAAAGGAGGAGAAATGGTGTTTTATTGACATAAAGAAGGTTTGGGCTGTGTGGGTTCAAAGGATGGCTCTGCTGCAGACTCAAGACATTCGATCACACAAGCCCCTTGGAGGGTTCAGCCTCTGCAAATTGACTTGTCTGGGATCTGTGCGCAGTGGTATGATGACCTTTTCATACCAGGCTAGCAGTGACTTTAGTCCACCTCTGATCTTAGGTGCACAACCTATTCCTCCCCAGTGACCGTGTCAGGGAGGGCAGGATCCGGCAGCTCAAGGCTCAATACACTGGTAATTCTATTCAACATTGCTACAGTGAGAGCTATTCCCTTCTTTTATTATGTATTAATATTTTAGTATTTAAATAGTAAAAATAGGGAAGAAAGGACCCGGTATTGTTTTGATAAATAATTACATGAGAGTAATTAAGGTGGGCAGTATTCATATATACGTTATACATGAAAGTGGTGGCACAGAGTGCTGGAAACAGCAGAAAGCCCCTGTGCTACTTAGGAGAGAAATGCTTAAGTTGTCATTTAGGAAAGGGCCATTTTTTCTTCGTTTATTTAGTAACTGTGAGATTAAAACTAACTTTTGTTTTCTGTTCAGACTTGTGGGCTCTGCAAGTTGCATGATGGCTCATGCCCCTTTCTTTATGGAGGCATAGCCTGCGGTGCCCGGCACACAGAAAGCCGCCTGCCTCTTGCCATCTTGGAGGCCTTACAGGAGTCTGTTCTTAACGAGTAGTCTGGGATTAATTTTGTTTACCAAGTGGAAAACACATGTTCTATTGTTTTTTGTTTGTTTGATGATAGAAATCATATTTGTTTCCACCAAAGTGAAGTCAAAACAAAAGATCAAAAATTAAATCACTATTTTCCTCCTCCTAATGCACGTATGGGAACTGCCTGGAAACCAGCTTGAGTCACAGAATTATAGGGCAAAATCTTGAAGTATTGACTCAGAAAAAAACCCCTACTGACTTCAAAGAGAATGCTGCCTGAATAAGGGTTGAAGAGGGATTGCAGAGTCTCAGTAAAAAACGGCTTCAGCAGGAATAGTGCAGTCCTGATTAGGAATTTGCAAGATCAAAAACTGGGAAGGGCAGAGATCTGCTGGATCATACAGCCCATCTCACACAGCCATTGGGAATACTGTTCTCTGCTACAGGTTTAGCGCTTCTCAGAGTCCTCAGATGTCCTCATTCTGGAGGACCTATATTTCTATATACTATTTCAGGTCTGCATCTACATACACATGCATACATATACAAGTTGAAAATCCTCGCCTACATGTCAGAGTATTTTCAAAGGGGAAATGCTAACATGTGTTCACTTTGTTTTGAAGAGATTATTTCTGTCATGTTTACTTCAGGGCTCGGAAACTGTCACATTTCCATGTGAAAGATGGCTTGCAAAGTCTGAAGATGACGGCGAGATTGTCAGAGAACTGGTACCATCTGATATTTTTACTGAAAAACTCATGAAGGATGGGACACTCAAGCAGATAGAGGAAGAAGTTGAAGACCCATTGGAAGGTAATGTAGTCCTAGGAGTGGGTAGGGACCTGTTCATCTGATTTTTTTGGAAGAAAACACGTAGATGTGTGGTTCAAGCAAATGCGACGCTGGTATGACCGTTCACATTTCTTTCCCTTCCTGTTCTCTGGCCTCTCTTATACCTGAAGCACTTCTGAGCAATAATATCATTATTTTCCTGTAGGGTGTTTATAAACCTGTCACAGACACCCATTCACGCAGACATAGTTTGCACATCTCCTCTGATGCCTAACAAATTTCCTCCATCTTGTTCTTGTCTTCCAGGCTCTGTAAACATCTTTACCCATTTGCTCAACTTCACCTGTCCCTGTGCACTCTGCCCCTCCCTTTCCTACCCTACCAGTCTGCTTCATGCTCCTCTTTCCTCCCAAAGCTGTTTTTCCTGCTGCTCTTCAGGTACCTATGGACACCCTCTAAAAATTTGGCTCTAGGCAGCCACCTTCACCTCATTAAAGTGCCTCTGCGGAGTAGAATAAATTCTTATGCAGCTCTGAGCCCATCTTATAAAGTGTTCACATTCAGTGTTCGGTCCTCCTGGTAGCTGAAGCAACCGAACAAGAACTGTAGTTTCATCCTAAACTTGTTGCTCAGCTGTTCCTAACTCTTTTTCCTCTAGGACCTCCTTTTCCCACCCCAAGCTCCTTCTGCCCTTGAGAGAAGTCATGAACCTTCCTACATCTTGAGAAGAGCAAATTGAATTCAGCTGCCATTTTCATTCTTGGTTCTTGCATCTGGCAACAAGATGATTCAACAGAGAAAATAATTCCTCTCCCTGTTTTGTTTCTCTCAGCTGATTTGCATTTACAGTGCACCATTGTCAGGGTGGAATTCATACAGATTCTAAGTGTTTCCACAACCAGGGGAGGAGCTGCCTTGCTGTAGGGAAAGCTGGAGCCTTTGCACTGTGCCCTTAGAAGAGACAGGTGTGATCTTTCCTCCTGATAGGAACTACGTGGTAGCTCATGTGAGATTTTTTTTCCAGTAAATGCAAAACCAGTTTTAATATCAATTAGTAAGTGGCATGACTGCTAGGCGCCTGCATGCCATATTCTTTAACTTACTAACTTGTGTTGCTTTACCTTGCTTTAGTTACCACGTGTTAACTAACCTGGGTGACTTATTTTTTCCTTCTAAAGGCAAAACCTTAAAACAAGTTTTATAATCTATGGAATAGGATTTTTGGATAACTGAAGGTTTCTTTTGGCTGAGAGCTAGGGCTAAGGTTAGGAACTTCTGCTTTAGATATAAAATATCTGGGACGGGAGTTATATCTTCTGCATCTCTATGAGTCCTCACATCTTGGGCAGTGACACAGTGTAAATGACTGCAATGGAAAATCAGCTTGTGGTATTCTGAGGATTATCTTTTATATAGTAGAATGCATTTCAGTCCTGAAGGTCTCTTGAACTGGCAAGCAAAAGCCAAACAGGGATGCATTGACTAATTAGACTATGTGCATTGCTTCCTTCATTACTAATGTAGCAGTTCCCTTTCAAATATGAAACTGTAACTCTGTAGGATATAATATGAAGAGGCACACCAGAAAACCTGGCATTGCACCTAGCCTGGTGAATCATCATGATCCATTTCCTAGAGAAATCAATGGAAATTTTTCATGGACTATGAAGCAGAATAGGCCCTGTTTTACTGGGAAAGCTAGGTACAGAAGAAAAAGACAATATAGATATTTTATTTGATGCTCTTAATGTACAAAGAATTCCAACTAAGACTTTGTGCTTCTTCCTCATTTGTATTGCCCTATGATTTGCAAGGAGGCATTCTCTAGGGCTTGCATGCCACCAGGGCAATCAGACTTGTACAGTCCCTAATTGTTTTCCTGGAGAGGATGCTTTCAGTAACTGTTTGTTTTCCCTGTGTAATTGGGGAAAGAGTAGAAAAATAAAAATAGGAGTATTTAACAGGTTTAGTAAAGCACATTTCTAAAGATTTGATGAAGTTTTATTGGATCATCACTGAGCAAGCTAAAGAGAAAGGATATTTAAACGGTATAGCTCCAACACTTCCTTAGTTAAATACTGTCTCAGCAAAAGGACCCAGAAACCTGTTCTCTTTCTGTTTGGGGGATTTATAGAGATACATGCCATTAATTCTGGTAGTAATTGCACATCTGAATCCCTAGAGTTTGTTTATGGAAGATGGAGTATTAAGTATTCACAACACTGAATCACTTGTTTTCAGATGTATGTCCCTTGAGCCTCAGTATGAAAAGGTGCAGACTTCCCTCACCTCTATTGACATCGTACCCAGTAATTTCCATAAAGATTTTTTGCATTTTTAACTGCACACTCTGTGATCAAAACATTACACAGGAGCTGATTAGATGGAAAAAAGGAAAGTCAGCAAATTTCAGCCCAGTGATTCCCCAAGCTTTGGATCATTATCAGAAGCCTGGAAGGATAAAGCATGTGGGATTTTAAACCTCCAAGAACTGAGTGATGAGCAGAAAGTTTGGGGACAATTTTATTAGGTAAATTCAGTATCTAAGATAGGCCTTGATAATTCACCTGGCCAGAAATCACATCTCCATTTCTTTCTGTAGTTCACACGTACAAGATAAGTGTGTTCACTGGAGATATCTATGGTGCTGGGACAGATGCTAATGTTTTCCTAAATATCTATGGAGATCTGGGGGACACAGGAGAGAGAAAACTCAGCAAATCTGAAACGAACTTCAACAAGTTTGAAAGAGGACAGGTACAAATGCAATGTGTTAATAACACTTTCCATTTCACAGTTTTTAACCTAACAAGTCCATGACTGTCTTTATAGGTTGAGTTTTCCTATGAGGGATGAATTGATTGATTCAATTTACCACGTTCATTACCTCTTAAAATGCTCTGTATGGATTGTCAGCTGGGTATTATGACTGACAGGCACTGCAGCAAAGGAGTAGATGTTTCTTTGAAGTGACCAATAGACAAATTATTAACTTGGTCTGTGTAAACTGGCTTGAACTGTTAACTGCAGACTTGAGAGCACACAAAACCTGAGGTCTCTCATTCCCATAGCCTCTGTGCAACTGATTTGCATGTACATAGTATATATTGTAATTCACTGCAGAGCATGATAAACTGATGGGACATAAACTGTGGCTGTGTTTGACGAGATGACTCCAAAAGTCGTACTCTGTGGTCAGTCCATGAGTCATATTCACAGCCTCATGTGGCGATACTCAGATATAATGATGGCAAAGATTGTCTTATCTGGGTTGCCCATACCAATCTGATTGTATTAGAAAGGGAAGCCTTACTTAGACTTAAATACCAGGATGTAAAATTCCAGGATTTCAATATTGTAATTGGTTGTAAAAGTGACATTTTTGTGCAGCTTCACTCATAGCAGAAAGCAGGCTTCAAATGCTTCCCTGCAGAATAGTTTTAGCATACAGAGATGCCTCTATAGACTGCCACAAAGCTTTCAAACAAACACTATCAGGTGAGATGGAATTTAAACGCATATTGTGCTCTGTAGTCTCTGTTTGCTTTTGTCTGGTAGATGATCTATTGAGAGCCCGTTAACAGAAGCAACTGCTATTGAACACTTTGCAGGAGGATACATTTACCGTACAGGCTGTGGACCTTGGCATTTTGTACAAGATCAAGATTCGTCATGACAATAGGATGTTCAGTCCCGACTGGTTCCTGGAAAAAGTAGAGATCCTGGATGAGACCACAGAGGAGTCGTTCGTTTTCTTGTGTGAGCGCTGGTTGTCTAAAAAGAAAGAGGACAAAAAGATAGAGCGTACGCTTTATGAACAGGTACGGTTACGGCTCAAAGCTGTGATCCTAACCCACTGCAACTAATAAATATAAAATGATTGAATAGCTGGTTGAAGTCCAAGACAGGTCATTAGGGACTTACACTTTTTAATTTGTCCAAAACGAATTAGTGATTTTTAGACAAGTGCTGAAAATAAGGCCACTCTCAGCCCAGTATCACTAGCTCTATAATTTGAAATTTCAACAGGAAAATCTAGGAGTCTAAGTGAAACTCTTCAGCTGAGAGTCAAAACACCTTGCTGATGCACAAGAGTGTATACTTCCCTGCTGCTCTCCTTGCTGTGCCCACAAAGTAGGTTAGTTATGGATCCCACTATTCAAAGTCCTCAAGCCAAAATATTGGGTCCTTTGACTTCATCCTCATTGGACTGGATGGTTTATCTTTTCAGCAACTTCTTCCATAAATGCCAAACATAAAAAATCTGGTTTCTTTGCTACCACTCAAAGCATAGAATGGTTTTTAGTGAAATGCCCTTTCTACTCGCACATTCTCTGTTGCTTTATCAGGCTAATATAGCTAATTGGAATTCAAGGTACATACACTAATTAAAATTATCAAACAAGATTAATAGACCTCCCTTGCTTCTATACAGCAAGGCATAAAAAAAGCAGCTGATTATAGGTCCGTTGTATTTAAGGAGTCCACTTTGCAAAATACAGTAACATTTTAATTGATGGTTACTACTAAAATTATCATCAATGAAATTGGGCCAGACTCATCCTGACTGCAAGAAGAGTTACACCATGGATGAGTATTGCCATATGCTCCCTCATAAAACTGCAGCACACAGTGCTATGAGTTCTTGTGGTCACACTTACCCTGTTGCTCATGTTAGTTCGTAATGAGGAAAAGCTAATAACTTTTTAATTACATGACTGTGTGGTAAGAGCCTCACATTTATTGGACAACAGCACTGAACGCATCTGCACTAACTCCTCAAATACAATAGATGTTTCATCTTTACAATACTCTCCCTCTTAGGCTCTTTGACCTGTATCAGGTCAACTAGTCTGACACCACAATGTGTGCCCTGATAAGCAAATCTGGCACCATCCCATCCATTTGAATTTTCTGTGGCTATTGCTCACACAGGTAGAAGAGAAAAGACACACCACACCATTAAAGTCCATTAGGTGTGTTATATTTTCTTTTATTATAGCACACATCCAAAATGGCTTGTCAAGGTTACCAATGAAATAAATGAATGACCTGCAGTAAATTACAAGTCACATTTATCTGAGATACACTGAGCAAAAAGCTACCTGGGGAACTACAGGGATTTCTTCTCATGTTGTTCTTGGAGGCACATGGGAACAACTGACAACACTTGAGTACTCAATCTCATTACACTCTCATACATGCCTTCCAACTAGAGCTATGACAGTGAGCAAAACAGCCTGGATGGCTCGTCTCGCAGCCTGTCAAGTCAGGATAGCAATGCAAACCTGAAGGAGACGAAAAAATCCAGATTGGTCAAGGCGGCAGAAGAAGGCTCATGTGAGTGAGCACCGTGTTTGATCGCATGCATGCATGTGTTCTTGGCTTTCAGTGCTTGAGAGGTTGCGTTCATCCTGGTGAAGAGGAATGAGAGGCAGAACAGCAAATTGCTTCTCTTCACCTTGTGTGGTGACCGCTTTGGGAAGTGCTTGTGTTTCTGTTTGCTGCTTTTCTTGTAGGTCTCAGACCCTAACAGTGGAATAAGCCATGAATTCACAGCAACTTCAGTGTTTCCAACCCTGTTCTTTCTCTCCCATGGAAATCTGTGATGCTGTAGCTTGGCAGAATTAACTTCTCCATTGCCAGCAGATGTAAGCTCTCCAAAAGTGTGGTGCTTTGGACAGTGTGACAATATTGTTGGGTAGGTGATTATTCAAGGGACCTCTATGGGCAAGTACAATCCCAAATCATGACCCTTAGATGCCTAAAGTTAGATGAGTGCATCCACACCATCAAATGTGGAAAAGGAACTAGTCAATAACATCCGTAGGGTCTCTTCAGGAAGGAACCCACCGACATGAAGAATCATACTCTGTCTTCCTCCTCCTGCACTACCAACTTCATTGCAGACAGCACTTCAGAGGTGGGGAGAAGTGACACTACCCTCTGAACAGCAGGGTCGCATAGAGTTAAGAGAAGAATTTATGCAGGTTTTGTATAATTTTGTCTGAAGTGTCCTTCAAAGGATCCAAAGCTCTTTGCAGTGAGAAGGGACCATAATCAGACATGCTATCACCAAACGATCCTCCCTTGGATTATCAGAGGCATTTTTCCACATGATTCCTTAAAGTAGCTCTGGTTGCTGATAGCACCTGGTTTCTTCCTCCTATATCTCTTTGACCTACTCAAGGTGATGTTCATGTAGCACATTAGATCTGAATTACCAAATAAAGCTTTTGATTTCCTGAGACCTTATTTGCCACTCTTAAGCCATCTCCCCTTTTCAGGATCAGGCTAGTAGTGCCTCATCACCGAGGGCGTTTGTTTAATATGAATTTAAATGTGATTTATTTTAGAACCCATCAGATCTTATTCCTTACAACATGTAGCTGTGTCACAGCTGTTGTTGGGTTGGGAGGGGAATGGGATACAGGGAGCAGAGGAAGGGCATAGATAAGAAAACAGACTTTGACTGGGAGCGCTCAGGCAAGTTTGTTTTTTTCTGTAAGGTGGATTGTCTTATAATTGCACAGAAGAGGAGAGTCTGCAAATGCCATCACTGAAAGACAAGGAGTCCATGAACTCTGGACTGAGGTTCTTGCTCAAATAACTGGTGGAAACAATTGATGTCTGTAGTGTAAAGTTTCATCTTTAGGCTCTGGTTCCTGAGAGAAAGCAAAGCTGAATATAAAAGAAAAATCTGTTTCTGGATTGCAAGTTATAAAAAGTGAAATATGCTGGACTGTGTCTTCAAGGGCCAGCTTTCATGCAGGGACGCTAGTCTTGCTTGTCTGTGTCCGATACGAAGTGGGAAAGCTGCGCAGGTTTTGTTTGTCCTGGCTGTCAATGAAGCCTGGAAGATGAGTGTCCATCAGTTGAAGTTAATATTTGTGGAAAACTTCCCTGGTCCATTGATATTTCCTTATCTTCATTACCCCCCAGGCTTTTTTTCTCTGTATTTATGTACCTTTTGATTAACCACCTTTCTGTTCCAGGACAATGACTTATCATCTAAATTGCACCTATGGTTTGTTGTCATCCTACATGGGGTTTTTTAGCTTTAAATTAAGATTTTAGATGTATGGTTAAGATACTATGTTGTAACAAGTAACTGGGCAGCAGATGAGTCAGAGTTACTGTCTGTGTATGTGCTCTTAGTCCACAGCAAGTGCAAAATAATTAAACTTGTCTTAAACTTCCATGGTAAGCCAAGTGTAAAATGGTGTAATTTGGCTTAGGATTTTAAGATAGCTTTCACTGACATGGTCCAAGGGAACTCACACAAATGGTTACTGCAGCTCAGCTGATGCCCAGTACCTTGTTGTGATGTGATACCTGGGTTGCATGTCCCAAGCCTTTAAGTTGTGAAGCAGACGTAATGCTGCACATTGCTTAACCTGATCCACAACTCATGTGTCTCGGGGCAACCCTTCTTTTGTAATCCCACATTGTGTTCAAATGAAAAATAAGCGATTCCCATGTTCCTTCTGATAGTACTTCTGTGGTGAGACAATGGATAACATCTGCCATGTTAGCATTCCATGTAGTTTCACAAATAATGGGTAAAACATCAGCATCTCCCATGAGAACCCATCTCCAGCAGAGCCAGGATAGTTCCCATCATCCCCATTGTGCCAGGGTGGTCTTTCTTCTCTGAGTCCTGGAGCTTGTCATCACCACTATCTCTGTTGCAGCGACATGGCCTCATTAAGGAAACTGCATCTTGAAGGAATGCTAGATAAGAAGGACTGTGTGAGCCAGACAGCTACCTCCTGAGCCAGATAAAAAGCCAGCTGTTAATTAGTTGATTAGGTGAAATGGTACTGGGAGTTGCCTGGGAAGAGGATTGACAGTTTGAGCAGCCCAGTTCTGACTCTCCCATGCTCAAGATGGTGAACACCTTTGAGAGGCAGGAGGTGATGTGAGGATGGAGCACAGAGAAAGGTCCTGTTGACCAGGAACCTGCTTGGGTCTGAACTGGGAACCCTCCTTCATGCTGGAACGCAGTGCTAGAGATGCTGTGGTCTACATCCCTAACGAAACCCAACCACCTGTGAGGGGAACACGTGCCCTCAAACAGCCTGAACTCTGTGCAGGGACTCAAGGAAGCAGGGGGCAAAGGGAGATGATAGGCTGAAGGACCTGTGGTGTCCTGCTGTGGCCACGTACCTCAGGTTTTGCATTCTTCCATGTTTGAAGAAGTAGAACTATGGAGTCCCATAGAAAGAGGGAGACAATGGAAAGGGGACATAAACAAACAAAAGGATCACCATTCTAGTTTCTAGAGCAAAGAACAGCAAACTGTTTCCTACTGCCTGGTAGTAAACCACTCTGTCTTTGTATCCAATATTTAAAGTGGGAAGTGATAACAATTTCTCATAGTTCTTATTTTTTATATAGGTGTTTCAATTACTTTGGCTTGAGGATACAACATCAGTTGGAAATGCTGGTAGTTCTGTGAACTTAGTCTGTCTAGGAGAAAAGGGTAAAAACTGTATAAAAGGAAATTTTGTCCTTATTCAGAATATACTTTGTTTAAAAAAGCAGTCTGGAGCTGTTCTAAACATGATCCCTCATCATATTCTTATAAAATCTATCTTGCCTACAACTAAACCCTTTCTCCTGCTAATACCAGCAGCTCCAATGGTTATTTTGTGGAGAACGCATTGCATTATCATTATGATGATGTGCACACTGAAATGTAAATGATATCATAAAGGGGAGGGTAAGTCTTGCCTAATCATCAGTTCAATTTGTGTTGATACACAAAAACCTCAAACTGGGGCAGAATGAGTCTCCTTGGGTTCTGCTTTGTCCAGAGGTAAGAACAGATTTGGTCAGCATGTATTCATGCCTTCCCTGATATAGCACACATATTCTGAGCTTGATGTGAGTTTCTAGTACAACCCCCACCCCAAAAATGTTGATAGTCAACATAAAGCAAATTTAGATGTCAATCCCAGATGATATGAAAGCCAACCAAGTTTTTTGTCAAGGTTTATAAACCTTTTTTTTAAATTGAAAAAGCAACGATGAAGCCAGGCTGAGTTTAGAGCCTGTGATGAGGCAAGTTTCAGGGCTCTGATTCTTGTCAGAATGGGTTGAACTGCCCTGCACAAATGTTCTGGAAATCAAACGACTATTCAGCGTCTAATTCTGCACCGCCTGCTCGGCTTACCCAAATGAGCTTTTGGAAAGCACTTGAAAAGCAGTCTGGCACTTCCTCCCTTTTAACAGCTGAACAGAAATCTCTGAAAACCACAGAAAAACCTGCTAAGTCCCAAGCCTTGTCCTGAAGGTTTTTCTCCTGATCAATATTACTATGCAATAGATAAAATTATTGTGTGACCTACTTTTGATACAAGGATTATTCATAGTTAGCTGGGATTCGCAAAGGGATGCTGAAACCCTGAGCTGCCCCATAGATCATAGCAATCCTTGAATGAAGCACAAAGGAGAACATTTGCAGTTGTACTGGGACATTCAGCCTGTGATTGTTTACCTTGGAGTCAGTGTAGATTTATTTGCCTTTATTGAGCAGTTGAGTGTGAGATCGCTTTTGTCTAATAGCCTGTTTAAGATTTAGGTGCTCAGTCTCATCTTCAGGAAGGTCTCTTGGTGTAAATAAGGATTCAAGCCCTTCGCTGTTCTGACATCGATTAGGGAAAAATCTGGACTGCGTTATACCCTTATAACCTCCTTGCAGCCAGTAGAGTTGTCTGGGGAAATTAAGCCTTGCAGAATTCAGTCCCAAGTGTGCATGGGAAAGTAGTCTCCCATGCACATTTGTGGCCCAGTGCAGCATGGTGTTATTCCTTCTCCGCATGAATTTAATAGGATGTGAACCTATTTAGCATGCACAACTGCTCCCTCTGATGGGATGACTCCCTGGCTTTCTAAAGTCTCATGTAAATACGTAGGTGTGTGGGTTTTCTGATGACTAAACCTCTGTTTGTTGCAGTGATCCCGTACCACATCACCATCACGACGGGCACAGAATATGACTCCAGCACCGACAGCCGAGTGTACATCATCATCATGGGTCCTCAGAAAGTACAGACGGAGCGGCTGTGGCTGGATCTCCCAGAAGGAAAAGACGAGTTTGCAGATGGCTCCGTAGAGAAATTCTCTGTTTGGGGCCTAGAAGTTGGGGAGATCAAAAAAGTGGAGGTACTTTTTGAGTGCAGCGTGAGCACTGGAGGCATATGAAATACGTGGCCAAAGAAAGCACGTATTCCTGTTGTTCTTACCAGTGAAAGAAAGGCACTAGGGTCTAAAAGGAATGTAAATAGGGATGTGCTAATGAGATTTCACATGTGGCCGACCCTGAAGATAAATAACCTTTAAGTCCGGCAAACCCAGGATCCTTGGGAGGGAGAAGATAATTTTGAATGATAAGGAAGTTGTAATACGTCCCAGTTTTGTCCCATCTCTAGCACTTTTTTTTTCTTAGTCAAGCCCTGTTGTTAACAGATGCAGTGAATGTTCCCAGGATGCACCCCTCCATCAGTCTTTTTCCTAGCTGACTTCTACAGTACTTCCAGTTGAGTTTCATAAATTGTGCCTGCGGTGAGAAACGCGTCTTGTATAATTTTCTAGCTAAACATGAAAATTGTTTTCACAGCTTGGAGGTCCCAGGCTTAGAGAAGAAAATTAATCATTGTTCGTAAGTAACTTGCACAAATAGATTTTGATACAGGAGCCATTTTTTCTGCTGTGGCTCAGGGAGACAGAATTTGCATAGACTTTCCATCACTGCGCTTAAACTTCACATGAATCTTCCAGTGCATTTGTGTACATCATTCTTGTGTCATATGGCAGATTCATCTCCTGAAAGCCTGCTCCAGCTCCCTGAGTGCTGAAACTCACAGCATTTGAGGACTTCAAGAGCCCATTTAATTTTGTTTTTACTCCATGCCCTGTGTTGCAGTAAACCTGCCTGTTGGTGTGCGTACTTGTGTATTCAGAAAGAGACGAGTGAAAGAAATATAAAGAGAGAAATCCTAATCAATTTAAAAAAATCTTTGCAGTTGTATGTCCTGTTGTAGCAGCTGATAGACTGAAGCACTCCCATTAGCTTTCATTCAAGCAATGGATTCTGGCAGCTTGAGAAGTCCCTATACTAAATTTGAGTTTATTATCAAGCCATTTTCTTAATGCACTCCAAGTGCCTGGATATTATGAGTATTAGTGGCACTTTCTATCTAGCCGTCTCTAGATCAAACTTTGAAAGTGAAGCAAGTACATAAGTCCTTCTCTTCCAGACTGTGTGCACATGGAAACAGCCATAGACTGGGATAGAGAGGCAGGGAAAAGCCAGTATTAACCCCTCAGTGTCAGAGAGACAGAAGGACTTGGATGAAGAAAGAAATAGAATGAGGTGCTGGAAGAGACAGTGAGTAGGGTGAGGAATGGGCAGAGAATAGGAGAAAATAGGAGATACTTGGAAATAGAATCATAGAATAGTTTGGGTTGGAAGGTACCATAAAGGTCATCTAGTTCCAACCCCCTGCCATGGGCAGGGACACCTTCCACCAGACCAGGTTGCTCCAAGCCCCATCCAACCTGGCCTTGAACACTGCCAGGGAGGGGGCAGCCACAGCTTCTCTGGGCAACCTGGGCCAGTGTCTCACCACCCTCACAGCAAAGAATTTCTTCCTAATATATCATCTAAATCTCCCCTCTTTCAGTTTAAAACCGTTACCCCTCATCCTATTGCTGCATGTCCTTGTAAAAAGTCCTTCTCCCACTTTCCTGTAGGCCCTTCAGGTACTGGAAGGCTGCTAGAAGGTCTCCCCAGAGCCTTCTCTTCTCCAGGCTGAACAGCCCCAACTCTCTCAGCCTGTCTCCATAGGAGAAGTGAAAATTTAAAGATTTTTTTCTTAAGAAAAAAAAAATTACTCAGTGCCTCAAAATCCATCCTTGGAGAACAGCCCAATGGTGGAGAAGCAAGGAACATAAATAATTTGAAAAGTATTACAAATGGGAAAGAAAAGAAAAGGTTGCAAGTGAAACGTAGAGTTAGAAATAACACAGCTTTCAAGCTGGCTGAAGGTCTTCTGCACTCTTTCACCCCTGTCCTCAGTGATCTCACCAGTTTGCTGCCTCACCTCTTGCTCATTTTTCCCTTTGAATTTGTAACCCCCCCAGCTCGTGGCTCGAGGAGCCACCTACTTCTTGCCTTCTGCCTTCCTTCATGCAGTGCCCTCTGCTTGGAAGGTGCCTCCTTGTTGATCCACGTCCCAGCGACGACATCGATGTGCCAGTCTGCCGTGGTTGCCATGGAATCAGTCCGTATTTTCCTTGTAGAAAATTGCAGTGTTCAGGGACATTGCAGAAAATTGTTAGGTATCTACTAGGGAAAAGTGAGGAACAGTTCGTTCTCAGATCTGGCATTTGGCTGCTTCTGGAAGAAGGCAAGAAGTTCTGAATATGAGTTACCATGTGAAAACAGCATAGCATGGGGATTAAGTTTCCAGAAGCCCTCTGCATAACCCAGAGAGCAGACGGCAGGATTTAGTAGGACCGTAAAGATTTGCAGCGTGATGCCACTTTTAGTTTGTTATCATTCTCCTGCTGCAAATACACTATAGTGAAAGCAGAAACAGTGGAACATGAAGTAATTTGAAAGGGGCTCATTTATATCTGTCTTGTAAGCCTACAGATATAATATTTGCTATTGGTGTACTTTAATAGACATGCTGACGTGAAAATAAATAATACAAGTTATTGGGTAGAGGCACTTTACACTCTGTTCTCAAAACTAGTTTTAATATTTCTTTTTCTAATGAATGAAAGTATCTCTGTTCCTAGACTGCTGTTGCTGCAGAGAGACACAGATATGATCAGAAGAGTCCTGCGTCGATCTGCGTTTCTAAACCACTTCTGGTTCAGAGCCTTTCTTCATCACAAGCACAGAGTAATGCCAAGGATATACAAGTGTTACAAGTCCAGTCCCTCTTTGACTAGGGACCTGATCCTGGAAGACCCTCAGGTCTCTCTAATATTCTCTGCACCTTCCAGAATAAGCAGGAAATAATTTTTTTTTGACATATTTTCCTTCTATCTACTGCTCCAATTCTCTCCCATTTTTCCCCTGTTGTTGTGATTGGTTTCAATGTGATTGTGAGCTGCTCAGTGCAAATTGTACATTTGTGGTGGGTTGACCCTGTCTGGATGCCAGGTGCCCACCAAAGCCACTCTGTCACTCCCCTCCTCAGCTGCACAGGGGAGAGGAGACATAATGAAAGGCTTGTGGGTCGAGATACGGACAGGGAGATCACTCAGCAATTACCACGACCAGCAAAACAGACTCCACTTGGGGAAATTAGTTTAATTTATCACCAATCAAATCAGGATAATAAGAAAATAAAAGCTAAATCTTAAAACACCTTCCCCCATCCCTCCCTTCTTCCCAGGCTCAACTTCACTCCTGAATTCTCTACGTCCTCCCCGCCAGCAACGCAGGGGGACGGGGAATGGGGGTTTCGGTCACTTCATCACATGTTGTCTCTGCCACTCCTTCCTCCTTAGAGGGAGGACTCCTCACACTCTTCCCCTGTTCCAGCTTGGGGGCCCTCCCACAGGAGACAGTCCTTCATGGACTCTCCAGTGTGAGTCCTTCCCATGGGCTGCAGCTCTTCATGAACTGCTCCAGCGTGGGTCCCTTCCACAGGGTGCAGTCCTTCAGGAACAGACTGCTCCAGCGTGAGTCCCCCACGGGGTCACAGGTCCTGCCAGGAGCCTGCTCCAGCATGGGCTTCCCCATGGGGTCACAGCCTCCTTTGGGCATCCACCTGCTCTGATGTGGGGTCCTCCATGGGCTGCAGGTGGATGTCTGCTCCACCGTTAACCTCCATGTGCTGCAGGGGGACAGCCTGCCTCACCACAGTCTTCACCAAAGGCTGCAGGGGAATATCTGCTCCAGTGCCTGGAGCACCTCCCCCGCCGTCTTCACTGACCTTGGTGTCTGCAGAGTTGTTTCACATGTTCTCACTTCTCTCTCCATCTGCTATTGCTGTTGTGCTAGTTTGTTTTCACCTTCTTAGATATGTTATCACAGATGTGCTACCACTGTCACTGATGGGTTCAGCCTTGGCCAGCGGTGGGTCTATCTTGGAGCCAGCTGGCATTGGCTCTGTTGGACATAGGGGAAGCTTCTGGAAGCTTCTCACAGAAGCCACCCTCTAGCCCACCCCCCTCCCCCCCTGCTCCACCGCTACCAAAACCTTGCCATGCAAACCCAATACAGCATATTAGTCTTGGTGATGTGAATTACTCAACAGTCCCTTAAGGAAAGTGGGAACGAGTTACAAAGATTTTCAAAACAGCCTAAGGATCTACTTGTCTTTGAAATTCTGTCATTCTAACTTTGTTCAAACATCTCAGCTCAAACAACGTATCGTGATGTTGGTACGCACATCCAGGCTATGCTGCTGGTGTGGCCATGGCTTTGGATCATCCACTGTGTTGGCCTGGCCTATCTAAAGATTTGCTCGGAATTGAAAGACAAATCTCAGTGCTCTGCTCTAAAAGACCAGCCATAAGGAAGGCTCAGCACTGGATGAATTTATCCCAGACTTCACAACATTGTTCTTGGAGACCTTGGAAATCTGCTTGTGTGCAGGTTCTCCAAGGCAGCTGGATGTGCGGGATGCTTTCTTCTGCCCTGTCACTGATACCAAAGGTTAAAGGTTGCTGTGAAAATCTGGTACCTAACAATGTCTTGGAATGATGCTCTAGGAAGTGGCTGTAACGAACCCAGGAGAGCAGCAGACTTTAATGGGCTCATCGGGATTTTCCCTCCAGCTGCTCTGTCCCTGCTTCACTGCAGAGTCATTGCACTGAACTTTCCCTGTCACCTCATCTGTATCATCCTGCAACAGGTCTCGAGAGGTTGTGTGCAGACTCTCAGAGGGGCTTTGGGTTTGGAGAGGTGCAGCCAAGCTGGCAGAGAGGGAATGGGAAGGCAAGTGTTATATTCCCATTCACCTCACACCCCAGAAATCTGAGAATTAATGCATCCATTGTAGACTTGAATTTCCCTAGTGGTTAACTCTAATTTTCTGCAGCTGCACAGACATTAGTATAGTAATAATACTCCTAATAGCAGTGATAGCTGAGACAGATAAAAAATATCACTTGTTTTGGAGGAAAAAATGCCACAGATATATCACCCTAGATGAACCTGTTATTAAAAATTATTTTCTGAGCAACCCTAAATATCCTAATAATTTAAAAAAGAAAAACAGAGCAAGCTGAGGACCTCATTTTCATAGTAATGACACGAACAACACTTTCTCTGAAAATAAAGAACTGTAGGTAGCTCTGTTATTCAACCTTTTATGTACAGATATCTCATTGGAATGACTGGCTGACTGAGTTTTGTACATCAGCTGAGATACATAATTATGCTTATAAGTCTGCCCTGGGATAAATTGCCCATGTTCTTTAAGAGGGACACATGTGGCTTCTTGAGACGTTTGTACCACCAGCATCCTTTTGCTGCTGTTATACCAGTAGGAATATTGCTTGTTGCTCTTCATGGCCAGACTCAGCTCCAGGTGGGCTTTGGCTTTCCTAACCTCATCCCTGCACATCTGGGAAGTGTCTCTGTATTTCTCCAGGTTCCCTGCCCCTGCTGCCATCTCTAGTATTCTTCATTTTTCCATTTAAGTTTTGTCAGGAGCCCCTTGTTCATAGGTGCAGGCTTCCTGCCACTCTTGTGTGACTTCCTGCTCTTCAGGATGCACCATTCTTGAGTGTGGAGCAGGTGGTCCTTGAAAATCAACCAGCTACAGATATCAGGTCCATCTGTTGGCTTCTATACAAACATGGACCTTTTGCAGTTTAAGGAAACGGGGAGCAGAGAAACAGGCTGTTACATATTTAACTTTATTTAGACATGGATTTGAGAAGGAAGGAGTGCTTGAAAAATGCATGTGGATGTTTGCCTAGCTGTGTCTTTCATCTTGGCTATGAAGCTTTGGATAGTCACTTCTAAGTGTTGCAACAGCAGCTGAAGGGGTTGAAAAGAGGGAGAAATGGCTCTGCAGAGATCAGCAAACCAGCAGGTAGAAGTCAATGGAGCAGAGGCAGCGTAGCAAGGGAGTGGACATGTTTTCAGGTAGGTCAGTGCCGTCTACCTATTTCACGTTCCCTTTGCTTACTTTTAGGACTGGCAGTGTCCTGCCTTCCCTCATGCACAGCAGCAGATGCCCTGAGCTTCCTTGCCCACATCAGCTATCCTGTATACTGATGTCTTGCCTGTTGGGCAGCAATGGCACAACCTATTTCACAGCTCGCTCCATTCCACTCTGGAAGTGGTTTTTGTGACAGTGTATATAGTCAACATTCCTGGTCTTTCATCACTGTTTAAAACACCCAGTCAGGGTCTCTCCTCCAAAGAAATCTCTAACCAGCAGGTGTTTTCTCACTGACTCTCACAGGTGGGGCACGATGGCGCTACCCCTGAGAGCTGCTGGCTGGTGGAAGAGCTCGCCATCGTCGTGCCCACCAAAGGCGTCATGTATAACTTTGTCTGTAAGTGCTGGCTGGCCAGAGACAAAGGTGATGGACTCACCTCACGAATCCTCAACATCCTGGATGCAGAATGTATTAACGTTGGCCTCAAGGTAGGCTCTAGGCTCATCCTGTATCTTTAGCTGTTGCATGGACTTGTGGTGATATAGGTTGTGTGTCAGCAGTTCTCATACTTTGACTTCTGAGTGTCATTTGAACCTTTTATTTGCAGAAGTTTTCTTTGTTATTCCTTTAGCAAAATCTTTAGGAAAGGTTTAACATCATTAGAGCACTGTTTAATAATGCTGGCTGGATGCAGCCATTGCATAGGCAGAAGGACAGGGTAGGGCAGAGCAGGTAGGACATGGTTCAGCAGCATGTCCTCGTTTTGTCATCACGCCTGGAGCACCCAAGGCTTCACCTGGTACCCACAGGGTGGGGGCAACTGCAAGGTGAACACCTTCGTGCAATCTTTGTGTTTTGTTTGAGGAGATACTTCTAAGTCACCAAATTAGAGCAGTGGAGATGTTTTAATCTCTGCGTAGTGTGGCTACATATCAGCTTTTCTAAAGCGAGATTAGGGAAGCTGAATTCAGTTAGAAACTAATAATAATCAGAAGTTGTTGAAACACACAGACATTTGTAATTTGATCTTTGAAGTGAATAACTGATTAAGGTTGAATAAGCAATGAAAAAAACTATATAGTCTTTTCATCCATATATATGAAATTTGAAGTAATGTGTGCTATGCCATATTTTAACCAAGTACAAATTGGAAAGCTGAGCTATGCTGATTTTGGATGTAAGATTTATAACAGAAATAACAGTCTGGACGAATGGGACAATAATACTGTGTTTAATACCTGTCTGGCAATCTAAAATATCTAGAGATGTGTTTCTATTTGCAGTGTGGTTGCACTTCCATAGTACATTAATTTTTTTTATGCAGCTCTTGTTTCCCAAGCTAAGGATATTCTCCTGAAATCTTTCTTGTTCCCCAGACACATGAAAGCGTGACTACATTTTTAGCATCTGTGAAGTATTCAACAACTCAACACAGGTTTCAGTGATAGAATTGACTTAAGAGGAAAAAAAATACTGCCTCAGACTGAATACCAAGGTTAAAACCCAATTTTTTAAAAACTTCCCATCAGCTGTTTAACCTCCTGGATAAGGTTTCCACACTGTTATCGGTGAGCTGATGGCTTGCCCATAGATTGAAGTGGATGTTAATGAAAACTTATGTTCAGTCTTCCTTATTTTCATAAGCATGCCAAAAATAGACATATCTAACTCATTTTGCTTCTGTGACGTTGGGCCAGAAACTTGCTGAAAGGTTTGAAGGAAATGAGGGGAGATGCTTGAGACATGGAATCAGAAGTGCGCATTTGACTTTCTGATCAGCCTCCCAGTTGAGGGAATTTGGGACTGTTCCCTCGTAAATAGCTGTAGCTAGAAACTGAGTTTAATTTTCTTTTTTTAGATTTCAAAGAAGACTAATACATTTAACAACTTTGGGAAAGTTAATGGTTTTTTGGTTTGCTTTTGCTTGACTCTTGCACAGCCATATGTACCCTTTTCAATTTAACTTTCTTCTTGGCTTGATAGTCCCTCTTTGTGCTTTAAATTGAGTATTTGCCTTTCCATACATACAGAAACTACTCAATGTCCACCATAGTAATTAAAAACCTCTAATGCATTGGTAAAAGAGTTTTTCTTCTCCTACCTATAGCAAATATGATGCTCTGCTATGATGTAAAATGTGTGTAGGTGAATATCTGATGGACAGGTTACTCAGGATTGAACAAACATGAAACATAATTTTCCCATCTAGTTATTTCTTTGCATTGTTTATGTATGTGGCAATCAGAATTCAGGCCAATAAAACTTATCTAGCAGTGCACTATTTGAAATAAGGGTTTTTTTGGCTATTTCTTGATATTCTTCCACTTCTTAGATCAAGAGGTCTTGTTACCGTAGGTACAATCTTGAGAGGATCGAAAAGTGGCCTAAAAGTCTTAATGCCACTGACAGCAGATGGGACTTGCACATTTTTGGAATGTTTTATTCTGAATCTTATTATTCACATGTCAGGAGAAAAGAACAAAGTCAGGCTAATAAGGTGAAAATTAGGCAAAACATCTTTTCACAAATTGGCATATCTCTAATGTACGAGATCTGCGAACTCTCTGCATTCGATGCAGCAGCGCACCTACCACTGGGAAACAGGATAGATGCATTTTTCTGCTGTACAGATCATTTAGATGTATAGACTTTAAAACTATTAGTGATGTTGGATTAAATGTCGCCCAGATGGACACCGAACACTTGGGGGAAACATTTTGCGGTCAAGGGAAAGAAACAATTGTGTCTTTGGGAGCTGTTTTTTTAAAAATAGCGAGAGTTTGGTGCAGTACAGAGGTCTGGAGAGCTGGGAGGTGGCCAGGAGGAGATGCCAGTAGCAGAGAGCTGGAGGTCCACACACTGATGCGAGGGTTCTGTCTCCCGTGGACAAGCAGTTTACCAGGTCTTCATCGCTCCCCAAGCATATGGTTGTCAAAATGAGAAGAGAGGCTGAGAAAGTCTGCAGGAAAGGTCATAGATGATGCAGAGAGGAAGGTGCTGTAGCAAGTTTCAATCTCTAACTTTGCCTCTCAGAAACACCGTGTGGAGAGAAACCAAGAAACTGTGTTGTAACGATTTCTGGCAAAGAAGGAGATCTCCTGCAGAGCCTGTCTAGCGTTTTGCCAAGGCTTTTGCGTGGGTTAAGGACAACTGTTCAAATGAGACCTTCTGATTGTTTCAAATCCTCACCAGATCCTCTACGAAGTCACTGTTGTGACGGGAGACATTGAAGGCGGCGGTACTGACGCCAGTATTTTCATGACTGTCTTTGGATCCAATGGGACCACTGAGGAGATGCAGCTGGAAAAAAATGGAGACAGGTACACTAACTTTGTCATTTTTGTGGGTTAGAAGTGGAATGATATCAGATTCTGGTGTCAAGCCAAGAAGCGCTTGGGGCTTTGCTCATGCTCTCACCGAAACAAAGATAAACTCCCATTGACTTCATAGATTCAGAGCTGGGCCTCTTTTAAGTGTTATTGTAGTATGTTTAGCAGAGCAGAGGAAAGGAGAGCACAATGTAGCCAGGGAAACCATCCTTTGTCATTTGTAGAAGTCTTGTTTAACCTGTTCCTCAGTGGCTTTAGAGATAAGCATTGAGAACAAAAACATGAATTGTGAAGCCTTGCAACAACTCCAAAAGGAACCGTGGACATTGCACAGGTGCAGTTTCCGTTAAATGCATCTTTTGTGAAAAATAAGTAATTTAATTTAAATATTATTTAATGGGAATGCAAGAGTAACTGCATAACGAGAGACAGACAAACCAACGTGCACATACCTGCCTTGGGAAGTGGCCGTGACAGGAAGGTGCTGACTCTGCTCCGTCTGCTCCTCCCATTTGCTTTGCTGGCCAGATGTCAGCCAGCTTGGTCCAGAAGCTGTGTGAGGGATGCCAGCGCCTGCGTTGGTAAGCTGAGGGCTCCGCTGAGAAGTGGGCTGATTGGCTTGGGCTCTGTGCCACACTCATGTAACCACGTGGCTGCTGAACCAGAGCTGGTTTGGCTGCAGCTGGCACAAAAGGGACACACGATGACATCTGTCTGCCCAGATGTGGCCTTATGGTGCGGAGAGAGGGAAACGGGCCATGAGCTGCGTGGAGTGCTGCACTGCGTGCTCTGATTTTACTAAAAAGGTGAAATCTCATGTTTTCTTCAGCGTAAACAGCTAACAAACACTGCAATCCTAGTCTGATGCTAGCGCTTCCGTAAGCCAAAAAAACCCACAAGCCACTGATGCATTTCCTCAAGCTTTCCTGTTCCTTCCTAGCACCTCCCTCCGTACTGAAAGCTTTGGCAAGAATCGACACAGCACTAACCAGCTTTTAGAGATGGGCTTCATCAGCCTTACATTTAATTACTTGACTACCTCTGATCTTATTCAGCAAAGCACCTACAGGGTGTCAGGAGGGCTGGAGCATTTGGCCACATGGCTTGAGCTCAGCTTGCTGAGGTGATGCTGGGCTCTTCCCCAGCCTCCTGGTGATGCAGTTCCTCCACCTCAGCTTTGTGTGTCACATGTGGGCTGGATAATTGAAGATAAGGCTCCCTGCATAGAGGTGTTTGCTCAGGGGATGTTTTACTTGCAGCTGTCATAGCAGAGTGGGTGTCTGGGCAAGCGTTTTCAGCTAAGCTTGAAACCTTCATGTGTTTAGTTAGTAACAAGCACGAGCCTTGTTTGCTCTGAAAAAACATGTAGTTCTTTCTCCGTGAGAAACAACGCTGAGTCACTCAGAAAGACATAGCTCTTGGCCTTACTCTCCACCACAGAGAGACATCCAACATGAGGGGCAATGCGCCTGGGTTACCACCGTGTCCAGCTATCATCGGTGACATCCTCCTTCCAAGACCCCAGGCAATCCCTGACTGATCTATCTTTCACTATTTTAATTCCAACATTCAATTCTAGTAAGTGGGAAAATGGACCATGACTGTTTGTATTTAAATGTAAAGCAAAATTCACATCAGGTTACATCAATGAAAAAATCTCTAGAGGGGACCAAGACGTCTCCAGCCCCTCAAGAGAGGAACTGCAGTTTCACTCCTGCTGAACAAGCAAGTGATATCCTTAAAATACGTGGCCTATAAAAGACCATCACATTTGTCTATACCAGTAGGTCGGATAACCTCTGCTGTAAGGATATGAAAATGCAATGAAGGAGGACCACACAGTTTGTAAGTTATTAGTTGCTTGGGCTGTCTTCTGCCAGTAGGATATCTGCAAAAGGTGATGAAAGCTCATTGGGGCTGTATAAAGAAGTAGGACATGGAAAACACAGCTATTAATATGTTAATATCCCCAGGACGCTGTGCTATTCTTTGGGGATGTACTGGCACATCTCTGCTAGCTGGAGGCACCTTGTGTCACACCTCCAACTGTACAGAGCTCTCATCATCTCATTAACTCCCTCTGCAGAGGACATGTGTGTCCCTAAATACAAATACTGCCTGTTTCCACACCACTACCATGAGTCTTCATCCAGCTGTTACCAACACAGGCTTCCCCGGCTCTTGTTTCGCATGGAAATCTCAGAATCACAGAATCAATCAGGTTGGAAGAGAACTCTGGGATCATCGAGTCTAACCTTTGACCTAACACCACTGTGTCAACTAGACCATGACACTAAGTGCCACATCTAGTCTTTTCTTAAACACCTCCAGGGATGGTGACTCCACCACCTCCCTGGGTCACCCATTCCAATACCTAATAACCCTTTCTGTGAAGAAATGCTTCCTAATGTCTAACCTGAACCTCCCCTGGCTCAGCTTGAGGCTATGTCCTCCAGTCCTGTTGCTAGTTGCCTGGGAGAACAGACTGACCCCCACCTCTCTACACCCTCCTTTCAGGTAGTTGTAGAGAGTGAGAAGGTCTCCCCTCAGCCTCCTTTTCTCCAGGCTAAACAATCCCAGTTCCCCCAGCTGCTCCTCATAGGACATGCCCTCTAGACCCTTCACCAGCTTCGTTGCCCTTCTCTGGACTCGCTCCAGCACCTCAACGTCTTTCTTGAAGTGAGGGACCCAGAACTGGACACAGTACTTGAGATGTTGGCTCACCAGTGCCGAGTACAGGGGCACGATCCCTGCCCTAGTCCTGCTGGCCATACTATTCCTGATACAAGCCAGGATGCTGGTGACCTTCTTGGCCACCTGGGCACACTGCTGGCTCATATCCAGACACCATCAACCAGGTCCTTTTCCACCAGGCAGCTTTCCAGCCACTCTTCCCCCAGCCTGTAGAAATGTATGGGGTTGTTATGGCCAAAGTGTAGGGCCTGGCACTGAGCCTTGTTGAACTTCATACCATTGGCCTCAGCCCATCTATTTAACCTGTCGAGATCCCTCTGCAGAGCCTTCCTACCCTCTGGCAGATCAACGTTCCCACCCAACTTAGCATTGTCTGTGAATTTACTGAAGGTGCACTTGATACCCTCATCCAGATCATCAATAAAGATATTAAACAGGACTGGAGCCAGTACTGAGCCCTGGGGGTCACCACTAATCACCAGACGGCAACTAGATGCGGTACCGTTCACCACCATGCTCTTTGCCCAGCCATCCAGCCAGTGCTTAACCCAGAGAAGAGTGCACATGTCCAAGCTGTGGGCTGCCAGCTTATCTCGCCAGCCTTTGCACCAGCAGCAACAGATGGGTGAGAGCCAGTGCAACTAAACGGTAAAAGGCACTTCATCTTTATTGGTGCCATCCAGTGACAATTCACTCACAGCAGCTTAGTGCATTACGAAGAACAGTCTAGCTTGCTGCAGATTTAAGGCAATTTTAACTACATTACCATTATTGCCAAGACCTCTGGGCAGGAGAAATATTTATAAGTGCAGACATGGGTAGGAAAGCTTAGTGAAATCCCTTAGATAAATGCTTCAGTGTCCTGGAAAAGGAATAGCAGCAGTCAGCTTGTCTGGGTACTTCTTCCCTTCTTAATTTTTTTCAGGCTTATGCTCATGTTTATATAAATTAGGGATAGAAAAGAGCTCTTGGGTCACCCAGTTTACCACTTTAGCAATTGCTTCCCTCTAGTATAATAACTTGGAAGTAGCAGGTGAGTATCGGCCTTACAAACTGTAAACATAGCATTTACTGAAGATAAATAATGGTTTGTTTTGCTGACTGACTGTTTAGATTAGAGTTGCTCAGCCTGGAAAGGAGCAGAGTGAGAGAATTCTATGAAGCTTTGTAAGTAATAGTGATTGTAATGAAAACTGATCACAGGATCATGGGATAATTCAGGCTGGAAGGGTCACACCTTTTTCTTAAATAGAAGTGGAAATCAATCCAGTCCAGGCACAAAAGCACATTCTCTTTCTCATAGTGAGACAGCCTGTCTTGGTATCTGGTACCACAGAAGAACAAATAACAAAAGAGGGGAGTTTTTCAAAGGGCAAACATAACCCTTAATAACTAGAAATGGACTGGGACCAAAACGCCCTATCCAAATGCCTCTGGGAGTGCAGGGAAAGCAATGCCTGGATGAAAACTGAGAGGCTCGAGCCAATCCCTATTGCTAACATCTGCAGCTATGCAGGCTCAGATAATGGTGTGAGGATAATCACAATTATGCTGCAGGGTGTAATCTGAGCAGAGGTTGGTAAAGAAATGTTTTTTTATTCCATATCCTGGCAATGCACAGCTGTAGGAGGCTAAGTACGTTGCCAGGAACGAGAGATCATCGTTATGGATTGTATATATTATGGTAGATCCTACAGTTTGCAGAGCTCTCTCCAAACCTCTCAGCAGACTCAGGTAACTCATTCACAAGGAGAAGTTTGCATGAAGGAGGAACCTCAACAGCGAAGTGGTCATGGTGGTGCTTGGTAGACCCCCTGGATTAGTTTGCCCTTCTGCTTATCAAGGGTTGGATTTCCATCTCCAAGCCCACAGCAGGTCTGCCAGAGTATTTGGGGGGCAAACCTGGAAGATACACTTGCTCTAAACAGAGTAATTTTGAGCCTGAGGCAGCACTTGCACTGGAGCAAGGCTTTCTTCCTAGCACCACTGGTGCTAAGAGGGAGGCAAGGTAGCTGTGGTTCTAGCCAGTGTAATATCTTCTTCAAGAAGCATATGTCAGTTTTTCCCCTTTTCCTGCTTTCTGCTGATTGCTATGGATGAGCAGTTCCTACGCATCCTTGCACCTAAGTACAGCAGCCAAGCATAGGGTAAGATCTTTCATGCCATGTTACACAAACCTATCCTGGTTCTTACCAAAGACGGAGCTGGTTTGCAAATCCAAATTCCCCAAATTCAGGAGGGGAGTGCAGGACGGTCGGTCTTGGGTCCTTTCTAACACAATTTGCCTGCTCTTACTAAACTGAGGCCGTTGGGCTCCGACTTGCAATCAGGTTGCCATATTTAGCTGAGCTGCAGCAACTGTCTATCACCGCAGCAAATGCAAAGTTATATGTGCTGCATCTTAGCGAAAGAAGATTAAGCAAAACTGCTTTGCCTTCTAGTTGGGACGGGCTAAGGGCAGGCACGTGGGCAGATGGCAGGAGGAAGGCGATGTGCAGAAACCTGACTGTGAGTCTGTATTGTCCTGGTTACAAACAGAGTGATAATGTATGCTACAGGCTGCCTGGGATGACTCCAGGTGCCTCGTATGGGTTTGGTTTTCCAGGGGAGGAGGAATCCCTGTCAAACCTGCACTGAGGTGTCTTGCCAAAAACGCAGTAGCTGGTGATCGCAGGACAGAAAAGCTCTAGTCCAATAAAGTGCACTCATAAACTTTTAATTTGAGGCTGTTGGTGAGGTGCGAGTTGCAGCATGGGCAGGGGATCCAGACGTGACGATGCTGCAAAGCAGCGGGAAACCTCATGAGTCTCTCAATCCCTCCAGGTTTGAGCGAGGCCAAGAGAACAGTTTCATTATGGAGATAGCCGACATCGCACCCCTCAGGAAGATGAGGATCCGGACGGATGGGAAGGGGACTCGCCCGCACTGGTTCCTGGAAAGGGTAATGCAGTTCACGTCGCACATCTCTTTGCAACCTGCTTGTTGCTGAAGCCTCTCAGCCCTTGAGAAAGAGGAGAAAGGCAGCGAGTGACTTGCTTTTATTGATTTCCTACATTTTCCATGTGGTTTCTCATGTTTTCTTCCTGCAGGAAGGGAGTCAAAAAAAGAAAAGAGCAAGGGCAAAAGCTGTGCTGTAAAGCTTTACCACAGTTTCTGCTGTTAGATGTTGCTCTCCCTCCCTGCCAAGAGCCTTGGCTTGCCACCAGGGTACCTGCAATATTTTCAGCTCCCCGGGATGAACCCTCAGCTCCTGCAGATCCCTGCCCTGCTCTGACCCCATGGGAGAGTGGATCCCCCTCTGCCAGGCAGGGACAGCTAGTGTGGGCCTGGGCAGGGTGGGACATTTCCAAATAATCCATCCTTTCAGGTGAAGCATCCCACCTCAAGCATTGAAACAGGCTACCCAGGGAAGTGGTGGAGTCCCCATCCCTGGAGGGATTTAAAAGCCATGTAGATGTGGTGCTGAGGGACATGGGTTAGTGGTGGGCTTGGCAGTGCTGGGTTAACGGCTGGACTTGGTGATCTTACAGGTCCTTTCCAACCAAAATGAGTCTATGATTCTCTCCCCTTCCCTTCTCCCTCTAGCATACAGGCAGATTTCTTTCTTTTCTTGTTCATACAAGTAAGGTGTCATTTTCTTCTTGCATTTTGAACAGAGCTTGCAAAATGTCTCCCACTGCTTCTGTTGGTTGTATTTTTTCCCTGGTGTCCTATCTTGCACGAAAGCACAGTGCTTACCTTGATCTTCCCTACCAAACCACAAGCTCCATGTAAACATCACTTATATTTAGGAAGTAAAATGTAGTTTGCTTGTTATGTGTCCCTGTAATTATATTTCTAAGATAGAGATGAAGTAATGTGCTGATTTCACACTATCGGATGTCATTAAGGGAGGAACACATCTCTGCTGTATTTGTTTAGGATGCTTTTTCTGCAGTAGATATCCCTCTGGATATCTGTTATCTTGACTTTTTATGAGAATAGGTTAAGACCCAGTGACTTAACCCATGGTCAGAAAGAATAGAGCATAATTATTTTCTTTTTTGGTCCTTTATCCTTTTCGACTAGTCTGAAGCTGTCCTTCATTTTCCCATAAATAATGTGTTTCTAAACACCAGTCCTAGGTGGCTACCAGTTTCCAGTCAAGTGATGAACTGCTCTTCACCTACCTTAGCACGGTCTAAAAAGCGTTTCTGTGGTGCAGTACTTTTTTGTACTTCAGCATTGCCACTTCTAACTTTTTTCCCAGCAGCTCTTGTGCAGCTTTCCAAAGCATTAGACCTCCAGCATATATCTTCTGAATATATGCCACAGACACACAATTTTTCTCTCAGTGATTAAGGAATAACTTAATCTGTTCTCTGATTTGATTCAGTCATCTTGGTCAAACTCCCTTTGCCAGTTCCCGGATACTTTCCCTTGAGTTTTATAAATCACATTCATATAAAAAGAAATCAAATAAAGCTTATTCATCCAGAGACATTGCAGATCTTGCAGTCATGTATTAACAATAGATCAAAGGCAAGGGACAATAGCATCTTTAGTGGCAGGTCGCACCTTCCCACCTTCCTGTTGCCGGCTCTGTCCAGTCATCTAGCCTGCTGGACTGTCCCACCCAAAGCAAGGCTTTCCTAGAGAAGCAGGCAAAAAGATCTCTCATTTGGACCCAGGTGATGGGTTTATAGTCCTCTCAGAGCTCTACAGAAGCAACAGGCAGACCATGCACACAACTCTTTGAGACCAGGATTTTAGAAGCTTTTGAAAATTGTACCTGTACTTTCTATTTTTCTTAGAGAAATAGAGCACGGGGGATCTTCTAGCTCCAGTGATAGCAGAGAACTTTATTTATTAGTTTTCTTTCCCACCTTCCCTGCAAAGGTAAACATAGCATTTGCATTCCCAGGCAGAGAGTGAGGACAGGAGTGCTTGGGAAGAGGGGAGGAAGGATTTGTGTTCTCTGGTTTGTATTCCAGCCTTGAAAACTTATGTAGCCTTGTGTGACATGAAAACTGATCTGAGCCCATTTCCATTTCTGTCAAAAGTGCATATTAAAACTGCATAATGAAATACTTGTGGGAGTAGTGCTAAACTCTCAGACAGATGGTTCACAGTTAGTGCTAACTAGCACAGTGAAATGAGAAGCTAGATTAAGCCATCAACCCTGTAATTAACCATTTGTTGCTCCATTTATCTACAGGATAGTCTCAGTTTTCTTGTTCCATTAAAATAACAATAAATGATCTTTTTAATTCTCTTTGGTCTTTTTGTAAACTGTTACAGGTCATAATTTATACTGCTTTTAGTTTACCAGAAATAGAAGTGAATAAATACCAATTAAAATGCATGAATTATCAATGATGTTATACACAGCCAAAAGATTCAATTTACAAGCAGGGAAGGAGTATTTTTTCTTTTTTTTTTTCCTTTCTGTCTAGATAAAATACATTGAAATTTCATTCAGAATCTCAGCAAAGTAATAAACTTGGTGCCAAAGATTCAAACTGCACCAAAAGTGGCAATAAGATTTAAACACTGATACTTAATCCTCTAAAGAGAACAAGATTTGATTAGTGATGTGTTGGGACAGAATGAATTATATTGATTATTGCTCTGCACAGAAAGACATACCAAAACTCTCTAAAGCTGAACAGCACTTTCTGATCTCACCACTGCTGGGAGCGACAAAGAGTTTGGACATTTTCCTCTGACCTAATGCTGAATCTCATGTTCTTCCACATCAAGCTACCAACAACTCTGTGTTTCTGAAAAATAATAGAATAGAATCATAGAATCATAGAATCATAGAATCATAGAATCATAGAATCATAGAATGGTTGGGTTGGAAGGGACCTTTAAAGGTCATCTAGTCCAACCACACTGCCATGGGCAGGGACATCTTCCACTAGACCAGGTTGCTGAGAGCCCCGTCCAGCCTGACCTGGAATGTTTCCAGGGATGAGGCACCTACCACCTCTCTGGGCAACCTGTGCCAGTGCTTCACCTCCCTCAGCATAAAAATTTGTGACTTCTAATTAGGAAACTTATCTAAATGCATGCTTTGGAAGCCTCCTCCTGGGACAGCTGGTTCCTCAATCCTCATGATGGTTTCACCTGCTGCCCAGTGTCTTAGATACGATGTTGAAAAGCTAGAGATAAGAAGGGATAAGAGCTCTTTGAGTGAAATAACAGGAATTGTAAGACTTGAGTTCTGCAGAGTTGCTTCCCTCAGAATTTCAATGTTACTTTGTGCTGTCAAAGCCAGGCAGATAAGAAGCTGTCTTAATGAAGCGCTAATTGCATTGCATTCAAACGTCACAAATAATCCTCAATGTGGGACTTGATCTTTATTCAGTTCTTTTTCCTTTGTATAAAGGAGATTAAGAGAACACAAGACAATTCATTGTAGCTGAAGCTGACTGTTTTTCTTTGCAACAGACCAAAGTCTTTTTATTTTACAGTCAGAGGACCCTGTTTTTAAGCGAAGACTAATAACATGCAACAGAACCATAAAAACATGTGACTGAGTCTTTAAAGAGGAAATCCAGGGCCTATGTATTTTGCTGTTAGTGGGGTGTGAGCCCCTGCAGAGCATGTTTTACACTGCAGCTGGGAGACAGTTTGGTTGAGGTAAATCAAATGATTCGATGTCTCAAACCTTTCTGTTACAGCATACGGCACACAATTCATTTCAAGTTACTGGTTTAAAGTTCCTATCAGGTGCGATATTTGTTCAACTACAAAGCAAATTATCATCATTTTATTCATACATGCTGCTCCTGCTTCCTTTTCATTTCTATAGGTGTTCTACAGCCCAGTTAAAACCTATGCATAATTAGTGATAACATCTGAGCTTAAAAGCTTGTAGGATGTCCACAGCAAGTTCTAGGTATCCTAAAAAATAGCTTAGATGCAATGTAAAGCAGCAGTCTCATTGCCAAGCAGTAGCTAATTTTTCTGAGAGGAACAGACAGAAAATAAAAATAGCCTCAGCTCAGCTCAGCTTCCTGAGATGGCTTTCTTGACCCCCATGATCCAAATCAAAATCCTGCATCATTCTCTGTGTGTGCAACACCCACGAACATCTCCTTGTAGGATGGGATTCATTTTGTGCTATTTCAGTCATTGAAAAAGCTACGCTCAGCTTTCACCTCTTCTACCAAACTATTTAGACCCAGTCAACAGAGAGACAGATCTGAGAAAGGGAGATGCCTTGAACGGCTGTTTACCTGCTGCCAGCTTGGGTGGGATGTGTTGCTTCCCTGGTGATGCCCAGCTCTGACCACTGACTGTAGGGAGGGCCAACACGATGTGCTTGAGTTGGATGCCTAGCATTTAGGCAGTTCATGCTAGGTAAGGTAGGCAACATACCCATCTTGTGATGGAGCAATCAGCCTGCCACAGGCTTCCTACTGCCTCCATGTCCCTTGCTGTGATCTCCCCTGAGCAAATGAAGCTCGCAAAATTGATCTCTTGCTCCTGCCTGGAGCACTATCCCAGAACAAGATAGCAGAGTCTGCTCGCTCTGTTGGTGCTAACTACTTACATGAAACTGCATATGGATGAAATCACTCATCCTGGGTGAGGGGCTGGGGATGGAAAGAGAGGGCGTTTTGCTCCAGCGGTTTTAGTAGCCAGACAGTTTTTCCCAGACAGCATCTGGAGTGCTGGGCATGAGCTGGTTATTTGTGAGAGGTCTGATCTCTCTGTCTGCGAGTGCACTCCAGCTGGCAGATCTAATCTGCTTCTACCCCCCGCTGCTTTCTTGATATTTCCCTGCAAGCTTTGCTCAGGACATTTTGCTACTAACAGTGTCGCTGTCATTCCCAAGCAGGGCAGAGGTAGAGCTGATTCCAGCAAGCAGTTTATGAACCAAGGGTGAAAAAAAGGCATTTTCAGTCAACCTGAGATTATTCACAATTCAAATTTGCAAATTTTAACCAAATAAACGTTTCTGGGTTGGACTCCTAAGAGGATGTAGACATCGTTCACACATCCTTGAGAGAGGAGACTTCCTTCTGGTCTGTGCCCCAGCGGACAGGGCACCAGCTGGGGTGGTGGAGACCCGATTTCTTCTTGGTTTAAAGCCAGGATTTGATTCGACATCTCTTGACTCACAGAGCAGTTTTTTGAGCACAAAATAATAGTGTCACCAGTTTTGAATAAGCAGCTTTTTAGAAAAGTGGCACATCTTCAACAGCCCAAAATGTCCTGTACCTCTGGAATGAAGGTGCTGTGTTATGGATCCCTGTTTAGCACCAGGCAGAGAGAAAACCCAAGAAGAGTGTCCTACCCACAGAACCATACAATGCACAGATAACATGGCTCCTGATTCAGCTTCGGTGTGGCTACTGCCCTCTTTAAAATAGCTTTTTATAACCTGGAGCGATGTTCTTCTTTTGAACACTTAAAGGCTCTGGCAAAGATAGGTTGGGGTCAACAGAAGTGCATGGAGTGGACACATGCAGTTTGAGGACAGAATCTGAGCACTTTTTATCTCAAGATAAGTTTTATAAGTTTCTTAGGCTGATATATGAGGGTGCAACAGAAGGTCACTAAGATAGTCAAGGGGCTGAAGCATATGGCACACTAGGAAAGGCTAAGGTAAATGGGTTTTTTAAGCCTTTAGAAGAAAAGGCTAAGGGGGAATCTAATTGCAGTCTTCTGCTGCTTAAATAGAAGTTGCAGAGACCATCAACCCAGTCTCTTCTCAGAGGTGAACAGTGAAAGGGCATGAGGCAATGGACACAAGTTGCAACAAGAAAAATCCTGATCGGATATAAGGAAAAAAATCTTCCCAATGAGAGTGATGCAGCCCTAGGATGGAGGCCCACAGTGCTGGGGGAACCTCCACCCTTGAAGGTTTTCAAAACTCTGTTGGACGTAGCCCTGTAGTTAGCCCTGCCTGGAGCAGGAGGTGGGACTAGACACCTCCAGGTGTCCCTTTTATCTCAACATTTTCTATGACTCCATGATTTGTTTCTTCCTAATATCATGTCACACTTCTCTGACGTATCTGGGCTCATGGCCTTTGCAGAGATGTGCCTTGCAAGACACTGTTTCTTGATGCACTGCTTCACTCAGGTATGGTCTCTGTTTCTGTTAGGTGGTAACAAAAATGGTAATTTGCAACCCTGTCTCCTCCTTTCCCTCCAACTCCCCCAATTTAGTGAGAATTTACTGCTAGGTTTTTGCTGTAGTCAAGGTAATGTCTTTCTCCCAGCAGACTGATGCTCCGCTGAGCCCACGTTCAACAGCACACATAAAGCTGGGTATTTTATTCAGTGTTTGCTGGAGTAGCTCACTGGCTTGTTCTAAACAGGTTCTTATTCTGTTCTTATCACCACAGCATCTGAGCTCCTTCCCGTGACATATTAGACAGTTTGACTAATATCTGTTACATACTGTTTGTTCTGTCACCTTTTCCCAGAGGGAGAAATGTGTGAAGCATCAAGTTTTGCTGGCCTAATTTCATCTTGTGCATTGCTTTAACTTGTTTGGGGCTGGTTTGCCTATCTCTACAATAATTGCCATGTGTTTGCACAGAAGTGGCAGGTGAAAGAAAGATACTGTGTATTTTAAGGAGAGGTAGTGAGGTTTTTAATAACTCTCTGTTACTTCTTCTTTGGAGTTTATTCCACACTGGCTTCCAGGAAAGGTCTGACTCTCTTAGAGAAGATCTTTGTCCATAACTTATGTCAGAGAAGCAAATTTCTTCCTATGCTTTACCCCATGTGTGAAAAGGTGCAATATTATGAAGACCATTTCTCAGGACAAGTCACCACAGCAGGTATTGTTCATAGGAGAGAGCTCTGTTTATTCCTTCAAAACCTGTACAGAGATCTTCTGGAATAATAGAGTTATTAAAAACCTCACCAGCTTGGTTGCCCTGAAGATATGAAGCTTTTAATAGGTCTGGAGGGTCTGACCTATGAGGAACAGCTGAGGGAGCTGGGGCTGTTTAGCGTGGAGAAGAGGAGGCTCAGAGGTGACCTTATTGCAGTCTACAACTACCTGAAGAGAGGCTGTAGCGAAGTGGGAGTCGGCCTCTTCTCCCAGGCAACTAGCGATAGGACAAGAGGACACAGCCTCAAGCTTCTCTAGGGGAAGTTCAGGTTGGACATTAGGAAGAATTTCTTTTCAGAAAGGGTCATTAGACATTGGAAGGGGCTGCCCAGGGAGGTGGTGGAGTCACCATCTCTGGATGTGTTTAAGAAAAGACTGGACGTGGCACTTAGTGCCATGGTCTAGTTGACAGGGTGGTGTCAGGGCAACGGTTGGACTCAGAGGTCTCTTCCAACCTGGTTGATTCTGTGATTCTGTGACCAGAGCCCTACCCATGTCCCACCACACTGTGCCCTTTATAAGTTTGATCTTTGCCCTCATTCAACCAGTAGCTGAAGTTTCACTGGAGTTTTTTCCCTTATTTTTGCTCTTCACAGATCATCCTGAAGAACCTGACTAATCAAGAAGTGGCCACATTTACCTATGGTGAATGGCTGTCAAAGCTGAAAAATGCCAAGGGAAGTCTTGTGTGTGAAATGCCAGCTGTGATAAACGATGAGCAGATGATGGAGGACACGACATACACTCTTCAGGTTAAAACCAGTGATGTTGGAGGTATGTACGTGGTGGATATTTTATGTATCCACTTTTTCAAAGTATGTATCCATACTTTTCTAGTATGAACTTTGATTTTTACCATCTCCTACTAAAACATCTCCTGCTTAATTTGATATTATGTTTAAAAAAGCATAGTCTAGCCCTACTATCCTGGAACACAACAACTTTGTCTGGCTGTTCATCATGACAGCGTTATTCTGTGGAATTCATCCTCATCTGAGCACTGGCATAAGATATTTAGACACAAGGCCTATATTTGACTGCTTGCTGCTTCCTCTGAAGAAACCTTAACAGAAATTGCAATGGTCAGGAGCCTCCTTTTTCTTTTTGAGCAGGCCAAGTCCATCCACAAAGGACAGAAAAACAGACTATAGTCAAGCTGATGGGCTCCAGGTTTTTGGTCAGCACTATCTACTTTGCCCAAAGAAGGGAGCAAAAATTCACCCTTCTTTTCAAAGTGTTTTGAGACCATTTATCTCAAGCCATGAATAACCATCCTTAAATGCACATCAGATAGAAGAGGTGGAATAGAGTACAAAGAAAGCTGCAGAGCTTCAAGAGCCAAGAAATGGGATCTCTATGTCATTTCCTGGGATCACTGCCTCTTTTCATGAGAACTTCTGTCAGGCTGCTGAATGAAATCTGCAGTCACATACAAGCTGCCTCATACCAAAATGGGGCAAGCTAGACATTATCTTGTGGACACCTTGTTTGAAAGGTTGAACCTCTAAGGGATTTCCGCCACACCAGTGCACATAATCACCTCCTAGTCTCTACCTCTCTTTCTTTTTTTTTTTTTCCCCTGGATTTACCAGTGGTAATTTATGCAGCTTGTGAGGTTTGATCTGAGAATATCAAAATTCCCCTGGCAGAGTGTCTTTGTAGCACCTCACCATTTTTTATCTCTCTTCTGCCTGCTGCTTGTCTGAAAAACATGTAGTGAAATACGAAAAACAAAAGAGAGAGAGGAAGATTTGTTTATGTATCTGGCAATCCATCTAGTATAATGGTAGATCTTTCTGTGACCTTTTGTGAAATGCAGCCCTAACTCACAAAGGCAATGGAAATAGAAATGAGAGGATAATAGAAGGTAACAGCAACAGCAGACAGATCTGCCCTTCCCATTGAATGAAGGATGACGGGTATTAATGATGAAACATTTTATTTCATTATGAACAGTGACAACCAGTAGGAAAGAGCAGATTACAGAGAGGTTTCAGAGAATCTGTTTGTGATTAGATCACACAGCACACTGACATAATGCTGAACTTTATCCAGCTTATCTAAAGAGGGTACAAGTCATGAACCATCTCCCCTCTTCAATCATTATGTATTCCACGATTACTCCTGGTTGGACTAATTCAGGAAGAAAGACATTTTATCCTTGATGGTTAGTTTAAACATGTTATATCATCTCCTGCCACACTGACGTTGTCTAAGGACAGCAATACTACACAGTGAATAGAATCAGACGTGCTTATTTCTAGGTATTATTTCTTCTCAGCAATAGCTTTCAAATTTCCAGAGCATCAGAGACACTGAGAAAAAAAAAAAATTCATTTCATCTGTTTGACACTCTCCAAAAAATTATACTTCTGATCTTAGTTCCTTCTAGTCTGGACTATCTCTGGTCAAGTCATCTGGGAGAGGAGTCTTAATCAGTGGACATCTTCTGGACAGTCTCTGTCACCCTCTCTTAATCAGATTCAGACAGAGCCAACACAATTAAGTTAGGCTAGATGGCTAAAATTAGGGAAAATGCATCACACAAAAAATGTCCTGCAGCAAACTAGAAAGCAGCAGTCATTTCCTCCCCAATTTACACACATATTTAACAAGTCTCATTTTACTTTTTCCTCAAAGAAACCTTTGAGTCACAGTTCGGCTTTCCAGAAGTCATTCAACTTGGATGATCATGTAACATACAGAGGTTGCATCAGGGAATGACTCCTCTCTTTCAAAGGTCAAATCCAGAGACTGCCAGAAGTACCTCAGACAGCATCTATCAGAATACAGGCAGACAAGGGGAGAAGAGTTTGTTACGGCAGACACATCCCAAGTCAGATGGGGAATCTTTTGTAAAAACCAAGATCTTGATTTACTTTTGATCTTATGAGAGAAGTGAAGCACAATCTTATTTTCTTTAAGCTATGACCCACAGACACACATGCAATGGAGCCGGGGCACCTGATGGCTCTTTCTGTGGCACAAAAATGTACTCACCTGTTAATTTTGATTTGCACAACTTTCTGTGTTCTATATGCAGGCATCATATACATGGTAATGTAATAAAGATGGAGAAAGAATAAATACTGCTTTCTCATTTTCCAAGCATTAATGAAGCAGGAGGTTTTTACCTCTGTTGTTATAAGATTAATTATTATGTTGTCAGCTCAGCTACAGCCCACAAATTACATAGTTTAGGACAGTTGGTGTCAGTTCCTAGCACCTTATCCAAGTCTCTGTTAAGTCACAAGTATGACATTCTTTGGCCTCAGAAGGATGTGACTCAAGCCTACAGTTCATTTTAAAATGATGCAGCTGCTCAATAAGAGTCATAAAATCATACACACTTCTGTTGGATGGAGCCTCTGGAGGTTATTTCATCCATCTTCCTTCTCAAAGGAATCTGCCAAGACTCTGCCCAGCCGAGTCTTGAAGACCTCCAGGGATGGTGATGCCATCGCCTTCCCAGGCACCTAATCCGGACCTGTACCATTTTCCTGAGAAATATTTTTTTTTTCCTGATGCCCAACCTGAACCTCCTCAGCCACTTGTGGTTGTGGGTCCTTGGGGTATGGTGTGACATCTCCACAGCAAATGACCCTGTCGTTGTTACCACTGTCCCTCCACATGGCCAAGGGGCCCTTGTTCAGCTGCCCCTTGGCCTCTCCTCATGGTTGTGTGCCCCAGCTCCCGTTCATGTCGGCAACAGTCTGCTGAGAGCTCCTTAGTTCTCGACACGACCCAAGGATCCAAACTGGCACCATGGTCTAAGTATGGGCTCTTCAGTGCCGAGCAAAGAGGATAAGAGCTTCCCTTCAGCTGCTGGCCATGCTCCTCCTGATGTAGCTAAATATGTCTTTTGCATTGAACACTGAGAATTTGCTGTTAAATTAGATTCAGCCTGAACAGGAATATTTCTGCTATAACCTCTGGGTCTTCTTCAAGCCGCCAGCATGTACACGTGCAGAGTTTATTCCACCCCAGATGCAGAACTTTGTATTTCTCCTTGCTGAACTTCATGGGATTTCTTCTTGCCCAGTCCTCGAGTTCCTCAAGGTCCATCTGAGTTGGAATTCCGCCATTCAGCATGTCAGTCACTGCCCCCAATTTAATGTTATCCAAAAATCTGCTGAGGATGCACTCTGTCATGGTTTAGGGTGTTGATGAAGAAGTTCAGTGCTGCAGACCCCAGTATCGACCTATGAGCTATTGCACTCATTGTCAGTTAAGGCTGTTGCAACCACAGTCACTTCATCTCTTCAGTTGTCAAATTTGTTACAGTCCGTAAATGAACCTGACAGTTTCCTGGAATTAACAATAAAAAAAAAAAAAACAAAAACCAAAAACCCAGAGACCCACGTAGGTGAAATGCAGATCGATTCAGCAATTTCTGTTTTTTTCTTTCCCATCTCCTCCTGCTAATTGCTTGTGAGGGAAATGTCACGGCATGAGGTCTTCATAAGCTTCTTCCTGCAGGGAAGGTTTTGCTAAGAAACAGTTGGTCCCGTGCTTTTTGAGACCTTGCATTAATTGGGAGCCTGCTCCTTGTAAGGAAATGGACTTTAGTTTGCTTTGTTCCTCACCTCAGCAAGCTTTAGGGTCATAAAAGGTACTGCCAGATGAACTGCCTGAATCCCCGATGCTTTCTCTTCCTTCTTAAGTCCTTCCCAGGGAACTGCTGAAAATTAGCCCCAGTTTAACATAGGCAATTTTTCATGTGGACACGAAATGTTGCTTTGCCTTTTCTCTGTATGACTCTCTTTCTCCTCTTTTTTTCCTTCTTTTAATATTTTTTTCAGTCCTTCTATACGAAGAGTTGTGATTTCTTCCTAATTTCTGTATTCAAGTAATTATCCTGAAGAAGTGGTAGCTTTCTCAAAAAGTTTTCAGTCCCCCTGACTTTGTCTCTGCATTGTGTTGTGAATGGAGCTGTGGGAAATGCTGTCCCTGTGGCCCAAAGTGGATTTACCATCCTCCTGTGTAAGAAATGGCTTGGCAGGCGGTTAGAGTTTTCAAAGCTGGGCTATCTAACAGAGGGCAGCAGATGCTGAGTTTCTTTGTAAGACAGATTTGAGTTTGATGATCTCATTTTCGTTTTCCAAAATTTAAGGGCTTTGGTTATGACACAGCAATGAATGTCTGCCTACATGCAATCAAATTTTTTTCTATGAATCTGCTTTTTTATTATGGCGTCAATAATCAAAAGCAATAATTTTGGTCAAATTACAAATAGTGCCAGGTAAAATTGTTGTAACACCTTCAGCTAAAATGTTCGCAAGGTCACTGCAGGTGATGGTTTGGCCTTGAACTCTCCAAAAGTCAGGAAAATTTCTGCAGCGAGGTGTGGGCAGTCATAGGCATACGAAATTCTATACCAGGTAATAAAAATGATCTTGAAAGTTATTATTTTCCTAACACATACATAAGAATTGGTGGGAGTTGTTGGGGCAAACTGTTGTATGAGAAACTGGGACTTTTTCCATTAAATGCAGCATGGACAATATTTTGAGAAACAGGGATACAGAAAGAAGATTTATGGGAGGGGAAAGTGGGTCACAAGGTGCCATAGTGGTTTGGTTGGTGATCTGCACTTTGTTTTCAAATCCCTGTGCCGTACAACACAGGGAGAGCAGCACGAGACAGACGCAAGCTGAAGTGTCCTGGGTGCTACAGGACATCTTGGAGGAGGTTGTGAGTCTGCAGAAGGAGACCACAGTGTGGAAAAGGGACTGTGGCCTAGTAGGAAGCCCAGGGCAATGTCTACTAATACTTTGTAGCTAGAAAAGTTAAAATATGTTCTTTAACGCTCTTCCATAGGCTGCTGGATGTTCCTGGGTAAGTCACTTTGCTTCCCAAGTCACCTTGGAAAAATGGGAATCGTGACACTGACATCCTCTGCAAAGCGACGTGATGCACCATGCTCCGTCAGAAGCAGATGCTCTTGCTTCCTATTAGTACTGCTGTCATCACGGTCACCTTACCTTAAACACAAGGGCGAAGCGTTCCAGCTGTATTTGGGGACAGGCTGGAAGGGCTGGCTTGTTAGCTACCATGGGGCGTTGTCTTTGCAGGATCCTCCACAAACTCACTGAAATTTGTTGACTGTGCCCAGAGAAACCTGATCATCACTGCAGCCTCTTCCAGCCTGCCTTTGCTGCCTCCATTTCATGCAATTGGAGGCTGGGTGTCAGCCCTACACTGCAGGCTAGCTTGTGACGATGTGCCTTACTCTCTCCTTCCAGGAGCAGGCACTGACGCCAACGTGTCCTTGATCCTGTTTGGTGAGAACGGGGACAGCGGGACCCTGGCTCTGAAGGAGTCCAACAAGTCTAACAAGTTTGAGAGGAACCAGATGGATGAGTTCAACTTCCCGGACATGCTGAGCCTGGGAGATCTCTGCAAAGTGCGGATCTGGCACGACAACAAAGGTCAGGGCAGTGACTTGGGGGGTGGGAGAGGTCGGGACAACATTTTCACTGGAGGAAAGGCAGCCTCCTTGCCTGTCTAGACATACCAACTTCAAGCAGGAGACTGTCTCCCTACGTGCTGGTGTAGTATCTGTTCTAATGGGTCCCCAGCTTCAGTCCGAGCTTAACAGCCACCGCTGGAGTGTGGATAATGACAGCTCCTCCAAAGCAAAGCCATCCAGCCTGTTATCCCAACACACTGGCTCTATTAATGCAATTCCTTTTTCACAGGCCAGTATGGCACTTTCCTAGCAATTTAATGCTATCAGCCTGACACCGACACACGGGGTAATGCAGCCTGGCACAACATAGTGAGCTTTAGAAGACAGAAATGGAGGTCTGTGCCGGTCTTTATTAAAATCTCTGCATCATACAGTGAGTGTGCAGTGCCCTACCGAGGGACATTCTGACATTTCCCTGCTGCTGGACACTCGAACTGATCGTAGTCATTTGTGGTGTTGTTCAGGTACCAAGAAACATCTTGTAACAAATGCATCACTTACACTGCTGTGATGACATCTCATCCTATCCCATCCCATCTTCATCTAAAAGGGATGATCTTGCATTAACAATGACTTGCTTGCTAATGGCAGGCCCTTGCTGCAGCCCAAAGGTGAAGCTTGATACTTCCCATAGACCCACGTGGGTCAGTATTAACAAGGCAGTTTGGGCAGTAGTATTTATCGAATTCCTGGGAGGAATGGCAATAGGACTACTCAGTCGTTACCTGGTTGTACCGAGGCAGCTGGCTTATGGCTGGGCTGGGGTTATATGTCAGTATGGGCTCATGCTGGCCATCATCTTCTTGACTTCTCCAAGTTGTGGCAGATGGGGAAGGCTGCATCTCACGCAATATTAGTAAAAGATGTGGAAAGGCAAGGCAAGACAAGGCAAGGTGAAAAGAAATCTTACTGTAGCCTCTGTCTCTTGTGAAATATGGGAAATACAACCATCCACCTAACATGATTGTTTATTCCCAGCCACTGCAAGCTTTGGGTTCATATTTATCACTCCCACAAGACAGGACAGTTTAGTCGATTAACCTCTGTAACACCATATTAAGTAGACAGTGCTGAATGCAGTAAGGGAACTGATTTTACCTGATTTTAGTTGCAAAAACTCTTATTCCTTGAATCTGCAGTTTAGATGAAGAAATGGAAGTCAAAACACCCACTGAAATTTTAGCTCATCAAACAGGCATCTCTGCAGTTGCAAGGGTGGTTCAGAAGTCTTTCTGGGAGCAGCAAGAAATCAACATGGACTTGCAGATTCGTTTTAAAATATATTACCAGCTAAAATGTCTAACAAAAGAACATTTTCCTCAAGAGGCATTGTGGCTCCCCGGTGATTGGTCGTGCTAACAGAAAGAAATACACCCACCAGATCAGAGCTGATCCTTAGAGCTCAGACACACGAACAGGCTGACATGTAGGAGGATGAGAACTGGGTCAGACCGAGGGTCTGTCGAGCCCAGCAGTTGTTTCCAGCAGCAGCATCATTGGGTGCCTGAGGAAGAGGAGGAACTGAGCGAGTGTGTGTAATCCCTTCCCTAATCCTCTGCATCTTACTATGCGTAGCTCAGGGAACCGCCTGAACTGGAAATAATTTTTGTCCGTTAAGTAACTTTCAGTGAATTTTCTCATTCAAGTGCTTGTTCAGACTCTCTAGGAGACATTTAACACCCACAGCATCCCGTGGCAATGAGTCCCACGGGTCTGCTCTCTGCTGCGTGACAAGCAAATCCTGTTAATCTAGGCAGACTTGCTGCCTCTCCCTTCGTGCACAAGTGACCACGGTTCACCTTCTCCCTGCCATTGTTGATACAGGTTGGGGAGTTGCCAGATCATAGCTGAGCTGTGGTAAGTGCTGCCTACACGCTCTTGGTTAGTGGCAAAGGGAAGTAATAGAGCTTAGCCTTAGGCTAAGCAGTAAATAGACTCAATTAGCTTAAATTTGCCGTGGGCTAAGAGCATGTACCCAGCTAGCTGCCACAAGTCAGCTAAAATAGTAAATCATGTGTCCAGACCCTGAAAAAATACTATAACTGACTATAAACGCACGTTGCAACCTCGTATTTTCTTTCCTCATTTCCCTCATATTACTGGTTTCCATTTATAAATAATACAGTTTTTACCAGACCTAGCTGACTGCAGAGTTAAGCCTTGGACAAGCAACACGCTCAGGTTTTGTTCAGCAAAAATGTACTTGTTTTTCCCCCCAGCAAGAAGTACAACTGTAATTTAAATCATAACATATGTTTGTCTTCATTGTTTTTGCATTAGTCATGTGAAAGGCATATCCTATCTAAAACTTTTACACAATGCAGCATGACAGTTTTTTTGGGTGAGTAGAGTATTTATTACTGCTGGGATCCCAGGCTATAGCTATCCTTTGCATATACGCCTGCTCTCCATATATAATTTATATAAATTGGCTGTGTCACTAGTGAGAAATTCCTGGCTTTATTTTTTGGAAAGGAGTAGTGGGGTCAGGGGGTCAAGGGTTGTGTATGTTTTTTGTCAGATGCTTGGGAGACTTTGGGTATTAAATAAAATGTGCTTGTATTTGCCATTACTTTGAGGCATCAGATGTTGATCATTCTTTACTTGGCTTTTTTTCTTGTTTGGACTAAACAGTTCTCTGCCAATGGTCTGTGGAAGACTCAGCTTCACACTGGCCTACCCCATTACTCCTCACATGCTGAATACTTGGAACATGGATGATATTATTTTCCTAATTTTCTTAATAATCAGCCTTAATGACAGCATCAGCCCGTTTTGACTCACATTACGTGCCTTTAGCATCTATGGGCTAGTTAAGGGAACTACTAACCATCACAAGGCTTCTTTTTCTTTCAAACGTCACCTGGTCCCAGCAAGAAGTCAACCAACCTGCCCCCATTTTGGGATTAAATACATTTAAATGGCTTGCTCAAGGTGGTTGCTTTGCCATGAAGTCCAGCTCAGCATCCATCCCCATCAGCAAAGTTTTGCTGCAGTGGCTTTGCTCCCAGTTCACATCCCACTTGTGTTTATCCTTTCACAGAAATTTGACTGCAGTGGGGTGTTCAGAGTTGAAGAGGCAGTAGTTGCAATAGCAAAGACCATCAGAAGGTCTTTAAATTGCAAACATTGTGTTTGCCTCCTCTGGAAAAGCTTGTCAGTTTTATGGTCCCACTTTAATGCTTTTAAACGCCGTTTTCCCCACAAAAACTGCTGAGTGGCATCTCTGTATGAGATATAAAGGAGGAATGAAGCCCCCATCTAATTCATCTGACTTCAGTAAAATTGATTAGGGAGGAAGCTGGCGCTCATTTGGAAACAGACAGCTTAGAGACTTCACAACTGTAATTCCAAGGAACTTGTTCCTGATATTTTAGGTGTTTAGAGCTTACCAGCACGAGTCTGGTAACAATGAATTGCTGTGAATGACATTTAGTTTTAAGTTTTGCTCCATGTCTTTTTATCTTGCCCCTGTTTACTTTGAGATACTGGTGTTCGAACTAATATATTTAGACTCCCTGAGCAAATTTAATCGTTTCCAGACTCCCCATCTCCTGATCTCAGATAGGGACTATGTATTTTCTCATATCTCTGTTAATTTACTTCTACATTCATGCAAGATCAGTATCTGTAGGTCTGTAGAAATGCTGGCTTTCTAAATATAGGCCTCAGTTTTTTCTCTGGTTTAAGGACTAAATCACAATTCTGGAATAATGGCTTAAAATTTCTCAGTATCTCAGTAATGGAATTACTTACCTAGAAACAGCATTTTTTTCCTTTTTTTTTTTTATTGCCTTTTTCTCCTTGCAACAGGAGAGATGAGAAATCTGGATTTAGCTCCCTCATCTGCCTGAGTAGATTTGAACCCAGATGATAAGCAGTTTTTCTGAAGTCATTAATTTCAGATTCTTGATTATCTCAGTTGCCATCAGCCAAGGGGAGCCAGGAAGAGTCTAATTATGCATAAACCAGAGTTCTCTGTGTTATTCTAGGAGCAAAGACAGAAGTAAATAGCAAGCTTATGCAGCCCAACTTCTTCTTTGCCTCAACAGAACCCTTTTCTCAATGACACCAATTGCTATGACATTGTCTAATTGAGTTTTAAATAGCATAACTGCTCCAGGGTCTCCTTTTGTGTGGGTCTTCCAATGGAGAAAGTATCTTATTCCCCTTTCTTGATCTGGACCTAACTCAAAAAACATTAGTATACCCTTGTTTTTCCTTTTATTTCGCTGAAGTTACTACCTTTTGAAGGAGCACTACCTTGGATCAGATCTTAAATTGCCCAGACCTTGAACTCACAGCACACAGCTGCAGTAACTGCAGTTCAGGGACAAGATTCCAAGCCTTCTGGGCACTTGTAGACCATGAATTATTAAAAGAAACCTAAATATCTGCCTTTTTAGCCCTTTGTAAGGATTAGCTCAGCTAAGTCTGATAGGGCTTTTCTAAGCTCTCTTCTCAGCACTTGACTGTTGCCTCCTAAACTCTGTTGATCCATGGGGCAGATTTGTTGCATAGTTTCTGCTTTAAATAAACAGTGAGTGGAAGAGCGATAGGTATGTAAAACTGCTCAAGGAGAGGAGAGTGCATCACCCCTTTTTTTTGTTGATGGCTCAGTACAGAGGAAGGCAACGTCAACACCTGCATCTTTCTGGATAGATTGGAGTCAACACCTTAGACAAGGCACAAATGGGCATGCAAGCTGCAGACCTGTGTAGCACACCAGCAACCGTGCCATGGCTGCTTAGTCCTTCAGATTGCCCAAACTTGGCTTCAGCCCCTCGGGAGACTCCAGCACCAATCCGCAGAGCCCTCCTCACATGCCATGCACCTTCCTCTCTCTTCAATGGCAGGTTTGTTCCTTGCGCTCAACAGTCCTATCACAAAGATGTGCTACAGGCATTATAGCACAACCAGAAGGCATGGCAAAGATCTCACAGCCTGGAGTTGACATAAAGTAGGAAAAAAAAGGGTTGTAAACAAATAAAACAGCAGACTTGGAGAGAAGGCGAAGACTTCAGTGTTGACCGTGTGCAGTCATTCATTTCTTCCCAGACTCCTGTAACTGCAGAACCCTTCACTATGGAGTGGAAAGAGCCTAAAAGGCCAGATATAGCTGTAGAATTATCAATTCTGTAAGAGCTTCTCTTTTCTACAGGACTCCTTTGCTCCTCTTGAGGACAAATGATCCTGCACCCTTTTTAAATGCTTTTGAATCAAGTATGCCTCAATAAAACATAAAATATGCTTCAATCACAAAAATATAATCTGAGAAACTGTTATATCTTCACTTTCAGCTGTTAAGTGTTTTTTCACACGAGTAGTTTATCTGTAAGGTGTGGGATTTTTTTGTCTGAAAGTAATTTATGGGTGGTTTTGACCTGAGTAAATCCTGGACTGAAAAAGTTACATAGACAACAGAGAAGGGGGGAGGGGACCTATTTTCTAAAACTCTCCCAAGTGTTAAGCTTTTGCTTTGTCAAAGGTTGTGAGAGGTTTTGCATTGCCTGTCTGCTCTGATGAGAAATGTTGTGTGAACTAGCGTGATCCTAAAGGAGAGATATACGAAATGGATCTATTTTTATTCCGCCACTGCCTTGCTGAATGACCTTGCGTAAATCAGATTCCTGTACCTCATTTTCAATTATGTAAATTAGGGATAAAAATTATTCACCTTCTTAAAGTGTTTTGAGATGTACTGATGCAAAGCTAGATGCTATGATTTTAACACCTCACAATTAACGCTCCATTTCTAGTGATCTGACGCTGCTATCAAAACTCCCACTGCTTTCTGGGTGGTGTCTCATGTGGTGGGGTTTAGGGATGGATGGTCATGTAACCAGGCAGGGGATAAATAATGTCAGAGGACACAAGGCTGATGAACTGTCTTTGCAATGGTCATTACTTTATGTTTCAGAAAATGTGAAAATTAAAAAAAAAATAAACAATTAGGGGGCTGAGCAGTGCTGGTTGATGGTTGTGAGTAGCTGGGCAGTAGCAATTCCTCACTGGCCCCTGAGCATTCAATGTCCCAAGCAGGATTTTTCTTTTACTCCTATAGGAACATAAGCACCAGTAATGACAACTATTATCCTTGATCAGGAATCAGCTGCTTTCAAAACCACACCAAAGAAAATCTGCTACAGAGAGACAAGGGATAGAGAGGAAAGTCGATGAATATGGCTGCAAAGAGTGGAGACAGTTTAACTTCCATGGACATGTGTGTATCCAAGCCTGGCTGCTGTTCTGCCAGCACAGATTTGATCCCACCAGCTCTCGCTTTGCAAGGAAGAGTTAATTAAAGCAAGGTCAGGGACTGGGTGCCTGGTGAGTGGTGAACCCGCTTGGTTCATTCTCACTCTTTTTCTCCCATCCTCCCATGTTTCTGCATGTGTCAGAATAGCTTAATATTTTAGGGGTAAATGTAGGCTGGGGCAAGAGGTGGCTGTTCCCAAGAGAGGCAAAGGAAACTTCTGGTGCAGATTGGGGTTTTAGTTAAACGAAGCGGTACTGTCATTATCTGTGTTACATCTACTAAAGTCAGACTCGATTGCACCAATCACTGCAGAAACGCATGACAAGGAGGTTACATTCCAATCTGTCTGTCCAACGTCAGGAAAGCACAGACTTTTAGCATCGCCTGGGAGAAAGGTGAGATGGTCCTGTGAAGACTTTGCAGGTGTACACAGAGTGTCCTTGCCCAGCATCACCCAGTTGTCAGCTTGGGCCCTTTTGGAAAGGAGGATAAATGGGACAAATAACTGCTCTTTTGGATAAGGGCACTTAGGGAAGAGAATGCATTTCCCTACCTGACACTAAGTTATACAACTGCCAGGGTCAAGCAAGCAAAGTGATTCTGTTTTCCCCAAAGCTCTTCTCCTCCTCTAATTACATTTGAAATGTTTTGCACACTATTCAAAATGTCCCTTCCAGCTGCGGACCATTAAGGAGCCTGTGTGGTACAGCCACGGGTTTTGTTAGGGCAGGTTTGCTGCTGGGGATTTTGTTGGCAGCAAAACAGGCCTGGAGTGAAGTACCTTTTGTTACAGACATTGAACGCTTGTTATGGTGATAGAGGATCTTCCACAAAGGCACAGTAGTGGACAAACTGTTTTAAAGACCAAGACCTGCATAATCAAGCAGAAACTACTCAGATATGTGCTATTTCTTCCCTTCTGCCCCAAATCAGTAATGGAGACAAATGTAGTGGTCCCGGTTTGTACTGAGGTCACTGCAGAAAAGCCCACGATGCTCTCCAAGCCATTTGTGCAGTTGATTTGTTCCTGAGCCCTTGTTCTCCTGGTACTGTTGGTCAAGGTGCCAACGGGATACAAACATATTTGCTCTGGCTCTTCTGCAAGCACTGAAAGTAGAGTGATTGAGCAGCTGTGGCTTTCACAGTGGATCAAGATCCACCATCCAACAGTGTCTATGGAAAAGGCTGATGAGTCATCACTGCAGAGATCCTCCAGTTTCTCTGGTGTGGCCAGGCTGTGACAGGACGTAGGAAAGTCCTTCTGCCCTGATATATCCACAACATTTTTCTGGCTCCTCTTCCTCACTCCTTCACTGGTGCCCACTCCATAAACCAGCGTGAGCTCAGGATTTGATGCCCCTAGGGTTATGTCCGTATGGGATGTAGTTGTCCTTTCCTGTTGTTCCTTAGGTGATACAATGTCTCTGAGCCCATTGCTCTCCAAAAGCCACACAGGAACAGGAGGTGTAAACAGGGTAATATCCTGAAACGAGGATTTCATGAACTGAAAAGTGGTTCTGCAAACACGGTTTCTTCTCCTTCCACTGATGTGCTCCCTGGCACACAGAGCCAGCTCAATGGAGGGAAAGTCTCACACTTAGACTCTGTGCATTACTGGACTTTGTATTTTTTTCCAGATTAATGCAAAAAGAAATTAAATGTATCTTTTCCTAGTCTGAAATGAGAAAAACAGTACCTTGTCTGGTAAAGCAGAATAGTTTCTTCAGCCCCGAACCAATCTTTGTATTTCCATATCAGCTTTTAAATGGGGTTTAATGCTGTGGCAGTGAAACCCTTTGTGTGACACCACTCTGGCACCAGGGGACATGGGCAGGGTGGGAAGATGTGCTGCTCTGGACATAGCCATTACAGCATTCACCTGCGGTGAATTATTTTCCTTGAGACCTTCCAGGTCTCCTAGTCTAATTTAAGTTGCTAACCATCGGGAAGGAAAACAGGAAAAAGGAAAGATCAATCCTAGTGAGAGGAAAGAGAATTATTTTTTGTTTAAAGCAGACAGAAGGATACTTTGGGGCAGTAGCACCATTTTTCTAAGAGTTACCATCCAGCTCCTTGATTTGAGGTACCCTTGTGGTATAAGGGACACCCTGTTGGTATTTGCTTTTCGGTGTCTATCCCCTGACAGAGCCTGGAGCTTGCTCTGTAAATAGTCCAGAGCTGATCAATGATCTTTTGCAGGGAACACCAGGGAAAGCTGCACTTTGTGCTTGGTTTGCCCTGAACTCCAACATGTGCTGGAAAGTCAGCTCTGGTGCCTCCCTCCCTGTGATAAAACAGCAGGTCCTTGTTGCAGCTCTCCTGGTGAGCGACAGCTGGGACCAGGCAGGAGAAGAGGGAGGCGGGTATGTGCGTCTCGTTCAGTCTCTTTCCTGATAGCGCTGCCTAGCACTGATCTTCTCCCAGTCGTGCTGTTCACTGCTGGCAACAGGACTAAGATCACCAATATATTCTATCCCGGTCCGCAGTCATTGATCTCTCTTGCTGGAGAAGGATGGGATGTTTTCTTTCTTTCATCCTGTTCTGTTTTAACTAAAGTTTTGATGGAAGGGGAGCAGCCTCCTGAATATGCTGCAGAGATGTTCATTGAACTTAAACGGAAATGAGCCTGCCAAAAAGATTAACGGCTGACACTGCCAACGTGTTTAGAATAAATTTCCAAACAGCCCCGAAGAGTAAGTTGCTCCAGTTAGAGCATGGTGGGAGCCCTGGGGAACTTGATAAGATCTGCCCAGGAGGCAATAAACTGGTGAGGATCTGCAAGGGTACTGCATGCCAGCCCACCCCCTTGTTACCTTTGTCCTGCTGCTGGAGCCTGGAGGAGGTCTTGTGTGTTTGGGTGGTGCATCCAACTCGCCTGCCTGGGTGCTGCACCTAGGGAGGAATAACGCCATGTACCAGTACAGGTTGGAGGTTGACCTGCTGGAAAGCAGCTCTGCAGAGAAGGACCTGGGAGTTCTGGTGGACAACAAGTTCCCCATGAGCCAGCAATGTGCCCTTGTGGCCAAGAAGGCCAATGGTGTCCTGGGGTGCATGAGGAAGAGTGTGGCCAGCAGGTCAAGGGAAGTTCTCCTCCCCCTCTACACTGCCCTGTTGAGGCCACATCTGGAGTAACTGTGTGCAGTTCTGGGCCCCTGAGTTCAAGAAAGACAAGGAACTACTGGAGAGAGTCCAGTGGAGGGGTACAGAGATGGTCAGAGGGCTGGAGCATCTCTCTTATGAGGGGAGGCTGAGGGAGCTGGGGCTGTTTAGCCTGGAGAACAGAAGATTGAGGGGGATCTTATCAATGCTTACAAATACCTTAGGGGTGGGTGTCAAGGGGATGGGGCCAGACTCTTCTCAGTGGTGCCCAGTGACAGGACAAGGGGCAATGGGCACAAACTGAAACATGGGAAGTTCTGTCTGAATATGAGGAAAAACTTCTTTCCTTTGAGGGTGCCAGAGCCCTGGCACAGGCTGCCCAGGGAGGGTGGGGAGTCTTCTTCTCTGGAGATATTCAACACCTGCCTGGACACAACCCTGTGCAACGTGCTGTGGGTGACCCTGCTTTGGCAGGGGGTTGGAGTGGATGATCTCCAGAGGTCCCTTCCAACCCCAACCAGTCTGTGATTCTTTGATTCTGTGCTGCACCCATCATATTTGCACAGGTCTTGTCACTGGCACATGGCACTGTCCTCCCAGTTCAAGAGAGACAAGGATGTACTGGAGAGAGTCCAGTGAAGGGTCACAAAGATGATTAAGGAGTTGGAGCATCTGTTGTACGAAGAGAGGGTGAGAGAGCTGGAACTGTTCAGCTTGGAGAAGACAAGGCTCAGGGGGATTTTATCGACGGGGGGAGTAAAGAAGATGGAGCCAGACTCTTCTCACCAGTGCCCAGTGACACAACAAGAGGCAATGGGCACAAATTGAAATACAGGAAATTCCGTTTAAACATAAGAAAAAACCTTTTTTCTCTGCACAGGTAATCAAACACTGGCACAGCTTGTCAGAGAGGTCTCCATCCTTGGAGATATTAAAAACCTGACAGGACACAGCCCTGAGCAACCTGCTTTAGCTGAGCTTACTCTAAGCAGGAGATTGGACTAGATGTTCTCCAGAGGTCCTTTCCAGCCACAATGATTCTATAGTTCTGTGCCACTGAATCTTAAGGGGCAAGTAGTGTCCTTGGCTGAGGTCTGTGCTTTGTAGCAGATAATTTCCTAGCATGAAGAAGGCTCAGGAATCCAAAGTACAAAACAGGAACAGCTGTGAGGCTGGTAGAGAACTGCCAAGACATGGTGTGGAGGGATCACAGCCTACAGGAGCAGGGTGACTTGTTGACCTAACACAAAAAGGTACCATCATTTTCTTTTCAGGGCAAAAGAAGATTAATATTTGTAGACTAAGGAAGCAGGTACACGGCAGTGAGTTCTTGGAAGAGCCAGAGCTGTTTAGTGTCTCTGGGATGTAAATAATAAACCGTAAGAAATCTCTCATCATGAACATAACCTTTCTTAGTCTGACTAATAACAGGACTTGTAAGTAGAACTGTCAGAACCTCCCATCCCCCCAGGCTCAACAAGGACTTCTATCTCAACAAAGAAATCAGAAAAATGTTCTCAAATACCCTTTTCTTCATTTTCCAGTTGCTTTTCCACTGAAAAAGTTAGGTGATTTGGTGGTCACTACTGGAGCATCCACTACTTCAGTCTGTCCTGTGTTCATGTCCAGTCACAGCTTTAGTCACCCTGGTTGCATGACAAAGGATAGCATGGGTAATTTCCTTGCATATGCTAGCTGGCAGGGTCAAAGGAGCAAGTTTTAATTCACCTTCTGACCTTCAAATCCAAATATGAAGGGTTTGGGGGTAATACAGGTCATAGAGAAAGACACTGAACCCTACGGTTTGTGGACTACTAGCGCTCCCAAAATGTGCAGGGACACCACCACAAACCATGCACATGCTGCTATGTCTTTCTTAATAGCTACAGACGTGTGTGGTAGAGGCGTGGAGGTTAAGTGGAACGTGAATTCATGTCTTTATTTTGGCTTTAAGACTTCATGTTTCCCTTGAAATGGAAGGAAGAATCAGCAGCAGTTTCTGTGACAGAAGCTGCTCCACTAACTTTTGCTCCCAAACCCTCTGATTTACAGGAGATTTCATGCTTCTGGCCCCGGTAGACAGTTCTGCATGGCCATGATTTCCCTGGGGGTTTGTAAAGGTTTGCTGTCCCTAAGCCACAGTAGTGCGTCTTCCTGGGATGGTTCCTGTGTTGGTATGTTAACAGGGGACATGCCAGCCCCAGCTCTCCCTGATCACTGCTGCTGATACTGGTACTGCAGAAGCCCTGTCTTGTGCAAAGTGCTGGGCAAGGACAAGCGATGGTCCCTTGCCCAAACAGCTTGAAGTCTAGCTTATCCAGGACCATGCCCCAACACCCTTATATCCGATCAAAAGCCAGCGACCCGCTCAAAAGCATGGCCTGACTCTAGAAGGGGGATCAGATTATGGTCTTGAGTAAGTCAACATTGCTTTTGGTATCAGAACGTCACGTTCACTGGTGACATTATCTGAAGCAAATACCAATCATTTCTAGCACTAGCAGGGTACTACCATGGGGAGGTATCTCACCTCCTTATCCAAGCTGTGTGAAAATATCCAAATCTTTTTTATTTTGTTGTTTTACTAGGAATTGCACCAGGTTGGCACTTGGAATATATTGATGTGAAGGACTCCACCATGGACAAGACATTTCGCTTCCAGTGTGATCGCTGGCTGGCTAAAGGGGAAGATGATGGGCAGCTCATAAGGGAACTGGCTTGTGCCAATAATGACATCCTGGAACTGAAGGAACGGACTGGTAAGTTGAGAGATGACTTGTGGCATTTGCTGAGGGACCTCAGAGGCCATGGGACCACGTCTCCTCCAAGATGCTCCACTAAGTGTTCCCATGAAATAGGCGTTTGTATTTGCAGGCTTTAAGGGCGAATTATTTAAGGTACTCTTTAGTTCAAAAGTGCAATGTTGTGATAAGAAAGAAACAAATCAGGATTTATGAGGAAGAAAAAGACCTCATTCTGGGTTGAAACCTAAGAGGGGCCCATCTGCAGCGGTTCAATCTAGCAGTAAGCCATAAGGACACATGATTATGGTCTCATTAGAAATAATGAGATTGAGTCTTTGAGGTGGAAAATAACTTCAATCCTTAAAGCTTTGTTAGTAACATTGCTTCAGCTTCCTCCTTAACATGTTCTGGGCTACTAGCTCAAGTACCCCAGCTGAACATGGCTGCTGAGCTTAACACCCCACAGCCCTGGGTCTGCTCTGGGTAATTCCACTGAGTCCGAGGTAATTACACCGGTGTCTAATGTCGTGAACAAGAAAGCAAGCAAGAGTTATTTAACTACACTGATGATATGCAAAGTGCATCTCAAGAACTCTTGCACCACAGTGCTCTTCTTCAGGAGAGTCCTGGAGAGTCAATAATCACATCACTTCAGTGTGATTTCACTCTGCCCCTGCAAAAAATCAGCCTTGTGATTGCCATTTGGGGTACTTACGTGCCACCACAGCATCTGAGCACATCCTGCCGGTACATGATACCCTCACTGTCCCTGTTAGGAACAGTGGCACAAAAAACTGTGGGGTTTGGGCTGTGTTAAAAAGGGAGTGCTTAGAACAGCAGGGAGCTGGACACAGCTTGTTCAAGAGCAGCTCCATCTACTCTTGCTAGCTGATTGAGCAGTACTCCTTTTTTCACATATTCTATCCCTGCATGCAATCCAAAGCACGTCAAAGTCAAAAGTCCCACAGATTTCGGTGTGGTTCCATCCTTATTGTTGCAAAATGCTTTCTTGTGTGCTGCGATAAATATTAGGAAGGGAGTTTTTAAGCGAAGTGACAGCCAAATGAAGAGATCTTTCTGGCCATCTGCTCTTCCTTTTCTGTTTAACATGTGTGTTTATTATGCTTTAAAGTCTATGAGATTGTCACAGTAACAAGCGACAGAGAGGATGCAGAAAACGAAGGAAACATCTGGATCATCTTAGAAGGAAAGCTGGGCCGCTCGAAAGAATTCCTTATGGAAAATTCCTCCAAGAAAAGACGATTTGAAAGGTAGTGGGACTGGACGGTGGGCTACAGGAACTCCTCACCAGCTGTGTGTCTTCCACAAATGCCACCTCTTCTCCAGGATGGTCTAGAGAGTTGCGTTTGTGTCATGCTGTTTCTCATCCCCTCCTGAAAAACCCTAATGGCTTCTCACGTGGAGTAAAAGGAAGATGTAAAATTAGTTTCTGATGGGCAGACACAGAGCAGGTTTAAAAATGATAGGAAAATGGCATCTGGTAAAAGGAAATGTAGATGATGTGTGTGTCTGTGTGTGTCCTTTTGTACTAGTACGTACAAACGGGCTTCTGGCAAGCCTCCGGGGAGGCTGTGTGTTTTTTTGAGCTGGGAGGAGCAGAAGGAAGCTGGAGATGTTTTAGTTCCTCTTACAGCATCTCACTGGCAGTGGGAATCAGAGAGAAAGTAAAAACAGTTGGAGGCTAAATGTTGCCAGAGCTGCTCAGATTGACTTTCCAGACGAATCTGGGGGGTAAGGCTGAAAGATCACTGTCCGCGTGAGGGAAGTCGAATATCAGCCTCGCGTGCAGACGAGCTGGAGGCGCATCTGTGTAACATGGGGCAGATTCCTTCTCCCACGTGGGACCAGAGTGCTCAGATGTGAGATGGGTTTTCTAATTTGTTTAAGGACACAGCAAGCCCTTAGGAGAACGGAAACCTCTTCAAAGTCATGGACATTGCTGATGTTCTGTTGCTTTGCAGAGAAGAAAGGTTTTTTCTTGCGCTGTGTAAAGGAAGGTGAAATTACAGCAGATGTGGATTCTAGTATGCATAGCTGAGATTTCATGCGAAACATGAAAGATCAGGAGGAGCTTCCTTCTGACCTTCAGCTGATGGTGTCTACAGTGGAGTTAAAGACACCACTCTCCAAAGCATTAGTCACAGTCCATCCTTGGAGGCAGGTTGGAATAAGGACCAGTCCAAGGAGATAAACCTAACAGATACACAGGGGACATGACAGTGAGCCAGCCAAGGGTTTGACAGAGACCTATTGTTTCTCTAAACTGTTTTCAAGCTGAGCTTCAGGAAGGGTGGCTGAACCAGCAAATTTAGAACAGCTATGGTGGGTAGATGTGTAACACATACAGTATCTGTCAAGAATGAATGAATCAGTGCCAGAGGGGAAGTTAGTCATTCTTTAGCTTTATCTATAACGAGGCAAATTGATTTTTTATGAGGAACAGCTCAAGTTTATCCTGGAAAGTCCTAGTGGCAACAATTCGAAGTGCCACCCCTAATCAGAGAAAATGCTAAATTTAAATATGGAAATTATACTTTGTGTTGAATGATTGTAGGTTAAATCAAATGACTTTAAATAAAGGCTTATCTTCTATCTTCCATAGCCATGTGCAAATTACTTAATGTCCATATGAGACAAGTAACTGTCAGCCTTCAAGATACTAACTGAAACTGCTCCTGTTTCCTGTAGGGGAGCAACAGACACATTTCAGTTTTCTTCAAAGAAAGTTGGTGATATTGCAGCCATCTGTGTCGGTCACTGCCCTAAAGATGGAAAGAAGTCATCTGCAAAAGCTGACGTCTTCTGGCATGTCCAAGAGATTATCATAACGGAGATGGAGCTTTGCAACAAGTAAGTGCCTTTTCATCTGCAAGGAGCTGCTCATGGAGGGCATGGGGATGCTGAGCAGCTCCACATGTGTCCTCCTGAAGCATTTCAGACTTAAGCAATAGTGGAAAGTCTTACCAAATCTTAATCCCTTTCAGAAAGCTAAGAACAAGCTGTTTGGTGTGTCAGGTACACAACTGACTTGCCTGTGCAATTTCTGAGTTGTTAGGGCATTTGCACATACAGATAAGTTTATGAACAAGTTGGCTTGGTGAATCTCGCAGCTATGACAAATTAATGTCTCAGCTTGTAGAAAATACTGAGACTGATTGAAATTTAAGGGGTTTGCAGCATGCTCTGCACAGATTGACCTTTAGGTAAGTCTTGTAAAAATTGCTCCTACAAAAAAGTTGAGAGTAAGACAAAACCTGAACTTCTGATTCACCCCAGTTTGGATGCAAGATACTTCTGGGACGGTCCAAAAGGCCCACTGGGTTGCAGTCAGCTACCAAATTAGAAATCCTCAGCTACTCTGATTTGAATAAGACTGAAATCTGCTGTGGTGGAAAAATGGACATGTCTGGAGAGCCCTGAGCACGTCAGGTCCAACACGCTTTGGTCTAAGCCCCGTCGTTGGAAGGGGCGACGTTCACAACTCAGGGAGCACATAGCATAGGGACTGTGCAGGACCCAGACAAGATCACCCACGTGCAGAACAAACTGCTCTTCAGCGAAAATATCCACGATATGTTAACTGTGGATTTCTTTTTTTTTTCTCCGTGATACTTCCATTGCTGTTAAAGAATTTAACTATGAGTTTTTTCCAGCTGAGACAATTGAGTGTTTAAGAAGAAATCCTTGAAGCGGGTCTTTTTTTTTTAGAAGCTAAGAGTCTCTCCTAGCAAATTAATCACCCAGCAGAAGAGCCACAATAATATTTGCTGAATGAAAACTCAGTCAATTACATACTAAAATGTGTTCTTTTCTCCTGGTGAGGAAAAACCTGGAACCCTGAAAGTCCGGCTGTGCAATTAAATCAATGCACTAAACTCATAGGGAGCATGCTGAAACTGCTGTAACCGTATGTTTTGAAGGGGCCAAAGATCTCTCCCATAAAGTTTTTTAAAAGTTGTTTTAACTTAAAGAGGGCAGCCAAGAGATACTGGTAAAGCCTGCAGCCTGTCATTGCACTGAAGCAGGGCTCCAGCTCTGCAGATGCAGCACTTCACTTGCAGTGGTTGTAAACGATCAACTGGAGCAGATTGCACCGTGAGAGCAAGCTCTCGCTTCAGGTATGCCTGAACCCAAACACCCAAAAAACCCCAGCCAGCCAAGCCAAAGGCCGGATTAAAAGAGATATGAAATGGCTGCAGAAATAGCTTTGAATTATACTGGGATTTTTGCCTTTTAGTAGTAGATCTTAGCATGTGAAAGGGTTGTATTTAGAGGCTTTTTTCTTGTAAATCACAGGGCTAGAAAGGTAATCTTTTTTCTTCTTGCCCCTCATGAAGACTGGCATGCTCCATTATAACTCCCGACCATGAGATATTACATAGCCTAGGAAATAAAACTGCAGCATCAGGCAACCCCTCCACCCCACTCTCATGCAGTTTTTCTGTCCCTGAGCCTAAAATTTTGTTCCCACAAGAATTTCTCATTTACAAAGCTTCTTCCAGGGAAAGGAGTGCTTTACTTGGCTGTGGAAAACACCAAAAGTATTGGAAGTGCTTGAGAAACACAGTACTGCTGGAATCACAGTAACCCTTCCTCCAGGTGTTTATTTTACACACACGTGCTGCAATCCAGCTACACTCTCTCCAGGAGGACCTGCTGCAGTGTGGGGAAGGGAGAGGAGAGGGGGAAAAACTCATTTGGAAATGATCTGCATCATTGGAAATGAAATACATCATTAAAAGCAGAGTGCTCCAGCCTCTGGCCTGGTGCCAGGTATGCGGTAATTTATGGATGTGCTGTGTGCTCCCTGCACATCACCAGAGGCAGCACTGCAGAGACAAGAGGCTTTCGGCATCTGGTACCTATCATTTCTGTGCTTGATGGTTGTTTTTTTTTTGCCTGCTAAGGATGGGCTGAGTGATCTAGATGAAGAAAGGGTGGGATTTAAACCTCCTCCTCCCATCTTTCCCATTCCCTTTTTCCAAGTTCCTAGCCCAACCTTAACCATACCATCACAGAATCACAGAATCCCAGACTGGTTGGGGTTAAAAGGGATCTCTGGAGATCATCCAGTCCAACCCCCTGCCAAAGCAGGGTCACCCAGAGCACGTTGCACAGGAATCGTGTCCCAGGTGGGTTTTGAATATCTCCAGAGAAGCAGACTCCCCACCCTCCCTGGGCAGCCTGTGCCAGGGCTCTGGCATTCTCAAAGGAAAGAAGTTTTTCCTCATATTCAGATGGAACTTCCCATGTTTCAGTTTGTGCCCATTGCCCCTTGTCCTGTCGCTGGGCACCACTGAGAAGAGTCTGGCCCCATCCTCTTGACACCCGCCCCTGAGGTATTTGTAAACATTGATAAGATCCCCCCTCAATCTTCTCTTCTCCAGGCTAAACAGACCCAGCTCTCTCAGTCTCTGCTCATAAGAGGGATGCTCCAGTCCTCTGATCATCTCCGTACCCCTCCACTGGAGTCTCTCTAGTAGTTCCTTGTCTTTCTTGAACTGGGGAGCCCAGAACTGGACACAGTACTCCAAATGTGGCCTCACCAGGGCAGTGTATAGGGGGAGGATAACTTCCCTCGACCTGCTGGCCACACTCTTCCTCATGCACCCCAGGATACCATTGGCCTTCTTAGCCCCAAGGGCACATTGCTGGCTCATGGGGAACTTGTTGTCCACCAGAACTCCCAGGTCCTTCTCTGCAGAGCTGCTTTTCAGCAGGTCAACCCCCCAGCCTGTACTGCTACATGGGGTTGTTCTTCCCGAGGTGCAGGACCCTACACTTGCCTTTGTTGAACTTCATTATGTTCCTCTCTGCCCAGCTCTCCAGCCTGAGAGGATAATTGCTGATCTCCCTGCTCTCAGTTATACCCAGCAGCCCTGTGCTGCGGGGTTGATTGCTCGTCCTGCCTTGGTGGGTTTCTAAATGGACATGCCATTGCACAGGCAAAATTAGCAATGAGTGCCCCACACCAACCCTCCCATGTGCAGAGTGTCTGTAGCTCTCTAGGGAGACGTTGGGTTTTCCAGTTGCAATGTTCAGTCATGGTTGCCTTTCTAGAGAGAAACTCTAGTGCTAGCACATATATGGAAAAGTACTGAAACAGCATAAATATTGGGCAATTTATTAGCATGCCCAGTCCATCACATTTGCCCAATAAAGTGCCCATCCATACCATTAACATGCTGCTAATTTTCCTTCGGCAGATACTTTTTCAGGTGCAATGGGAAAATCCCTCTGCGCTACAAGAGACGGGACTACAAAGTCTTTGAGTGTGCCAAGGTCACCGAGAGCTTTGCTAGCAAAGCCCGGAGCTTGGTGCCAGTCAAATACGAGACCATCGTGGTCACAGGCTTTGAAAAGGGCGCGGGGACCGACGCCAACGTGTTCATCACCATCTTTGGGTTGAACGGGGACTCGGGAAAGAGGGCGCTGAAGCAGAAGTTCAGGAACCTCTTTGAGCGGGGCAAAACCAACAGGTTTTACCTGGAAACACTGGACATGGGGGAGCTAAAAAAAGTCCGGATTGAGCATGACAACAGTGGTCTGGCACCGGGCTGGCTGGTGGAGCGGGTGGAGATCACCAACTCGGCGACTGGCGTGACCACCATATTTCCCTGTGGGAAGTGGCTGGATGAAAACCGGGGTGATGGGTTAACCTGGAGGGAGCTTTTTCCTAGGTACTGAGGGAGGCAGGGCTGCAGGAGGGTTTCGGTCCCTTCTGCGTGCGCATTTTTCTCATTATACTGTTTTATATTGCATTTTACTTTTTAAAACGCTGCCTTTTATATTGAGATTTTTAGTAGCAAGATGTGCTTCGTGAGTTAACATTTTGTAAAAGTAATGCTGCTTTTTTTAAAGTGCATATAAAATTGTGAATGAAGTAAATACATTTCTTGCTTATTCATGATTAAAAGCCACAACAAGGTGTCACGGTTTAAAGCTGGGCCAGCTATTAAATCTGTGGCAGGATGCTCTCTGTTAACCCTCCCCCCCCACCCGAAGGGAAAGGGAAAGGGAAAAGGGAGAGAGAGTTACAGGTTGGAAAGTTAAAACAATTTTAATAAACTATAATAATGAAAAAGAGTATAATACTAATATTGGAATAATTAAATATGTACAAATATATACAAAACCAGATCGAGCTCCCCAATGTCGGCCACGTCACCACCGGCACTGCAGGGCAGGCTCCGGGAAGGCCCAGGCTGGGCCCAGAGACGGTCGAGAGCTGGATTCAGTGATGCACGGATTGGGATTGGGGGCAGCAGGAAAACGGACAGAGTCCTCCTGTCCTCCTTGGACACTGGCCAAAGGGTCAAGCCGCAGAAGCAGCCCAAAGCAGGCAGAGGCCCCCAAAACAGCAGAAGGGCCAAGACCCTCATGATCCCCCCACTTTATACTGAGAATGACGTGTATGGGATGGAATACCTTCGTTGGTCAATTTTGGGTCACCTGCCCTGTCTGCTCCTCCCTGCAGGCCCCCCTTCGGCTCTTCACTCGTAAGCAGTGAGGAATTCAGCAGTGACCTTGGTTTCTCTAAGACTAAGTACAGCAAGAGCCTTTCTGCACAACATCCCTACCGGTGCCTCAGCGATAACTACAATCTTCAAGTGTTATCAGTCCTAGAAGCAGACACTGTCTGCAAAACATGCAGTTAGTTTCAGAAAGTGTAGTTACTTAGAAGAGACTTAGCTGAAAGTTAAAATCACTGAAAGGAAAAATTGGCCTGGTTTAGGCCAAACCAGGTCACTAGGAGAGCCACAGACTATCCTTTAAGAGCTCAGATGCCATCTTCTGCTTTCAGTGCCTTTCCCTGCCAGAGCTGGGAAAGCCCATTGGCCTCCACCACCGATGGGCTCTCCTTTTAGATGAATAAAAAGATAACAGAATTAAGCCAATATATTTGAGAAAACTGAGCTTGGACATCCCAGTTTTTCCCCACTTCTGGCAACTGTGAACGCTGCATGTCCGTACCTCACATCCACACCTCCAGAAGGCACCACAGGGAGGTTGGGAAGGCCCCATTATCCACCCAGCCAGGTCTCAAGGGGTGGGATCTGGGTGGTGTTTTCCACCCGTCGGGTTCCCCCCCCACCCCAAGCCAGACTCAGCTCTTGGTCTGAAGTTGTCTGGGTCTGCCCAGAGCTGAGACCTACAGTTATGGCAGCCAGAGCAAAAGACCTACCAGATAATCAATTCCACTGCAAGGAAGCTGTGCTAAATATGTTCAAAGCTGTCTCAGGATAATCTTACCCTATAAGGCCTGGATACAAACTCTGTTTCAGAGCAGCTTCCATTCACTGTATTTTTTTTCTTTTAATGAGGATTGCTGTTTTGATTTTTTCTGTGGTGGAGAAGGGATTTTCTGCCCGCAATAAGGGCCAATGCTCCTGCAGATGAACTCTTCCCAGCTACTCACATCTCTACAGGTACCAACAAGAAAAGCTGTTTATAAATCATCACTTCTAGAGCCCTGTCTTCCTCCCCAGGGAGCAAAGCAGCAGGACACATTCTTCGGAGGAGAAAGCGGGGTGTCTGAGCTGCCATGAGAAGAGGACCTTTCTCCTGGCCCACCCGTGTCCTAGGAGAGGTTGTTCCCCTTCCCAGAAGCTGGTTTTAAACAAGCACTTTGTGTGAATGGGGATCAAATGAGTCAAGAGCAGGCTAAAGCCACTGAGCCCACCCACTCCATCAGTCCTTGGGTTGGGGACGATGGTTCTGCTGGGACATGATCTGGATGTGCCTGGCCTCAGGGCACGACTGCTGAACCCCTGCCTGGTCATGGGCAAAGGAGACCCCAGCAAAGGCTAGCGATGCTGAGGCAGGAGTTAGGGGCATATTGCAGGTGCTGTTGATCACTCCTGGATATTTGAAAGCTGCTACATCCCACCAAAGCCCTACCAGGGAAGTACTGCATCTTTATTTTCCGCGGTAGGCACCACCGAAAAGACTCGAGCTTATTCAGGGCTGTCTGTGCCAGCTTGCAAATAATAGCTCAGACTAATATATTTTAGAGACCTTTACGGTAACCGACGGTTTTGGAGCACAGCAAGTTGCTTAAATGAGCTCCGTAATCAACCTCATCAATGATCAACTACTCACTGATGGGAATAATAGCAGCCTTTACTGGCTGTGTTCTCCCTCCTCACTGCAGACTGGTGCTACCACGCTCTGAGCAAGGATGGAGCCGGGGGCTGGGAGCTCACAGGAGGAGCAGAACAGACCTCAGGAGGGCTGGAGATGGGTGCTGGGGTCAGCAGGCACGTTGCATCCCTGGGACCCTGCTGCGATGGGGCTCAAGCTCCCCAGACAGACAGGGAGTCCCACGAGCAGAGTCTGGAGCATTTGCTTTTGTTGCGCTTGTGCACTGTTGTGGCAAAGCAGCAATTCCCCAGTGGGTGTTTTGAAATAAAAAGGGTCAGGCTTTTGATCTTGCTGCTTTCCCTTCCACCCCAGATTACCAGAGCTGTGAAAAAAACCCTCCCTGTCAATAGATTTGTCCCATTTTTAGACACGTGCTGCAGTGGAATAGGAGTTTTTCCCATTAAAATGCTGTAGTCCCAGCATTTCCAGTTGGCTCCAGTCAGCACCCACTTGGTGCGGAGATGCCAGAGATGCTGGTTTTACAGCATCGATGCATCACAGCAGTTTAACCCCTGCCAGCCCCTGAGCAAATTCACCGTGACACACGTGGGACCTGTACCGCTCCATGCTTCCAGCCCTTGGGAGCAGTGGGGGCAGCTCCCGACCCACACACCATCCCTGCGCGGGGTGAGGAGGAAGGAGAAACCCTTGGCTTGCACATGGGATGTGCTCCTATCTGGGAGTAATCACACGTAGCAAGTAGCTACAACCATGGATTGAGGTCCTGTTGAAGCAGGAGCAAACGTCTTCAGGGTCACCATATCACCACGTAGGTGAGAGGTGGGACTGCAGATACTTGGGTTGGCATCAAAACCACCTGCCATCCCTTGGATGGGTATGTTCGACACAAAAATTGCGCTGACCTCCAGGCAATGCTGCCCTAAACGGGCCGAGGGGGAGTTTGCTGATACGGGGTCAGCAACCTCACGGCCTCCCAGGAAGGCAACCTTGGCAAAGTATGAAAAAAACCTCTGCTTTTTTCTTCTAAAGACTTCAAAAATGCCCATTGTTTGCACAGAACTTAACTCCACCCTGGCTCTGGGGAGTCGTTCTGTTGCTACAACAACTAATGCTACAAAAGTAATAAGACAAGAGTGGAGTTTTTCCAAGGGCTGGATTTGCATTAAGCTGCTGAAACCAACACATTCTTGGCTGAGTGGAGAACCGGGGAGGAGAAAGGCCAAAATTATCCTAGTGCTGGGCCTTTTGTAGGGCTCAGGCAGTCTCTGCCTGCTGGGGCAGAGCATCCCAAAGCTGTATGCTGGGCAGATGCACAGCTCCTGCTTCCCCTGCCACCCTATACCTTTTTTTTTTTATTCTTTATGTCTTAATTGGTGGGGTTCTAATGCACATACCTTCATCCAAAAGACATTAGTGTAGATGAGAAGCAAGAGCAAGGACAAGGATGGTGGCACTCAGTGGGAGCCTGCAAAACCAGGGTGTCCCATCGTCTCTGTGGTCCCCATCACTTTGGGAGCCTGATGAAGTGCTGTGTTTACAAAAGCACTCGGGTGCTGCCAGTGAAAACAAGTATGACCACGGAGTCCTTTGCAGTGCTGAATGCCAAGTGGGACTGATTGTCTCTTGCTGCAGGACACAGAGAATTATTTGAAAATCTTTATGAAATTGTTGTGAAACGTTTTTGATAACATCATATACCTACACCAACCTTATGTGCAGGAAGGCAGAATAACCGAGGGCTGTGAAGTATCCATTTTCTAATCTCCCCTGCCCCATCGTTATGTGCAGAGGTCCATTTTGACATAGAAGAAAGCTCCATTTAAAAAAAAAATACCAAAAAAAAATATATTTACTGGGGCCAGCTGAGGATTTAGATGCTACAAAACACAAACAAGGACTGAGCTTCCTGACCCCGGGCAGCTGCCGCGAAAGCAGACGCTCACAGTGAATAAAGACGTTGTGTCTGGGCCCATGCTGTTACACCTGAATGGGTACAACCCCTCTCCCTCCCCAGCGCAGTCACCGGTTACTGCTCCCTGCCCTTGGCAGGGCTGTCATTGAATCGTGGTTGTGTGTTCATTGTGACAGCTCTGAAGCAAAACTGATTGCCATCTCGAGCGACTCTCTTAGCACCGGTACCCTTTTGAAGGACATCAACAAGATCTCAGAGGGCAAGAGATTTTCCCCAGATGGACCAGCAGATCATTTTTAACCTGCTTTCTGTTTTCATTTGCAAAAGCTTCCTATAATGGGAGCTTTGTAATGCCTGAATACAGCCTGAGCAGAGAATGGAGAGCAGCCCTGAGGAGAAGGACTTGGGGGTGATGGTTGATGAGAAGCTCACCATGAGCCGGCAACGTGCGCTCGCAGCCCAGAAAGCCAACCGTGTCCTGGGCTGCATCCCCAGCAGTGTGGCCAGCAGGGCGAGGGAGGGGATTCTGCCCCTCTGCTCCGCTCTCGTGAGACCCCCCTGCAGTGCTGCGTCCAGCTCTGGGGCCCCAACAGAAGAAGTTCATGGAGCTGTTGGAGTGAGTCCAGAGGAGGCCATGAAGATGATCAGAGGGCTGAGGCACCTCTGCTATGGAGACAGGCTGAGAGAGTTGGGGCTGTTCAGCCTGGAGAAGAGAAGGCTCCAGGGATACCTTCTAGCACCTTCCAGTACCTGAAGGGGCTACAGGAAAGTGGGAGAGGGACTTTTTACAAGGGCAAGTAGTGACAGGACTGGGGGAATGGTTTTAAACTGAAGGAGGCGAGATTTAGATGAGATATTAGGAAGAAATTCTTTGCTGTGAGGGTGGTGAGACACTGGCCCAGGTTGCCCAGAGAAGCTGTGGCTGCCCCCTCCCTGGCAGTGTCCAAGGCCAGGTTGGATGGAACCTGGTCTAGTGGAAGGTGTCCCTGCCCATGGCAGGGGGTTGGAACTAGATGATCTTTAAGGTCCCTTCCAATCCAAACCATTCTGTGACTCTATTCTATTCTATCAATGTGGTGCCTCCCTTATGCAGCCTTTGCCTGATGATGGAGGAGCCGGCAATTCCCTTTGGCTACGGGAACCAAATCTCTACAATCAGCAGCTGCCTGTCTCCAGGGCTTATTTAGTCTAATCACACAGTCAACGCTGGGGACTGGTCTCAGCCTTTCTACATGAAATGCATGAGGAGGAACAGCTGAAACGAGAGTGGGTAGGAGCAGAGACTGCCACCATTCACTGTGGGAAAAAATAAAAGTGCAAGAGGACCTATGAAATGAGCTGTGCAGGGTGCAAAGTTGGGCGTACAGCCCATTGGATTCTCCAGCAGGTAACAAAAGGGTTGAAAATACCCTCTGTATTAGTTTGGAGGATTTTTTTTTCCTCCAATAAGTTTCTCTTTCCTTAGTTATTAAACAGGACACCCACGGGGAGGATGGAGGACCTGTCGGTATCTCTGCAGGACTTGCCAGAGATATTCTACAGGCGCTGTGGGATGTGTTTAGAGGAGAAATCTCTCTTTAACAGGCAATTCCCAGCCTAGTTCTAGGAAATTATTTTGGTACCTAATCACAAACCTAGTGCCGCAGGACACCACACACGATGGTGTGCCTGGTGGAGAGCCTCACCTTGCCTCTGCCGTGGAGCTCAAGCACCAACAGCCTCTGCAAAACAGCTGGGCAGAGCATTTTATACCCCAGCAGCGTCTCTTTTGCACATCGAAGTCCAAAGGCATCAGCAGTGAAAGAAGAATTGACTCCAACCCAAAGAAACAAGAAACGAGCGATAAATAAAGACCAAGCGATCGCCCTGACAGGTGACTTCTGTGTGGCACAGGTTTATAGTTAGCAATGCAGTTTGTTTTATTAGTTATAAATAAAGTACAAAAAATCCACCAAAAGTGAATCTAAGCATTTACACAATTTCTAATGCCTCTTCATTTCTTCAATGCACTATTGCTTTAATATTAATAATAAATATTTTTCTAGCTTTCTTCTATAAAATAGTCTATGTAGCAAAATGTCGCACAGCACAACAGAACAGCAGTAGGAGTACAAAAATGTGGTTGATCCTTTCACCAGCCCAGGTCATCAAAGAAGATTTTTGTTCGCTCGCTCCTTGTTTTAAGTGATCCCTTTTGCAATGTCTTTGTAGGGGGGGAACAACCGACCCCCCCCCATCCCCACACGGCTCAAAACCGCAACTCCAGGTTACAGGGGAGGACTGTTACAGAGCAGCAAGGAAAAAAAACACAGACGGGTTTTAGACCCAGGGTAAGGCAAAGGCAACAAAGCACAGCAGCACCCTGAAGGGACAGAGAGAAAAATAAGGTACAATCATTTTGTGCCTTTCTAACCCAAAAGAGAATTGCACCCAAAGCCTTTTGGAGGAGGATGGCTACTAGCTGAGCGCGTGCATCGAACCCCACTTCTGTCCGTACGCTGGCCAAGAGCGGCTATGGCTTAAAGCTTAAAATATTACCGAGGGTGCTCTAACCCTCTCACGAGGCTCTAGCGCTTGGTATTCAGGAGCTGTTGGGGACAGGGCAGTGAGTTGCGAGAGCCGCATGGCCATGCCTGGGGATGCTCGGCTGCTGCTGTGGGAGGGATGTCGGCTCGGGGCTGGTCCCCTCCCCAGGGACAGGAGGGCTCTGGTGCAGGTCCCAGCTCTACGGTGGATTGAAAAGCTTCAAGTCGAGGTTTTCCCATCAACACAGGGGACGAAAACAACTGGAAGGTTTTCAAGAAGAGGGATTCTGCTCCGTGCATGGTTTACAGCTGGGTTATAGCAAACACCCATGTCCAGGCGTTACAAAGGGATCTCGAATCACTCCTGTGTCCATCCCAGTCCCTCTCAGCTAGACCAGGGGTCAACCTGGTCTACAACTACCAGAAGGGAGGTTGTAGCACAGTGGGAGTTGGCCTCTTCTCCCAGGCAAGTAGCGATAGGACAAGAGGACATAGCCTCAAGCTTCGCCAGGGGAGGTTCAGGTTAGACATTAGGAAGCATTTCTTCTCACAAGGGTCACTAGACATTGGAATGGGCTGCCCAGGGAGGTGGTGGAGTCACCATCTCTGGATGTGTTTAAGAAAAGGCTGGACATGGTACTTAGTGCCATGGTCTAGTTGACATGGTGGTGTCAGGGCAATGGTTGGATTCGATGATCCCAGAGTTCTCTTCTAACCTGACTGATTGATTGATTGACTGATTGAACCCTTATACATTGCAATGAATCCCTTAGTTTTCTCACCTCCAAGCTCAGGCTCAATCAATCGCCTCCTTCATCCTCCCTGCAGCACCCAGCTGGGTGCGCGCACAGAGGGTGAAGAGAGCCAGACCGAGCACCGACAGGCACCAAAAACGGGACAGATTGACCATGTCTGCGCTTCCTTCCTCGGCTTTCGAAGCCATTCGCAGAGTCTTGCACTAAGTGCCTGCATTGCCCCAAGCATTGCCCCAAGCACAGCCTCGTAGCGGCGTCCCGCTGGGTGTTATTGCGGGGTAACATATGCAGCGAGAGCAGCAGCATCGCCAGCGGCGTCGGGGACAGGGTGGTGGCAGGAATCGACCAAAATGTTTTGGTTTTGCAGAGCACCGTTAATCGCCTTCAATGCGCAAGGACGCAGGTGAAAGGATCGCCAGAGTTTGATTATGAGTGCAAATAATATTCATATATATGTGCTAAACACAGTCACTATATTGCAGTTTTTCCACTATGTCACAGCATACAGAATCAAAGGTTTGCATTTTTATGGAATGTGTCCAAGGTAACAGCACCACAGTAATACAGTTTGTAATCACACACCCTGATTTTTTTCTCTTTTTTTTTTTTTGACAAGATAAGCATTACCCCCCACATCCCATGTTTAATTTTTTTTTAAAGTACCGACACATGCAAAGCATTCCATTCCCAGAAACAATGCAAAAATGAGGTAATAGGAGTAATAAAAAAAATTAGTATTAATTTCTAAATAAATAAATTATAATTAAAAATGCAAAAAAACAACTATAAAAATAATTAAATAAGAACCCACAATATCTACAAGTTAGTCATAAATTATGATTGTTAAATATAAGGCATTTAAACTCACAAAACCCTGTAAACTATCAATGTTCTGATCCTAGAGATTTTTTTGTTGTTCGTTTCGTTTTGTTTTTAAGCTCACCCTATGATCGCAACCTACTTGTACAAATTATTTAAACGCAAAGGAACCTGACACACCGATGCAGCTCCAGACGCTGTAAATTCGCACGCACCTGGGGAACAGCCACTCACACGAGACCACGGGAGTTTGGTGCTTTTCTTCACCAAAGGTTTTTTTTTTTCTTTTTTTTTTAAAAAAAACTGTGCTTGTTCATTAGGCAAATAGTAATACTTTCACATAAGCTTTAAGAAAACGCACGGTTCGGAAGCGCTCATCCTTCCTGCCCCACTTGTCCAGGGCCCCAGTCACCCCGTTCCTCCCCCTGCTGTGCCTCCAGCTCATGCCTGGACAGACCAGACCGGCTTACAGTGTATTTTACCAACAAAGCCTTGCTTTTCTTGTCCATATTATTAGTAATATTGGTATTATTTTTAATGCTGCTTCTATCTGCTGCTGCTGGAGCAAGCCTCATAGGTATCGATGGACCACTTCTTGACCCATGGCCATCAGGGTTGGGACCACCACATCCCCCAAGAAGCCATCACTTTGCACTGGGTGGCAAATATATCATAGAACCATAGAATCATAGAATAGTTTGGGTTAGAGAGGACCTTTAAAGGTCGTCTAGTCCAACCCCCCTGCCATGAGCAGGGACATCTTCAACTAGATCAGGTTGCTCAGAGCCCCAGCCAACCTGACCTGGAATGTTTCCAGGGATGGGGCATCTACCCCCTCTCTGGGCAACCTGTGCCAGTGTTTCACTACCCTCAGCGTAACAAATTTCTTCCTTGTATCTTCCTTATATGCCACCATGTGTCCCCCTCCACTCCCTCCTACCTGCATGAGCACAGCAAGAAAGGGCTCTTGCATCCTTGCACCCTGTGGGGCTTCCCTCTTTCCCTCCCCTCTCCAGTTGGGGAACACATCTCCAGGGTGCCTCTGAGGTTGGTGCTTTCCAATTACAGCTCATGGGAATCCTGTGATCTCTCAGATGGTAATTTATGATTGTTTCTACTTGGAGAGCATCACTTGGCTCCAGCAAAACGGATGCTCAGGGGAGCCAGAAATCATTCCCACCACATCAGCGTTTTCAATATATAATGTTCCCAACTAATTCCCCTTGCTCCTTCGCATCTTTCTTTTGTTCCCTACTATGCAAAAAAAAAAAAGTATTAAAAAAAAAGAAAAAAAAGGGTTTTTAGTTGTGAATGCCAGTTCTCTGGAGGGTTTTCAGCTTGGTCCCTACGGCTGGCGTGCTGAGGTCTTTATTTCGGGGGAAGCTTGGATCGAAACAGCTCACTCCTTCGGGGACCACCTCCTAATTCTGTTTTGAGCGTCAATGCAATTAGGTTTCATTTTAACAACTCCATTCCCCGTACGGATGTGGCCTGAAACATGTATACAAACGCACGCAGGTGCACGTGCTTTGAGGCAGGGTCACAACCCAGCCCCTCCAGAAAGCAGCAAACCCCCCTTCCAACCTGCCTTCCCCTCCTGTGCCAAAATGCTCATGGCCTCAGCTGTGCCTTGTGAGCATCAAGTTTTCTCCTGTCCTGTTATCAGAGATGCTTTTGTATGGGAGAGGAGCGGGCAGCAAGCACCTCTCAGCAGCCCCACGGTGTTATTTTACCCCAAAGCACAGCTATAAGCGCCGACTCCAGCAACCATCATTTTGGACTGGTGCTGGCAGCGGCTACTAAAGCCAACCAGCCTCACAGCTCACAGGAGAAAGCATTATGGACAACGACAATCATGAAGACAGCTCTTCCTTGGATCTCGATACGCCAAGATACTTCGTTAAGATATGGAAAGCAAAGAAACAGCATCTACTCCAACGTTGCGCCCCTACAGAAAGCATCCAGCACCAGCAGATAAGCAGGAATGAAGCTTCTCCCTATTGCTTCATTCATTTCGTTCCCAATTTTTATTATTTTTTTTAAGCTTCTCTAAATTTGCAACACACTGTAAATGCAAGAAAAGGAAGCACACGCGGCTGAGGCAAAGAGCGCAACCCTTCTGACTGTAAACAGGATTTTGCTTTTTCGCCTCTTCCCCACCCCGCCAAGGGTGAGAAAGCTTGACCTCTTTATCCCCCCTCTGCAATGTATTAATCAGGCACCAAAATAAGGAATCTATGAAAAAATATTTGGTGCAAATTAGGTAACAGCAACATGTCCACCACAAGATGAGCAGGGCATCAAACACAACATTTCTTAAGCTAACATGCTCCAGCTGCCATCCATAGAAATAGCTAAAGGACCCCTAACATGTTTCTACGTATTCGAGAGGTATATATACAATCCTCATGAAGTGCAGGATTGACAGGCCAGACTACCACAGCTAGTTCCTTCATGTTCAACACTAAATCTTCTGCAGCACGGGGTCTCTGAGCTCCGGGAATGCCAGCTCCCTTTCACCGGGCCCGTATCCTGCGTATGTGCAATATCTCCTACCGCTAGACATTGTACCGCCACCTCCTCCTCCTCCTCACTAACATGCCTGCAGACTTTTCCTCTCAATCAAATGGCTCAGAAGGCAAAAATTTTGCTGCAAGGGTTTATGGCCATACGACCTGGTAAGGAAAATGGTGTGTCCAGCCACTCCTTTCAGCTGTCCGAGCCGAGCTGTGTTTCAATGTCCACCCTGCAGATCGGGCACTTCTTGCTCGTCGCCAGCCACTGGTCTACGCAGACTTGGTGGAAGAGGTGCATACAGGGCAACCGCCTGCAGAGAGAGAAGTACCACCCTGTTAGGATGGAGGAGGTCCAGGGGACCGAGAAGAGCCAGAAAGGAGCAGCTGGGGCTGCTTCAAACATGGGGAAGCACCAATGTAGTGACCCCAGTGCTGCCCAGGTCCTACAGCCTCCAGCAGCAATGGCAGATCAGAAATGATGTTCTTCTTGGCTAAAGCCTTTTAGAAACCCCCACACCCTCCTGAACTGAGTTGTTCCAATTATTAATTACCCTGATTGCTGCTTTTTAACCTTTCAGGAGTATTAGGTTATACTCCAAAACCTCTTGGTTCTTCATCATTGTGACTCATTAGCAATCAGGTGTGTCCCCACAGTGGGTGTCTGGTGTGCCCCAGGGAATGTGGTTGCTTTTCACCTACATCCCCTTTGTCATCTCTTCGCTGACCCTCATGAACTGGAGGGACCTCAAAACACAAGGACCCACAGCAAGAGGATCAGTTATTCTTGATGGCTTAAGGCAATTAAAGGGTGAGGAGCAGGATCAGGTAGTGCAGCTGCACTGCTCACCTGCAGCTCCTTCAGCCAGGTAGCTCAGACCCTTGAAATCGCTTGTTGCCATCCTCTGACCCAAGGAGAGATTTGACCCAGCCAAGACCCTGGGGACCTCTTTGACAGATAACTGGAGTTTAGTTGTTGGCTCAGGATGGCTCCCTGTGACCATGAGGGCTGTGTAATCTCACTTATTCTACAACAAAGCAGCTCTGTCCCAGCCACAAGTGAAACTCTCCTGGACTTCACATTCACACTCCCTTTTATCGTACTTTGGTCATCTGTCAAGCTCAGACATTGATGTCTGAGACCTGGGGCCCATCCTCTTCTGCCACCACCTGGCCCATTGACATCCAATGGTACAGCCTTGAAGTACGTGCTCCAAACCCAGGAGGTACTACAAAACCTTGGCACTCCTGCTGCTGCAGAGCTCTTCCTGCCTACAGCCCATACCAATGTCCATCTAAATGGCATTTGGTTTCCCAGACCCTGCAACAACCCAAGTGAGTTTGTCAGGACAAGAGCAGGGAAAATCCCACCAGCGCACAGCAGCATTAATCCCAATAAACACAACTCAGATGGCATCGAGAGGCAGAGGAACAAGTGGAAGGATCATACCTGACATCTTCTCCATCTTCAAGCATCGACAGACAGATTGTGCATTTCTCGTCGGTGTCCGACTCCTCTCCGTCCTCTTGATCAGCTTTGCCCTCCTGTGGTCTTCTCTGCAGCAAGGTTAAAGACATAATTTGGTTAGGACTCGACTTTCTAATGTTCTCCCAAGCTTGGGTAGTTGCAGGAAGGCAAATAATAAGAGCTTCATCTATCAGCCAGATCCTCCAGCTTGGGGAAGACAGCCTAGCCAAATCAGTCAGTGAGGGGAGGATGCCACCAACATGCTGCTGGTTGGCACGTCTCCTCCCGGGGCTGGTGGCAGTGGGGCCGGTGGCAGTGCCTTAAGGAGCAGCCTGTCCTCTGCTGCCCTAGCACAGCCCCCCACCACCTCCTCCATCCTCCTTGCAGTGGGGATGGCCCCATGGTCTCCTTTGCTAGAGGCTTCTCATGGCGACTCCAAAGCATGTGGGGCCAACAATGACAGGAAGGGCAACCACTGTGTCCCATGGCAGATTGGTCACCAGCCCAGCCCCACACCACACCATGGAGCAGTTCTTAGCCTATCAGCTCTCTCTTCTTCTCTTCCCCGCCCCCCCCAACATCCATTCCTATTAACATAATTTTTCTGTATCCACTGGAGATGCGGTCAGTGATAAGCACAGCAGGAGCTGACTCACTTCCAACCTGGGCAATGCAACTTCCCTACGTGTCACTGCCCAGCTGGGAATGACCAACACATGAAATTACTACGCAAACAACCACTTTTCCTATTTTCTATTTAGCACGATCCAAAACCATGGCACCCATTTCCTTATGGGTGGGAAATCAGCTCCAACAGAGGAGGCACGTCTTGCAAAACGAAGGGAGGACAAGCTCCCCCACGCCATGGAGCCAGCGCCCTTGGGGCAGGGCGCGTGACCAGCGCCGCTTGCATGCAGAACTGGGTGGGTTTGCATGCACGAAGCCCCCTTGGTTTGTGCACTTTCTTACCAGGTGCGGACAGGGGGGAAATTGCACCCGCTGGGTGGGAGAAGGTTGAGACCCTTTTGAAAATTTGGCCCGCAGCTTCCTAGCCTAGAAGTGAGAAACAGCCAGCTGAGCTACACCACCGCTTCAGCCCGGGAGCCCCACAAGATATTAAGGCACCAGTTCTGGGTTTTACAGTCCCCATTTTGGGGAATGCTGATGGCACCGGATTGCCAACCCTGAGCATTGCAACCCGCCAAAGTCCTTCCTTCTGTCTGCTCCATGCCCACAACGCTTGGCCAACTGAGAGGAGCTGGCAGCCGTGCTGCGGTTTCAGGGCACTCACCTTCTTATACTTGTGGGGGAAAGTGAACCTCTCGATGGTGTTCTGGACGGCGCCCCGGCTCACGCTGCCCAGCCTGTCCTCCAGCTGCAGCAGCTCCTGTGGCGTAGGAACAGCAGCAAAGCACCATCAGCATCGCTCCCAGGGCATGAAGTCCCACCACCCCACCCCACCTGCTGGGGACTAAGGCTCCCTCCTGCCCTTTCCTTGGTGGAAACATCCATCAAACCCAGATCATTCATGCTTTAATGATGAAGACGAGAGGAAATGGCCCCAGGTTGCACCAGGGGAGGTTCAGGCTGGATCTTAGGAGGAATTTCTTCACTGAAAGAGTCATTAGGCATTGGAACAGGCTGCCCTGGGAGGTGGTGGAGTCACCATCTCTGGAGGTGTTCAAAAAACGTCTAGATGTGGTGCTTCAGGACATGGTTTAGCGGGCATGGTGGCATTGGGTCAATGGTTGGACTTGATCATCTTTTAGGTCTTTTCCAACCTTAACAATTCTATGATTGCATGATTCTATGAATCTGAGCCCTGGCTCTTGGGCTAGTAACTAAGGGCTCAAGGCAAAGAGCTGGATATCCAATATTTCAGAAATTAGGGTGGAATTTGAGCTCTGTTTGACAGGCTGGGAAACAAAACCCTGTAGAACTGGAACACTTTGTTCACAGACTCGAAGTGAGCCAGAGTCAACTGGAGCCAGACCCAGGCACCCTGGAGTAAACTGTCTTGTACCAAACCCACTCAACCCCTTCGCCTCCCAGTTATTACTAAAATTTCTGCAAGACTCAATGCAACTGCCATGCCACAGAACAGTCTTACAAGTTTATGCCAGAGCTTGCACAGATTCCCAGCACTTAAAAATTTAATAAGAATCCCAGTCCTCGAGATACGTACTTCATAGCTCTCCCGCACAGCGGACGTGTGCCTGCTTGGGTTCAGTCCCTGAAGAGCGAGCAACTGAAGCTGAGGATAAGGGTAATTTCTGATTTCATGAACGACCTGCAAGAAGTGAGGGAGAAAAATAAAGCCACCTGTACTTGTAGGTAGAAATCCCTCATGTACCCTGATTTAAATTTAGTGCTTTAAAAATTCAAAATGAAAGACAGACTGACACCCTCCCCAATGGAAGCCTTTTAATAACCAAAAGATGAGGTTTTATTAGATAGATCTCCTATAAATGATAACTAAGAACATGCATTTCTTCTGAACAAACGATTGTAATAATTCCTGTTGCATCTATAACTTTGCAGTTCCAAACTCTCAACGTGGATTAGCTTAAAAAGACATTTTATTTTAATTATTTTTAAATGGGTGGATTTCTCTTCATCCAAGCTTTGATTTTTTTTAAGCCTTGCTGTATGCACAGGTGTTAGTCAGCCCATCTTCTTGTCAAACTCCATCTCCACCTGTGCAACAGGTCATGCAAAACCTTTATAGACGTAGAGAGCAATGATGTGAGGAGGGCTGGTCCTCAGGGCTGAGCCCGGGGAAGGGAGTCATCTACTGCCAATGCTGGGAACCCTGGGAGCCCATAATTTGTTCCAGTATTAATAATGTTATTAGTAATAACTGCTGAGTCTCTCATGTCTTGCCCAGGTTTTGCAGAAGAGCTTGTGAGCATGGTGCTGCACACGATGGGCCGAATCTTTTCCAGAGCAGCTGAGCTTTTCTTTCCTTTCTCTAATCCAGAGTGCAATGATGCAACATTATCCTTTCAGACGCTCCCTCCCACGGCCGGAGATAAGTGGGATTCACAGAAGACAGGTGATAGAAAGATAGCAGCCTTTATTTTGACTGCCTTCTGGCAGACAATGCATAAAACATTTCTCGGTAAAAGCATTTCACTTACCATCTGCGTCGAGGATGTGCTTCTGGGGAAATGGTGCATCCGAGGTGTAGCTAAGTAATGCTGATAGGGCTGAGGGACTGGACGGACCTGGAACTGGGCATGAGTCAGTCCCGCATCCACACTGAGGTCCCTGTGGGCACGAGGATGAGGATATGGCTTTGACTGCACAGTTTTATTGCATGGCTTACAGCAAGTCAGATCACGCTCACGGGGCAACCTCCACTGGTGGGCTCTGGGCTGCTGTGGGTTCTGCAGCCTGGGGTGATGCTACTGCTTGGAAGGAAGTTTCCTCCAATTTGGGCAATCGCCCACCAGGCCAGCACGAAGGAGTGAGGGGTTGTTTTTATGCCAGTCAGCATTTGTTTTACTGGGGTCAAGAGCGGCACAGACACAGCCTGCTGATTTCAAAGCAAGAGCATTTTGGTGGCTCAAATCGATACCCACCCTCAGTAACTCAACCCAGCCAGACCAGGTCCACCCTGTGCTGCCATCACTGCAAACAATTACATTTTGCCTTCAATGTTTTGCAGGAATACAGCTAATTACTCAGGGGACACACTGATTAACCATTCTGGGTAGTTGTTAGGAGCCAACTAGGCACAGCTTTTTGATGTGCCTGTGCTCTCCTTGAAGGTCTCCCAGCCCAGGTCGTGGCAGGACTCGGGGAGACAAGGGAGACTGCACCTTGCCTGAACGCAGCTTCAGGGAATTCCAGAACTGCTGTTTGTGCAGAAAATATGAAGGTTTTAAGAAATTTCTGGATTAGACTGCTGTAGGAAAGGGTGTCACACAACCAGTGGTCCAACGCCAATGAAGCAGGACATCCTTGATGGTCCCACTTTCCCACACACAGCCCGGCCCAGACAAGCAGATCTGGGGCTCAGCTTGGTGAGTTTTGTCACATTTTTCCTCCAGAAAAATAATGCAGCTCAAACCCAGGTCAAACCCAGGACTTGGCATGACCAAGATCCTGGCAAATGCCACAGCCCTGCCCAATCCAGCACACAGAGACAAAGTGAAACCCCATCTCCACGTCGTGTGGAGGGGATGGGAGGAGACCTAACACAGCATCTCCCTCTATAATCCAATTAGCTGATCCCTCCTCTCTTCAGCCAAAGAGTCTCTCAGCAAACAAGTGCTTTGAATGTCATTCACTTTATCATGATTACAAAAGCTGGCGCTCTAATAACCATTGTCTTCACATTTGCCAGAGCTAAGCTAATGAGAGCACAGGGGTGGCTTCCCATTTCAGCCTCGAACTTCTCTTCCCCTGTGTGGAGGACAGTGGCAGCGAGTGCCATGGCTTGTTAGGAGCAACCCAGACGTGTCCTCCAGCAGCTGTGAAACTGCTTTCTCACAGCAGCAGATAATGGACGTGAGGGGACAGTAAATGCAGAAGTCCTTTACCCAGAACAGCCTGTGTACCAGGCAGCAGCTCCAGTGCTTTATTACCCCCTAATAAGACCCCCCACACTAAGCTGAAGCAAAGAGAGGGACTATCTTTGCTGGCCCTGTGCTAGCCGTGTCCTATACAGACAAAATCTGGCAGAGGATAAAAGACAGCAGGTGACTGGCAGAAACAGAACCAGGGTGACAATCCACAGGACTGGGCATTTTCCAACTCCTGTGTCTCAGTTTTGGATATTTATCCAATTGCTGAAGACTGTTCCCAGATGGATGGAAGGCTCAACTGGAAATCAGGAGGCTTTGGGTCCATTCCCAGCCCTGCCACTGCCCTGATGCATGACTTTGACCATTTCCTCTCTGCCTTCCCATATTCCCTGTCTACAAAATACATGCAACAACCCACAGAGTGCTTTGAGA